>NC_042980.1:19374261-19730511 GCF_901001165.1 Salmo trutta
ATGGTACCCCGGGTGAGACAGACCAGGAACTACGAACGCTTTGAGTGAACGCTCCTAGGACCAGGGTTACACCTGATGCACCCCCTTCCCCTCCCCGCCCCTCCTCTCTTTCTCTTTCACACACACACACACACACACACACACACACACACACACACACACACACACACACACACACACACACACACACACATAAGCACACACACACACACACACACATAAGCACACACACACACACACACACACACACACACATACACACACACACACACACACACACACACACACACAGGCCCTAGCCTGGAGAGACTCTGAGGGCAAAATAGTAAAAGACATTATGATGTTGTTGGCGTGTTGGCCAACCTCTCAATCAAGGTTTTCCCACCTAGCCACCCCCTTCTAACTATTTGTCTTTACCTCCTGTCCATCCTTATTACTATCCAGAAGGAGGGAATGAAGAGGGTGAGAAAAAGGATTAAGAAGAGGTTGGCATTAACGGCTGGTCCAGAGAGATCAGCATTTGTTTGCCATGTGTATCTGAACCCACTGCTGTTGCTAAGCGACCTAGAACCCCTGGCATTTTAAAAGGCACAAGATCCTTTTCATATTGCCCAAACCTTTTTTATGTTCCAACCCTGATTAGTACGGGGGGGGGGGGGGGGGGGGGGGGGGGGGGAGTTCACGGTTCACAGGAGAAAGCCTGTTGTAGACCATCCACATAAACTTCTGTGACTTTTAAAATCCCTATGCATTGTTAGAAATTTATAATGGGTTCTGGGTGGAATCATGCCACTACTTTCTGCCCTTGTCTGTTTTCACAGATCTCTATGGTTCTGTGTGTGAGTCTCCATTGCTCTTTGAGATTAGAAGCTACAGTTGAAGTCCTAAATTTACATACACTTAGGTTGGAGTCATTAAAACTTGTTTTTCAACCACTCCACAAATTTCTTGTTAACAAACTATAGTTTTGGCAAGTCGGTTAGGACATCTACTTTGTGCATGACACAAGTAATTTTTCCAACAATTGTTTACAGACAGATTATTTCACTTATAATTCACTGTATCACAATTCCAGTGGGTCAGAAGTGTACATACACTAAGTTGACTGTGCCTTTAAACAGCTTGGAAAATTCCAGAAAATGATGTCATGGCTTTAGATGCTTCTGATAGGCTAATTGACATAATTTGAGTCAATTGGAGGTGTACCTGTGGATGTATTTCAAGGCCTACCTTCAAACGCAGTGCCTCTTTGCTTGACATCATGGGAAAATCAAAAGAAATCAGCCAAGACCTCAGAAAAAAAGTTGTAGACCTCCACAAGTCTGGTTCATCCTTGGGAGCAATTTCCAAATGCCTGAAGGTACCACGTTCATCTGTACAAATAATAGTACGCAAGTATAAACACATGGGACCACGCAGCCGTCATACCGCTCAGGAAGAGATGAAGAGTACTTTGGTGTGAAAAGTGCAAATCAATCCCAGAACGACAGCAAAGGACCTTGTGAAGATGCTGGAGGAAACAGGTACAAAAGTATCTAGATCCACAGTAAAACGAGTCCTATATCGACATAACCTGAAAGGCCGCTCAGCAAGGAAGAAGCCACTGCTCCAAAACCGCCATAAAAAAGCCAGACTACGGTTTGTAACTGCACATGGGGACAAAGATCGTACTTTTTGGAGAAATTTTTGCAAGCCAAAGAACACCATCCCGACCGTGAAGCACGAGGGTGGCAGCATCATGTTGTGGGGGTGCTTTGCTGCAGGAGGGACTGGTGCACTTCACAAAATAGATGGCATCATGAGGATGGACAATTATATGGATATATTGAAGCAACATCTCAAGACATCAGTCAGGAAGTTCATGCTTGGTCGCAAATGGGTCTTCCAAATGGACAATGACCCCAAGAATACTTCCAAAGTTGTGGCAAAATGGCTTAAGGACAACAAAGTCAAGGTATTGGAGTGGCCATCACAAAGCCCTGACCTCAATCCCATTGAAAATTTGTAGTAGAACTGAAAAATCGTGTGCGAGCACGGAGGCTTACAAACCTGACTCAGTTACACCAGCTCTGTCAGGAGGATTGGGCCAAAATTCACCCAACTTACTGTGGGAAGCTTGTGGAAGGCTACCCAAAATGTTTGACCCAAGTTAAACAATTTGAAGGCAATGCTACCAAATACTAATTGAGTGTATGTAAACTTCTTACCCACTGGGAATGTGATGAAAGAAATAAAGCTGAAATAAATCATTCTCTCTACTATTATTCTGAAATTTCACTTTCTTAAAATAAAGTGGTGATCCTAACTGACATAAAACAGGGAATTTTTACTGGGATTAAATGTCAGGAATTGTGAAAAACTGAGTTTAAATGTATTTGGCTAAGGTGTATGTAAACCTCCGACTTCAACTGTATGTAGCTATAGTACATAAAGCAAGATATACAGAGTGGAAGTCTAGGTAGGTCTGTGAGCAGGTCACACAGCTGGAGTTATATATTGTAAATGAATGTGCCCTCTGCAGTGCTTCTCCTTGCTTCTCCACTGACACGACCCAAGTGGGAGTAGATGGCACAGAGATAAATCACACATGTATCTATCCCTATGGTAGAGGACTATGTCTAGTCAGTCCGCTGCAGTCCTCCACTCTCTGGCTCGACAGAGAAACAAAAGAGAGAGAGGCCCAAACAGCAGGGCCAGGCCAGTATCTGGAGAAGTGTGGCTGCCCATAGAGCAGTGGTAAGATAGAGAGTACTGTACTGTACATGCACAAAGCAAAGCAGACCAGACCTTGACTGTCAATCAAGGGAGTGACTAGTTCACAATCAAGACTGATTTCAGGGTTGAGGGCAAAAAGCAAACTGTTGGTACAGTGTCAGTAAAAAATATATGACATTACAGTGTCACACTGAAAAGCTGAAAACAAACCGCACACGTTTTTCAATCACTATCCAGATGGGAGCACTAATTATTGTTCCACTGTGATCTAAACTAGAGAATGGTTAGGTAGCTACTGGGATAACGCTTGTCCCAGGTAGGCTTACCACACTGTTTTGTTGTAACAGTTTTCAATCTTGTCATAATAATGACTTTATCCCTCCACCACCTTGTCTGGGATGACCATGACTATATAATTGATAGTCATATGTTTCAGTGCCATACATGCTCAGATTCCTAAACTAAGACAACATTATTAGCCAGCTTATTTGCTTGGCATGCCATATTTATGTTTACAATTATAGATATTTATCTGTCAGTAGAAGTTGAGAGAAAGACTGAGGGCAAGGTGTTTTCTCTTATTTGTGAGCCGGAAGTAACTGGTTCAGGTAGTGTAGTGTACGTTTGTAATGAATACTGTATTGCAATATTGTACTTATAATTTTTTCAGCAAAATTAGAATTATTACCATGTCATGCAGTAGCCAATAGATGTGATTATGTGCCATGTTTTACAATTACACTTATTTCTATGGGGATACATTCGAGTTCTATTGCAAAAATGTACACATCCCCACTTCATCTGCCTGTCCTGACAGTATGGACAATAACCAACATAGAGATTCAATATTATGTGAAGCCATAGATCTCTATACACATCAGTGATCTGCTTCACAGCATATTGGATCATCATTAAAGGCAATGCCCTTTCTCTTACTGTTTACCTTCGCTTAAACCTCATAGCAGTAATGCCAGCACGTTTTGTGTATACTGTACGTAAATGACTGTAAATACAAAACATGAAATGTGTACAAATGTTTAATACACTGTTTAGATAGAGGCTTCTAGCTGTAGCAAACCAATAGGAATAGCCAGACTTGACAGATGAATTGTTCCAGTGCTATTTGTTCCGTTCTAAATTATATATTATTATTAGATTATATTTACACTGTAAGTTCTGCTCCGCTTTGAGTTGATACACTGTAAACTTGTAATGTGATAGTTTTCTTTATATCTACAGTACCATTCCAAAATTTGGACACACCTACTTATTCCATTTTTTTATTACATTTTTTTACTATTTTCTACATTGTAGAATAATAGTGAAGACATCAAAACTATGAAATAACACATGGAATCATGTAGTAACCAAAAAAGTGTTAAACAAATTAAAATATATTTTATATTTGAGATTCTTCAAAGTAGCCTCCCTTGATGACAGCTTTGCACACTGTTGGCATTATCTCAACTGACTTCACCTGGAATGCTTTTTGAACAGTCTTGAAGGAGTTCCCACATATGCTGAGCACTTGTTGGGTGCTTTTCCTTCACTCTGTGGTCCAACACATCCCAAACCATCTCAATTGGTTTGAGGTCGGGTGATTGTGGAGGCCAGGTCATCTGATGCAGCACTCCATCACTCTCCTTCTTGGTCAAATAGTCTTTACACAGCCTGGAGGTGTGTTGGGTCACTGTCCTGTTGAAATACAAATGGTAGTCCCACTAAGCGCAAAGCAGATGGGATGGCGTATCGCTGCAGAATGCTGTGGTAGCCATGCTGGTTAAGTGTGCCTTGAATTATAAATAAATCACTGACAGTGTCACCAGCAAAGCATCATCACACCTCCTCCTCCATGCTTCTCGGTGGGAAAAACAAATGCGGGGATCATCCGTTCACCTACTCTGCGTCTCACAAAGACACATCTGGCCGTGATTGGGAGTCCCATAGGGCGGCGCACAATTGGCCCAGCATCGTCTGGGTTTGGCCGGGGTAGGCCGTCATTGTAAATAAGAATTTGGTCGTAACTGACTTGCCTAATTAAATAAAAAATTAACCTCTGGGTCTTCCTTTCCTGTGGCGGTCCTCTTTAGAGCCAGTTTCATCATAGCGCTTGAGGGTTTTTGCGACTGCACTTGAAGACATTTTCAAAGTTCTTGACATTTTGTGGATTGACTGACCTTCATGTCTTAAAGTAATGATGGACAATCGTTTCTCTTTGCTTATTTGAGCTGTTCTTAATATGGACTTGGTATTTTACTAAATAGGGCTATATTCTGTATACCACCCCTACCTTGTCACAACATAACTGATTGGGTCAAACCCATTAAGATGTAAAGAAATTCCACAAATCAACTTTGAACAAGGCGCACTTGTTAATTGAAATGACTACCTCATGAAGCTGTTTGAGAGAATGCCAAAGCTGTCATCAACGCAAAGGGTGGCTAGTTTGAAGAATCTCAAATATAAAATATATTTTCATTTGTTTAACACATTTTTGGTAACTACATGATTCCATATGTGTTATTTCATTGTTTTGATATCTTGACAATTATTCTACAATGTAGAAAATAGTAAAAATAAAGAAAAACCCTTGAATAAGTAGGTGAGTCCACACTTTTGACTGGTACTGTATATCAAGGAATGGGAGTGTGATCTGTTCACAGCTCATCTTTTCAACTCACCAACAGCACAGGCATTTGTATGGTCCCTTCCCCCACAAGATGACAGTCTTTAATGACTCAAAATGACAAAAGCACAGAGTTTAGAC
Source organism: Salmo trutta (assembly GCF_901001165.1). Lineage (NCBI taxonomy): Eukaryota > Metazoa > Chordata > Actinopteri > Salmoniformes > Salmonidae > Salmo > Salmo trutta. The sequence goes on from NC_042980.1 coordinate 19,379,744, forward strand.
CGTTAAATTCCATTGAAATAAGCACATAAATAGGTGTTTTGTATTATTTGTAATAGACAAAGAAATTGTATACTTGCTAGGTTGTGCTCTGATAATGTCTAATAATACTACTAGTATCATTCCTGGTCTTACATTGTTACATTTTGTCCGTGTTTACTGCTTAGAAGTGTAGTATAACACTCACAACAACACTGACAAACAGTCTCAGCAGCTGAATTTATAGATGGTGAAAAGGATTGGAAAATCAAAACGGTACGTATACTCTCATGCCAGTCAGTGTATTAATTCCAGTGTATGATGTCATACAACTGAGTTGTGCTGTGTATATTGTAAGGTGAATATACTGTAGATGTGATAGATTGACTGATGCTATAGGAGCAATATTGATTTTGTATTTACTTCACTGTATGGATGTGTTTTCTCCTAAATGTTGCCAGACGATGTCTCGTAAAGCTGAATTCTTGCTAACCATCTCTGTTACAGTAATTCCCGATTCAAAGCTGTGAAATAATTTCTAGATATGTGTTTAAGGATGTAAATGGCAGCAATTCTCTTTGAATGAATTGGCCCATGCGTTTGACTTCATAATAAGACAGACACAGGTATACATAGAAACACACTGGTAAGGTAGGGAAGCAGACACAAACACAAAAGCACAGTCTCACAGACAGTGTGCAATCATAGTGATGCCTTCTACTAATCATTTAATTAAGTTATATTATACTATAGCAATACAAGCCCTTTCCACTGCTTAGCTTTGCTTGGACTGACATAAACCTAATCTTTAAAAGTAACATGCATTTCAGCTTTTCTAAGACACGCACACGCACACACTCTCTCTCTCTCTCTCTCTCTCTCTCTCTCTCTCTCTCTCTCTCTCTTTGACACATCTTAATGCAAAATACACCTGTGAACAGTTTGAGAGTAGAATTATGTGTCTGATTGTAAATATTTCAATGGTATTACATATGATGTAAACACTATGTATATTTATGTAGGACACATACAGTATATATATGACTATGTGGACCTCTGTCACAGAGGAAACGTTTTATTGAAAAATAAAGTTTTATCCTGCTCATTCATTAGAAATGTTGAGTCACTCCTTTCTTCCTACCTTTGCATAATTTAAATTTGAATTAAATAATACAATAATACAAATGAAATAATAAATACATATACAAATAATTAAATAATACAAAACAAATATGGAAATTCTCACCGGTGTTAGAAAAAGCTAAAGCATTACCTGGGGTATAATAATAATAATAATAATAATAATACAAATTCTTCTCCCCATGGACAAGTGAGAAGACTCTGGGCAATGAGGTCATGATACAATGCAGATGAGTCTGTACTGCCTGTAGTTAAATTGTAAACCACACAGGGGGTAGCAGAGACAAGCTGATACAATTATTGGGCTCCAAGTCTTTTAAAAGCAGCTTTTGTAGATTTTCTTTTTTCTTGAAGTTAGGGTTAGGGTTATGGATAAAATTAGAGTTATGGTTAGATTTAGGGTTGAGCCTGGGTGTGGACATGAAGCTAGGGTTAGGGTTGAGGCTCAGGTTACGGTTGAACCAGGGTGTGGACGGGAAGCTAGGGTTAGGGTTGAGGCTCAGGTTACGGTTGAACCAGGGTGTGGACGGGAAGCTAGGGTTAGGGTTGAGGCTCAGGTTACGGTTGAACCAGGGTGTGGACGGGAAGCTAGGGTTAGGGTTGAGGCTCAGGTTACGGTTGAACCAGGGTGTGGACGGGAAGCTAGGGTTAGGGTTGATGCTCAGGTTACGACTGAACCAGGGTGTGGACGGGAAGCTAGGCTTAGGGTTGAGGCTCAGGTTATGGTTGAACCAGGGTGTGGACGGGAAGCTAGGGTTAGGGTTGAGGCTCAGGTTACGGCTGAACCAGGGTGTGGACGGGAAGCTAGGGTTATGGTCAGAGTTGTGGTTGAGTCTAGAGTTAGGGTTGAACCAGTGTGTGGATATGAAGTTAGGTCTAGGGCTGTGGTTGAGGGTTAGGGTTGAACCGGGTTGTGGACATGTAGCAGAGGAGGCTGGTGAGAGGAGGTATATAAGGAAAGGCTTATTGTAATGGCTGGAATGGAATAAATGGAACAGAGTCGAACGTGGTTTCCATATGTCTGATGTGTTTGATACCGTTCTATTTATTCCATTCCAGTCTTTACAATGAGCCCCTCCTACAGCTCATCCCACCAGCCTCCTCTGACATGAAGCTAGGTTCGTGTTAGGGTTATGGCTAGGTTTAGGGTAGATTATATACAAAATAGATAAAGTGAACATAGAGCAGTAAGAGACTGCGCAAATTTACAGTGGATTTACAAATTGACAGTATAAATATAGCAATATCTAAACTCACAGGCAAGTTTTTTAGGTACACCCACCTAGTAGCGGGTCGGACCCCCTTTGCCTCCAGAACAGCCTGAATTTCCGGGGCATTCTACAAGGTATACTGCGCTCTCTGTGCTATGTTCCAGGCAATGTTTTCCCACTCCTCAATTGTCCATTGTTGGTGATTGCGTGCCCACTAATCGCGTCTTCTTGTCTGATCTATTGCGATAGCCCATCTGTGACAAGGATCGACAAGTTGTCCGGTCCGAGATGCCGTTCTGCCCACTACTGTGGTACTGTGGTGTTATTTGTCTGTTTGTGGCCCGCCTGTTCAGAGTTGTGCTAAGTTGGCTGGATGTCCTTTGGGTGGTGGACCATTCTTTGTACACACAGGAAAATGTTGAGCTTGAAAAACCCAGCAGCGTTGCAGTTCTTGACACAAACCGGTGCGACTGGTCCCTACTAGCATACCCCGTTCAAACGCATTTAAATATTTTGTCTTGCCCATTCACCCTCTGAAAGGCACACATACTGTACACAATTTATGTCTCAATTGTCTCAAGGCTTAAAAATCCTTCTTTAACCTCTCCTCCCCTTTATCTACTCTATTTGAAGTGGATTTAACAAGTGACATCAATAAGGGATCATAGTTTTGACCTGGATCCACCTGGTCAGTCTATATTATGGAAAGAGCAGGTGCTCTTAATGTTTTGTATATCAGTGTATGTACAGTTCAAAGATGGCTTCAATCAGTGTGCAGCATAGACTGCATAGTCTCTTAATGTCTCTGGTCCAGATGGTCGGTTGGTGATGCTCACAGCACGGGGAAAGAAACTGTTCAGGTGGCAGGTGGTTTTGGTCTTCATTGACCTGAACCGTTTGCCAGAGGAGAGTTTTAGGGAAAGGGGGTATTTTCCTGCACACTTCCTTGCCCCGGAATCATACAGGTCCTCGATGGAGGGCAGGTGACAGCCGATGACCCTCTCTGCACACCAGACAATGCGTTGCAAATTTCCCTTGGAGCCGGCAGACGCATTTCGAACCAGACGGTAATGGAAGAGGTGAGGATGGACTCTATGATTGAGGATGGACTCTATGATTGATGCGTAACTGGATCATGGTTGACTGGGAGAAGGTTGTGTAGTGCTAGGGCAAAAACTAAAATGTGCACCCATTGGGTCCTGAGGACCGAGTTAGGGTGGTTAATACAAATATGTTTTGTGTGTCCAACTTCTAACCACCAGGTGGGAGCATAGGCCAGCACACAGTTTGCTTGAAGCAGGTTGGCCACTGCATAAGACACACAGCTCATTGGAAAGGGAAAGGGAAAGGGGGATATCTAATCAGCTGTCCAACTGAATGTATTCAACTGAAATGTGTCTTCCGCATTTAACAGTCAAGTCACAGAATGATGCTTTGGCACCTTGATACCTAATTTCTTTGGAATATCAGAAAGAATAGTACAACTACTACTGTGATGTTTTAGCTGTTAGTTTTGGATATACAGTCGTGGCCAAAAGTTTTCAGAATGACACAAATATGCATTTTCACAAAGTTTGCTGCTTCAGCGTCTTTAGATATTTTTGTCAGATGTTACTATGGAATACTGAAGTATAATTGTGATTGCCAACAAGGGTCTTGCCACCAAGTACTAAGTCATGTTTTGCAGAGGGGTCAAATACTTATTTCCCTCATTAAAATGCAAATCAATTTATGACATTTTTGACATGCGTTTTTCAGGATTTCTTTGTTGTTATTCTGTCTCTCACTGTTCAAATAAACCTACCATTAAAATGATAGACTGATCATTTCTTTGTCAGTGAGCAAACGTACAACATCTGCAGGGGATCAAATACTTTTTTCCCTCACTGTATTTAGGAACAAGGAAGGAGATGTCCATACATTATGTGACCCCTTTTTGCTATCTCTTCCCCCAAATCTTGCACATACCCTAAGAAGTGTCAATATATAAATTAAATGAATTTATGGGTCAACTTGAACCTGGTCGCTTGCTTGTAGAAAATACATATCTCGTTGTGTAGGCCTCGATACTCTGTTACGGGTACTTAACACACTACAGCCATGCATTTTGTGACAGTCAAATAATTAAAGGTATGTAAGGAAAATAAATATTAATAATGTTAGTGAAATTCATGAGAAAAAAAAAATTTAAGTTATGAAAAATGAAGAGCGGAACACTGAAAGGGAATGTATAACTTCTACAGTGCCTTGGAAAAGTATTCATCCCCCTTGGCATTTTTCCTATTTTGTTGCATTACAACCTGTAATTTAACCTGTTAGGGATAGGAGGCAGTATTTACACGGCCGGATAAAAAATGTACCCGATTTAATCTGGTTATTACTACTGCCCAGAAACTAGAATATGCATATAATTATTGGCTTTGGATAGAAAACAGAATGGTGTCTGTGAGTATAACAGAACTCATATGGCAGGCAAAAACCTGAGAAGATTCCTTACAGGAAGTGGCCTGTCTGACAATTTCTTGGGCTTCTTCACTCTCTTTATTGAAAACTGAGGATCTCTGCTGTAACGTGACACTTCCTACGGCTCCCATAGGCTCTCAGAAGGCGGGAAAAAGCTGAATGATGTCTGGCTGAAAAACATTAGCGCCTTTGGCAAGTGGTCGATCAGAGGACAATGAGACTGAGGCGCGTGCACGAGGCAACACCATGTTTTTATTTTCTCTGTCTTTGAACTAAAACAGGGTTTCCCGGTCGGAATATTATCACTTTTTTACGAGAAAAATGGCATAAAAAAATGATTTTAAACAGCGGTTGACATGCTTCGAAGTACGGTAATGGAATATTTAGAATTTTTTTGTCACGAAACGCGTCGGGCGCGTCACCCTTCTTTACCCTTCGGATAGTGTCTTGAACGCACAAACAAAACAGAGGATATTTGAACATAACTATGGATTATTTTGAACCAAACCAACATTTGTTATTGAAGTAGAAGTCCTGGGAGTGCATTCTGACGAAGAACAGCATAGGTAATCACATTTATCTTATAGTAAATCTGACTTTGGTGAGGGCTAAACTTGGTGGGTGTCTAAATAGCTAGCCCGTGATGGCTGGGCTATCTACTCAGAATATTGCAAAATGTGCTTTCACCGAAAAGCTATTTTAAAATCGGACATAGCGATTGCATGAAGGAGTTCTGTATCTATAATTCTTAAAATAATTGTTATGTTTTTTGTGAACGTTTATCATGAGTAATTTAGTAAATTCACCGGAAGTTGGGTATGCTAGTTTTGAACGTCACATGCTAATGTAAAAAGCTGGTTTTTGATATAAATATGAACTTGATTGAACAAAACATGCATGTATTGTATAACATAATGTCCTAGGATTGTCATCTGATGAAGATCATCAAAGGTTAGTGCTGCATTTAGCTGTGGTTTGGGTTTATGTGACATTATATGCTAGCTTGAAAAATGGGTGTCTGATTATTTCTGGCTGGGTACTCTGCTGACATAATCTAATGTTTTGCTTTCGTTGTAAAGCCTTTTTGAAATCGGACAGTGTGGTTAGATTAACGACAGTCTTGTCTTTAAAATGGTGTAAAATAATCATATGTTTGAGAAATTGAAGTAATAGCATTTCTAAGGTATTTGAATAATGCGCCACGGGATTCCACTGGCTGTTGAGTAGGTGGGACGATTTCGCAAGCGTCCCACCTAGCCCATAGAGGTTAAATAGATTTTTATTTGGATTTCATGTAATGGACATAAACAAAATAGTCCAAATTGGTGAAGTGTAATGAAAAAAAATACTTGTTTAAAGAAATTCTAAAAAATAAAAATGGAAAAGTGGTGCGTGCGTATGTATTCAACCCTTTGCTATGAAGCCCCTAAATAAGATCCGGTGCAATCAATTACCTTCACAAGTCACATAATTTGTTATATAAAGTCCACCTGTGTGCAATCAAATCAAATCAAATGTATTTATATAGCCCTTCTTACATCAGCTGATATATCAAAGTGCTGTACAGAAAACCAGCCTAAAACCTCAAGCAAGCAATGCAGGTGTAGAAGCATGGTGGCTAGGAAAAACTCCCTAGAAAGGCCAAAACCTAGGAAGAAACCTAGAGAGGAACCAGGCTATGAGGGGTGGCCCGTCCTTTTCTGGCTGTGCCGGGTGGAGATCTAAGTGTCTAATGGTCTTAATATATATATACACCTGTTCTGAAAGAGTCCCAGAGTCTGCAACACCACTATGCAAGGGGCACCACCAAGCAAGCAGCACCATGAAGACCAAGGAGCTCTCCAAACAGGTCAGGGACAAAGTTGTGGAGAAGTACAGATCAGGGTTGGGTTATAAAAAATATCCAAAACTTTGAACATCCCACAGAGCACCATTAAATCCATTATTAAAAAATTTAAAGAATATGACACCACAGCAAACCTGCCAAGAGAGGGCCGCCCACCAAAACTCACGGACCAGGCAAGAAGGACATTAATCAGAGAGGCAACAAAGAGACCAAAGATAACCTTGAAGGAGCTGCAAAGCTCCACAGCGGAGATTGGAGTATCTGTCCATAGGATTACTTTAAGCTGTACACTCCACAGAGCTGGGCTTTACGGAAGAGTGGCCAGAAAAAAGCCATTGCTTAAAGAAGAAAATAAGCAAACGCGTTTGGTGTTCGCCAAAAGCATGTGGTAGACTCCCCAAAGATATGGAAGAATGTACAGTAGTTCCTCCTTTAACAGTTGTCATACTGCGGCACATCCTGCGTGCTGCTGCAGCATGCTGTGGCAAGTCATTTAATTCTCAACCATTTCTTCTGTTACTGCACGTTATTGCTAGTTTGACCACCAGAGGGCATCTTTGAGAATCAAATCAAATCAAATTTATTTATATAGCCCGTCGTACATCAGCTGATATCTCAAAGTGCTGTACAGAAACCCAGCCTAAAACCCCAAACAGCAAGCAATGCATGTGAAAGAAGCACGGTGGCTAGGAAAAACTCCCTAGGAAAAACTCTGTAGAAAGGCCAAAACCTAGGAAGAAAACCTAGAGAGGAACCAGGCTATGAGGGGTGGCCAGTCCTCTTCTGGCTGTGCCGGGTGGATATTATAACAGAACATGGTCAAGATGTTCAAATGTTCATAAATGACCAGCATGGTCAAATAATAAAAATCATAGTAGTTGTCGAGGGTGCAACAAGCACGTCCGGTGAACAGGTCAGGGTTCCATAGCCGCAGGCAGAACAGTTGAAACTGGAGCAGCAGCACGGCCAGGTGGACTGGGGACAGCAAGGAGTCATCATGCCAGGTAGTCCTGAGGCATGGTTCTAGGGCTCAGGTCCTCCGAGAGAAAGAAAGAAAGAGAGAAAGAGAGAATTAGAGAGAGCATATTTAAATTCACACAGGACACCGGATAAGACAAGATAAATACTCCAGATGTAACAGACTGACCCTAGCCCCCCGACACATAAACTACTGCAGCATAAATACTGGAGGCTGAGACAGGAGGAATCAGAAGACACTGTGGCCCCATCCGATGTTACCCCCGGACAGGGCCAAACAGGCAGGATATAACCCCACCCACTTTGCCAAAGCACAGCCCCCACACCACTAAAGGGATGTCTCCAACCACCAACTTACCGTCCTAAGACAAGGCCGAGTATAGCCCACAAGGATCTCCGCCATGGCACAACCCAAGGGGGGGGGGGTGCCAACCCAGACAGGAAGACCACGTCAGTGACTCAACCCACTCAAGTGACGCACCCCTCCCATGAACGGCATGGAAGAACACCAGTAAGCCAGTGACTCAGCCCCTGTAATAGGGTTAGAGGCAGAGAATCCCAGTGGAGAGAGGGGAACCGGCAAGGCAGAGACAGCAAGGGCGGTTCGTTGCTCCAGCCTTTCCGTTCACCTTCACACTCCTGGGCCAGACTATACTTAATCATAGGACCTACTGAAGAGATAAGTCTTCAGTAAAGACTTAAAGGTTGAGACTGAGTCTGCGTCTCTCACATGGATAGGCAGACCATTCCATAAAAATGGAGCTCTATAGGAGAAGCCCTACCTCCAGCCGTTTGCTTAGAAATTCTAGGGACAGTTAGGAGGCCTGCGTCTTGTGACCGTAGCATATGTGTAGGTATGTACGGCAGGACCAAATCGGAAAGATAGGTAGGAGCAAGCCCATGTAATGCTTTGTAGGTTAGCAGTAAAACCTTGAAATCAGCCCTTGCCTTAACAGGAAGCCAGTGTAGGGAGGCTAGCACTGGAGTAATATGATCAAATTTTGGGGTTCTAGTCAGGATTCTAGCAGCCGTATTTAGCACTAACTGAAGTTTGTTTAGTGCTTTATCCGGGTAGCCGGAAAGTAGAGCATTGCAGTAGTCCAGCCTAGAAGTAACAAAAGCATGGATTAATTTTTCTGCATCATTTTTGGACAGAAAGTTTCTGATTTTTGCAATGTTACGTAGATGGAAAAAAGCTGTCCTTAAAACAGTCTTGATATGTTCTTCAAAAGAGAGATCAGGGTCCAAAGTAACGCCGAGGTCCTTCACAGTTTTATTTGAAACGACTGTACAACCATCCAGATTAATTGTCAGATTCAACAGAAGATCTCTTTGTTTCTTGGGACCTAGAGCAAGCATCTCTGTTTTGTCCGAGTTTAAAAGTAGAAAGTTTGCAGCCATCCACTTCTTTATATCTGAAACACAGGGTTCTAGCGAGGGCAATTTTGGGGCTTCACCATGTTTCATTGAAATGTACAGCTGTGTGTCGTCCGCATAGCAGTGAAATTGAACATTGTGTTTTCGAATGACATCCCCAAGAGGTAAAATATATAGTGAAAACAATAGTGGTCCTAAAACGGAACCTTGAGGAACACCGAAATTTACAATTGATGTGTCAGAGGACAAACCATTCACAGAGACAAACTGATATCTTTCCGACAGATAAGATCTAAACCAGGCCAGAACTTGTCCATGTAGACCAATTTGGGTTTCCAGTCTCTCCAAAAGCATTTTATAGACCGTTTCGCTCTCGGAGCGCACACTGGACGTTCGGGCCGAGGAGTAGTGTTGATTTGAGCGTCCTGGCCTTACAACGGCAGTCAAGCACCCAAGCTAACGTTGGCTAGCTACTTCCAGACAAAAATGAGACCAGTCTGACTATTTTACTCATCTTAGAAGAACTGGTAAGGCAGTTTTCGTGTTAACCAGAGTGTTGGTGACTGTAAATGTGCTCCTGGAAACAATTTAATTACGCTTTTTTTCTGACATTTACTGACACCGGCCATATTCAACCGGTGTTGAGCACTCGTAAAGTAATTATTCTGTACTCTGGTACACTCAGACGAGAGTGCTCTGAAATCCGTGTAGATCGTAGCCTGGACACATGAAATTTTTAACAACGTTCTTTTCTGACTGAAAACTAGTTCATTGCATCTGCCGTGGAGCCCAGTTTCATAATATGACCATATTTCCCAGCTTCTTACCGTCGTTTTGAAGTAATCATAAAAAAACAGGCCTTATTTTAGTGCATTTTTCACCCTGCCAGCTCCTATTAGTTCTATTGAGCACCATGGCACCAACTTGCCTTCCGACCGTTCTATTCCCAGTTTATTGTTCAACGTCACAATGCATGATTTGCTATTGTTGGCAATGAGACCTGCTCACGTTATTTTTAAAGTTAAAATGTAAACAACAAAATGTAAAAAACAAAAATAATATTGGCCTGCGGTCTTCCCATTGTTTCCTATGGGGGAAATATAGGCATGTCAGTCTATTTCGCCAAATATCTCGCAATGTGTAAATTAAAAAAAAATTCAAGTCGGGTGTAACTGGTGTGAAATGGCTAGCTAGTTAGCAGGGTGCGCGCTAATAGTGTTTCTATCGGGGGCGTCACTCGGTCTTAGACCTTGAAATAGTTGTTCCCCTTGCTTTGCAAGGGCCATAGCTTTTGTGGAGCGATGGGTAATAATGCTTCGAGGGTGGCTGTTGTCTGTGTGCAGAGGGTCCCTGGTTCAAGCCCAGGTAGGGGCGAGGAGAGGGACGGAAGCAAAACTGTTACACGGGCACCATTTTAATCAGGAGAATCTCCTCTTTGTAATTATGTAAGTTTGGGCAGCGAGCTCATTTGTCATCAATCGCTAGACCATAAATAGTCAGAAGTGTTTATTTTTCCCCCTACTTTTTCATTACGCAGACATAAGCACAGTTGACACCATCGAGGTGCGGATGTTTACTTCCTACACAAGTTGTTTTCTTCCAGTTTTGTCCGACAAACAGATTGTAGTGGTAAAATAAAAAGGGATTCATTTTTAATGGCATTCTAAGCATCACTCCAGGGGTTCACACCTAGCTCGGCTATTAGACTATTCTTTAGTAAAGGTTGAATAGTCTAATCAGCTATTATCCCTCCTCCCCGACTTTAAACAAATTGCTGTTCCCATCTCATTGCTTTCCCTCTTCCATGCGTCATTCTGCTCCTGAGTGGCTCGCTTGTGGGCGTGCTGGCAGGATATGGCAGCATCTTCGGTTGTACGTCAAGAATTCTGCATACAGTAGCATGTTTGTATGAAGGTGTGGTTATTCACAGGCAAATTATTATATGCTATGGAGGTACATTTGCGTCTTTTTGTTGAGAGCAAAACCTTTTTTTATTTTCAATCAAAAATAATTGTTCTGAAAGCAACTTTTTTTACGACAAAGGAAGTCAAAGCGGACACCTACGAAGATGGCATCTCAGGTAAGCAGCACTGTATTGACTTATCCTAAAAATTACATCTGCTGCTTTAGATTGAACGGTCACATCTCAGTTATTGTTTTCATTGTTTTCATCTATAAAAAATAAGCTGTTCTTTACTTTCAGAGAGCGAGCTGACCAAGGGGTCGAAAATCTAGATATTACCAGATGTTTACTCTCCGAGGAACAGGTTGTGGAAGCTTTATTGCTGTCAAAAGTGTCCATAACCAGAGGTAATTAAACTGTTCTGTGTTATTTTTCTCCATATCTGCCTGTCTTGTTGTACATGGAACCTGTCTCACATACATTAATTAAAAAATCCTTAAGATGTCAGCTGCTAAATTTCAGATTTACAACACATAAACAGCCATTTTCACTGGACTATCTGTTGCTGCCAAGTCATGATTTCCCTGGGGGTTAGCCTTGCAATAACCAAGTGGTGAGACACATAGCCCTCTATATATACAGTCTTGGCTGACTTCTTTTGATTTTCCCATGATGTCAAGCAAAGAGGCACTGAGTTTGAAGGTAGGCCTTGAAAAACATCCACAGGTACACCTTCAATTGAGTCAAATTAGGTCAATTAGCCTATCAGAAGCTTCTAAAGCCATGACATCATTTTCTGGAATTTTCCAAGCTGTTTAAAGGCACAGTCAACTTAGTGTATGTACACTTCTGACCCACAGGAATTGTGATACAGTGACTTATATGTGAAGTAATCTGTCTGTAAACAATTGTTGGAAAAATTATCTGTGTCATGCACAAAGTAGATGTCCTAACCGACTTGCCAAAACTATAGATTGTTAACAAGAAATTTGTGGAGTGGTTGAAAAACAAGTTTTAATGACTCCAACCTAAGTGTATGTAAACTTCCGACTTCAACTGTATCTCTAACTTTAACTGACAGATTTTTATGGGGATTTTTTTATTACGCTAATTGGATTTCCGTGGGGGCGTGGACATCAACTTTAGTGGGTTAAGAGCCACTCGACAGCTGCTGGGTCTCCTTAGGTGGTAAAACCATGTGATGAGAGACTCTGAATTGAATGGATTCTGTTGTCACGTCCTGACCAGTAAAAGGGGTTATTTGTCATTGCAGTTTGGTCAGGGCATGGCAGGGGGTGTTTGTTTTGTGTGTTTCGGTGTTTTTGGTTTAGGTTCTATGTTTTCTATTTCTATGTTTAAATCTAGTTTTCTATTTCTATGTTGGGGTTTTGGCAATGACCTCCAATTAGAGGCAGCTGGTTGTCGTTGTCTCTAATTGGAGGCCATATTTAGTTGTGTTTGTTTCACTTGTGTTTTGTGGGTGGTTGTTTTCCTGTATAACCTGTGTTGCCTTACGGAACTGTTTCGTCGTTTTGTTTATTTTGTTAAGGGTTATCTTTAAATAAATTAAGAAGATGAGCACTTTACCCGCTGCACCTTGGTCCAATCCTTACGACGCCTATGACAGAACCACCCACCAAACAAGGGCCAAGCAGCGGGGATTGGAGCACCGAGGAGAAGGATGGACGTGGGAGGCAGAACGACGTTTCTGGGAGAGAAAATTAAGGGAGCTACATGAGGCCTAGAGGCACCCCCAAAACATTTTTTGGGGGGGGCACACAGGGAGTTTGGCAGAATCAGAGTGGAGACCTGAGCCAACTCCCTGTGCTTATTATGGGGAGCGACGGATCAAGCAAGCACCTTGTTACGCAGAAATGCGCACGGTGTCGCCCATACGCACGCACAGTCCGGTGCGGCAATTAAGGGCTCCTCAGCGTTGCAGGGCGAGAGTTGGCCGGCAGCCAGGAAAAAGTGTGCCGGCACAACGGATCTGGTCTCCAGTGCGTCTTCTCTGCCCAGTTTACCTTGCACCTGCTCTACGCACGGCAGCCCTCATTCCCCAGCACAGCCCAGTTCGCCCTGTGCCAGCGCTCCGCCCGTGCCGGGCTACAGTGACCATCCAGCCAGGACGGGTTGTGCAGGCCGTGCGCTCCAGACCTCCATTGCGCCTCCAAGACCCAGTGTACCCTGTGCCTGCTCCGCGCACTCTACCTCCAATGCGCCACCATAGCCCAGTAAGGCCGGTGCCTGCTGTGAGCACTCGGCCAGAAGTACGTCTCCCCAGTCCGGTGAGACCAGTTCCAGCACCCCGAAGGAAGCCTCTAATGATGGTCAATGGTCCGACGCCTCCAGTGATAATCCATGGCATGAAGCCTCCAGTGATGATCCATGGCCCGGAGCCTGTAGTGTTAATCCATGGCACGAAGCCTCCATTGATGATCCATGGCCGGAGCTTGTAGGGATGATCCATGGCATGAAGCCTCCAGTGATAACCCATGGCCCGGAGCCTCCAGTGATGATCCATGGCACAAAGCCTCCAGTGATTATCCATGATGCGGAATCAGTAGTGATGACCCATGGCACGGAGCCTACAGCAAAGGTCCCCAGCCCGGAACCTACAGAGACGCTCTTCAGCCCTGAGCCTCCAGCGACGCTCCTCAGCCAGGAGCCTCCAGTGACGCTCCTCAGCCAGGAGCCTCCAGCGACACACCTCAGCCCGGAGTCTCCAGCAATGCCACGCAGCCCAGAGTCTTCTGAACGGGAGCTACGCCCTGAGCCAGAGTACCTCCATAGTGGGAGGATTGGGAAGGGCGGGTGTAGCACAGCGACCGTCGTTGACGGTGGCCACCCTCCCTTCCCTCCCTTTAAGTTTGAGTTTGTTTTTGTAGAGTTTTTGAGGTGCATTCGGGGTCTGTAACTTTGGGGGGGGGGGGTACTGTCACGTCCTGACCAGTAAAAGGGGTTATTTGTCATTGCAGTTTGGTCAGGGCATGGCAGGGGGTGTTTGTTTTGTGTGTTTCGGTGTATTTGGTTTAGGTTCTGTTTTCTATTTCTATGTTTAAATCTAGTTTTCTATTTCTATGTTGGGGTTTTGGCAATGACCTCCAATTAGAGGCAGCTGGTTGTCGTTGTCTCTAATTGGAGGCCATATTTGTGTTTGTTTCACTTGTGTTTTGTGGGTGGTTGTTTTCCTGTATAGCTATACAGGAAAACAACAAAATAACACTTGTTATTTTGTTCAAGTGTTATCTTTAAATAAATTAAGAAGATGAGCACTTTATCCGCTGGCCTTGGTCCAATCCTTACGACGCCTATGACATCTGTTGACTATTAGGGCTGTGCCTTACGTCAGTGCAATCCCATGAAAGTTATGGTTGGTGAGAGCTTTTACACCACAGACCCAGGATGACTCCAAAATAAGGATAGCTCTGTTGTTGAGGGATGCATTCCACTTACGTCAGTGCAATTCCGTCAAAGTGGGAGAGAGCACCTGGAGATTGCACCTGGAGAGAAAAGATTAGATCTAAGACATGCTTTGGTGACGGCTTTTACCTTACCACGGATTCACGAACTCCAGGATGATATTTCACAAATTGGAGGATTTGAGAGGGTTCGGCAAGGTGGGTGTGTGTGCGTGTGTGCGCATATACGTGTGAGTATGTGTGCTGGTGCATGTATGCATGTGTGTGTGCTCATTTAAAAAGGTCATATTTCAAAACACAGGGTTTTCGGAAACGTGTGAACATGTGTCAACAAATCATGTGCAAAATGTCACGTGAAAAAATTATCTTCACAAAAATCTTCACATTCAGACACGTGTGAAGTTTCACATGCAAAATTGTTTCCCCACAGGTTTATTTTTCACCACTTCCAGTAACATCCGGTCTCCCTTCCAGGAACCGACAAGGACCGACCATGCTTAGCTTTAGAGGCAAACCAGCAGTGGGATGCAGGGTGCTATATTGCTGGAATTAATTTGTACCAAAACTTGCAACTGGAAAAAAAGCAGCAGAAGCAAAGGCCAGGGTAACATAACCAAAGATCGGGAAAATTGCAGGAAAGAGCAAGGCGTTTTTATTTAACCGTGCTATGATAAAGAAAAATACTGAATAAAAATATTTTGCATCCATTTACATTTAATTTGTTCTCACCTTTTTTGGTTTTGCTATCAATACTTGTGTTCATGTTTTGTTTTGCTTCCAATATAATTATTTTGGTTTGCAATACTAAGAATTTTGTCCTAGACTTTTGTCCTAGAGGATTTGCTTGATATTAATGGCTTAAAATTGACTCACTCACTAGAGGATTGTACTATATAATAACACGATTACTCTATTAAAGTATTTAAAGCAGCAATCCTTAATTGAAACATTAACAAAGTGTCCTCCCCCGCCACACTTTCAGTAGAAGCGAGGGATGGGTCTGGAGAAATGCAACCACTCTCAAATCCATAGACTACGCTATGGATGCAAGGACTGACAATCCATGATATCAAAATTATGGTTTTAACCATGTTTTTAGGTATACAGTGGTTGTTTACACTTAATTTTCTTACAAATATTGGTGTGAAACAAGCTTATATTTTGGGTTCTGATGGGGTTTGACAGTTGAACTAAGCTCAGGAGGCATTTATAAGTTATTTTCTTCAAGAATCAATGAGTATATACAGCGCATTATTTATTTATTCTTTATTTAACTAGGCAAGTCAGTTAAGAACAAATTCTTATTTACAATGACAGCTTACCCCGGTCAAACCCTAACCCTGTCACGGTTGTCGTCGGTGAAGGAGGACCAAAACGCAGCAGGTATGTTTATGCTCATCTCGACGTTTTAATAAGTACAAAATGAACACCAAAATAACAAACCAAGAAAATGAACGAACTAACAACAAACAGTCTGGCCAAGCATAAGGCTCAACACAGAACAATCACCCACGAATCACAAACACACCCCAATATATGGGACTCTCAATCAAAGGCAGATAGACAACACCTGCCTTCAACTGAGAGTCCCAACCCCAATCAACACAACATAGAAACACACTCACTAGACTACACATAGAAATACATAAACATAGACTATAAACCAAAACCCCGGAAATACTAAATCAAACACCCTTTAAACAAACACACCACCCTGAACCACATAAAACAAATACCCTCTGCCACGTCCTGACCAAACTACAATACTAATTAACCTTTATACTGGCCAGGACGTGACAAACCCGATGCTGGGCCAATTGTGCACCGCCCTATGGGACTACCAATCACAGCCAATTCAAATACAGCCTGGAATTGAACTAGGGTCTGTAATGCAAATTATTTACTTAAAAATCATACAATGTGATTTTCTGGATTTTTGTTTTAGATTCCGTCTTTCACAGTTGAAGTGTACCTATGATAAAAATTACAGACCTCTACATGCTTTGTAAGTAGGAAAACCTGCAAAATCGGCAGTGTATCAAATACTTGTTCTCCCCACTGTATATACATGTCATTTTTCCTTTATTACTTTCTAACCCTACCACCCCTCCCCTAATTGGATTAAACTAGTGAACAACAACACTTAGGATTCTACTTCCAGTTTCTACATAGCATATACATTTTATGGACACGGCCTATTTCACAATAGTTCTATTTTCTTTGTTTTTACTCCTGTCCTTCCTCTACCCTCAACCTCTCCCATATTTCTGATGTCCATCCGGTTTGATTTATATTTGCTATATCTTTCAAACTGTGCTCTTTCACAAAAGTTCTTAACCCATATTCGTTTTACGGACACTGTGTATTTTCATGTTTGTGTGTGGAAAACCTTATTTATCTTGAGGCAGAGTGTAAAACCCTGTTGTCTTGTTCAGCCTTTTCCTGACAGGTCTCTTTCTCACAAAGCAGCTCAACTTTCCTCCACACAGACTTCCTTTGAAGACTCCCATCCCTTTTTTTGTCAGCAATTTTTTTCTGCATCTTCTTGACTTACTTCAGTATGAATTTCGAGAACAAAGAAAAAATATGCACTGTATATATGGCAGACAAATTGCAGCACGGCTGATCGCTAGTTCCCTCAGCATCGAAGTCAGTGCTCAAGAAAATAACAAACTGACAATCACGTATTCTTTATGTTCATTGTAATTTCACTGGTGTGCACTTAGGCGAGATAAACAGGGTGCTGAAACATTGGCGTTACAGTTTGTCTTTTAAGACAGTGGTTCCCAATTAGGGGTTGAACTAGGACCCCTGGGGGTACTTGGCCTATCAACAGGGGTTACTTGAGATGACTCATGAGACAATAGACCTACTGTTAAAATGCACGAGGGGGTACTTTAGGGGTGGTCCTGGCAGAGAAAAATTCAGTTGGTGGTACAGTAACAGAACAAGATTGGGAACCACTTCTTTAAGGGACAAGACGATTATGCAGCACATAAAGGGATTCCAAGATGACACAGTGTAGAATAATGTTTTAGAAGTGTGAAGATTTTGTTTCCCATTATCCAGGTGTGAGCTATCCTCCAGATGGGACTTACAGATCTCTATTGTGTCTTTCCGTCAGCTCTTGCTGATAAGAAACTTAGCTGTACAATATGTGTCTGGTTGACAGTGGCAGAAGCTGATAGCTGAAGACTGCTGTGCATCCCAAATGGCACCCTATTGCCTATATAGTGCACTACTTTTGACCATGGGGCACTACTTTTGACCAGAGCCCTGGCTGGTCAAAAGTAGTGTACTATATAGGAAATATGGGGACATTTGGGACGCAGGCAGTGCTCTTCTGTGGTGCACTGAGCTGGAACATTATTTTCAGACCTGTGTATTTAGTTATCATGGCCTGAATCATTGCTCTCTAAAGATAGACCCAGGGGTTTACATATGTAGGATCTTAATTTGATCACCCAATTTAACATTTATAGTGTTTTGAGGTTTAAAAAAGGCTTCTGAAGTTTGAAATTTCCACTTTGAATTTCAGACCCCTACAAAAATGTACATTAGTTATAATCCACATAATAATTCACATTTCCTGTTGCTGCAGGATTATTTTCCTGCCGTAGCAAACTGGCTCAAACTAAGATCCTACATCTGTAGACGGGGGTGGGAGGCTGAGGGAGGTGAACGTAGAGCCGGTACCTCTCTGACTGACGTGTAGGAGATCCATATCTGAGCTAGAGATAGGAAGATTAACAAACAGATCTTTGCAGCTTGCAGTTTATCAAGACTGAGTTCCCATCAAATTTTATAATGACTTATAAATATAAACTGACACTACGGACAGCTGCAATTCAGTAATTCAGTAAAAGCTGCACTTATCAAGCATGTCAAAGTATTGATACTGTAAATTATTTTGTTGTTGTTGATCAAATCCTGATATGATTGTATGCATATCAAAGACACTGTGGCACTCAAGTCACACACTCAGGGTTGATGCCACACGTAGTCAATCACAAGCCAACAGTCAACAGGGAGAGTATCTCTACAAGGAATGCAAATACATTTGACACCCATTACAGCTTTTCGGTCATGAAAGACATACCCGGCAGCACCATAATAACTGTGCTCTATCAAATCAGTTCTTCCTACATTCAGTGTGGATAACCAAGGGGTTACATCAATTGAAATACAATGGAAATAGTTCTGTGCTAGTTCTGTTGTTACACACATGAAAAAATATTATACTATTCTATGGTATAAATACTATAGCATTCACGGTAGTGTTTTTGCGTATTTTACTGTAGTTATTTTGTTTTATTAAATGTTGACATAGAAGTGGAGGCTTTCTCCTTCAGGAAGCCCACTGGAGAAATACAAAAATAGCAAATTTTCCATAACTTGTAGGTAGGTAGGACTGGGGTCTGAACATATAGTTCAGCTTGTGCTCCTTTCTATAACCTGTAGGGAACACAATATATGATCTATACTTGGCATGTAGGTCTCTCACTTATACGTGGCACAAATTGCAATAAGGGGGAGAGAAATGGGCAGGGTAAATGCATATGAAATACTGTAGTATTTAACATAGTTAAACAAGTGTAGTGTTTTTTAGGAACATTAGTGTAGTATTTACTACAGTGTTTATTTTTCTTGGATAATATTGTATTATTATTACATATACTACAACATTCTACAGTAAGTACTACACATGATTGAGGGATACAGTGTGTAGAATATAATTCTACAGTATACTTCAGTTTACTATAGAATTATATAGTAAGTACTGTAGTATTCTATAGTAAACTGTTGTATTTTTTCATGTGGTTACATCACCCAGAGATAAGGCTGGAAGTTTAGTAACCCATACATGCATTTTGCCAAATGTACTCTGCTTCAATTGTCCAATGGACCAAGTACACTACAATCACCTGCCGCTTATCTAATTGCCCATGTGATTATCATGATGTTTCCCCATGGCATGTGCATTTTAATAGGAGCCTGTCAAAACCACTGATCACACATTTACATTTACATTTAAGTCATTTAGCAGACGCTCTTATCCAGAGCGACCTCAGTTATGTGTTAAAGATAGTACCAACCAATATATCATTGGAAAGCAGCGCTCTCCACACAGTGAACAAATTGGTGAGGAATGTGGTGAAGTTGTTTGAGCTGTTTGAACTGTGATGAAATTACTTATCTAGGAGTTTTTGGTTTGTTATTACTCAGTTGGTCTACTCAGTGTCGACTTTCTGTAGTGTAGAGCGTATAAAAACATGCATTAAAAACAGCATCAATTTGAATGCATTTACTTTCCAATTTTACCTTCTCAGGCCTTTTCTGAACACAGATCCGTATTTATTATTTCAAATAAAATCAAATCAAAAATGTTGTCAAATGCCCCGATACAACAAGTGTAGACCTTACCGTGAAATGCTTACTTACAAGCTCTTAACCAACAGTGCAGTACAAGAAGAGTTAAGATTTTTTTTTACCAAATACACTAAAGTAAAAAAAAAATAAAAAAAATAATAAAAAGTACCACAATAAGAATAACAATAACGAGGCTATATATAGGGGGTACCGGTACTGAGTCAGTGTGCGGGGGTACAGGTTAGTTGAGGTAATTTGTACATGTAGGTAGGGGTGAAGTGACTATGCATAGAAAATAAACAGTGAGTAGCAGCAGTGTACAAAAGGAAGGGGGGGGGGGGGGTCAATGTAAATAGTCCGGTGGCAATTTTATTAATTGTTCAGCGGTCTTATGGCTTCGGGGTAGAAGCTGTTAAGGAGCCTTTTGGTCCAAGAATTCGCGCTCCGGTACCGCTTGCAGTGCCGTAGCAGAGGAAACAGCCTATGACTTGGGTAACTGGAGTCTCTGACAATTTTATGGGCTTTCCTCTGACATCCAGGACCTATTATATAGGTCCTGGATGGCAGAAAGCTTGGCCCCAGTGATGTACTGGGCCGTACGCACTACCCTCTGTAGCGCCTTATGGTCAGATGCCGAGCAGTTGCCATACCAGGCGGTGATGCAACCGGTCATGATGCTCTCAATAGTGGAGCTATAGAACCTTTTGAGGATCTGGGGACTCATGCTAAATCGTTTCAGTCTCCTGAGGGGGAAGAGGTTTTGTCGTGCCCTCTTCACGAGTGTCTTGGTATGTTTGGACCATGATAGTTTGTTGGTGATGTGGACACCAAGGAACTTAAAACTCTTGACCCACTCCACCACAGCCCAGTCGATGAGAATGGGGGCCTGTTCGGCCCACCTTTTCCTGTAGTCTACGATCAGCTCCTTTGTCTTGCTCACTTTGAGGGAGAGGTTGTTGTCCTGGCACCACACTGCCAGTTCTCTGTCCTCCTCCCTATCTGCCATCTCATCGTTGTCGGTGATCAGGCCTACCACTGTTGTGTCATCAGCAAACTTAATGATGGTGTTTTGGTGATGTGTTGCCACGCAGTCGTGGGTGAACAGGGAGTACAGGCAGGGACTAAGTACACACCCCTGATTGAGGGGCCCCAGTGTTAAGGATTAGCGTGGCAGACATGTTGTTGCCTACTCTTACCAGCTGGGGGTGGCCCGTCAGGAAGTCCAGGATCCAATTGCAGAGGGAGGTGTTTAGTCCCAGAGTCCTTAGTTTAGTAATGAGCTTCGTGGGCACTATGGTGTTGAACGCTGAGCTGTAGTCAATGAACAGCATTCTCACATAGATGTTCCCTTTGTCCAGGTGGGAAAGGGCAGTGTGGAGTGCAACTGAGATGGCGTCATCTGTGGATCTGTTGGGGCGGCATATGAAACATGTAGGTATTACAGACTTGGTCAGGGAAAGGTTGAAAATGTCAGTGAAGTTACTTGACAATTGGTCCGTGCATGCTTTGAGTACATGTCCTGGTAATCCGTCTGGCCCAGCGACTTTGTGAATGTTGGCCTGTTTAAAGGTTTCGTTCACATCGGCTACCAAGAGCGTTATCACAAAGTCATCCAGAACAGCTGTTGCTCTCATGCATGCTTCAGTGTTGATTGCCTTGAAGCGAGCATAAAAGGCATTTAGCTCGTCTCGTAGGCTCACGTCACTGGGCAGTTCGCGTCTGGGTTTCCCTTTGTAGTCCTTAATAGTTTTCAAGCCCTGCCACATCCGACGAGCGTCAGAGCTGGTGTAGTAGGATTCAATCTTAATCCTGCATTGACACTTTGCTTGTTTGATGGTTCGTTTGAGGGCATAACGGGATTTCCTATAAGCGTCCGGATTAGTCTCCCGCTCCTTGAAAGCGGCAGCTCTAGCCTTTAGCTCGATGAGGATGTTGCCTGTAATCCATGGCTTCTGGTTGGGATATGTACGTACGGTCACTGTGGGGATGACGTCGTCAATGCACTTATTGATGAAGCCAATGATCAAGGTGGTGTACTCCTCAATGCTATTGGATGAATCCCAGAACATATCCCAGTCTGTGATAGCAAAACAGTCCTGTAGTGTAGCATCTGCGTCATCTGACCACTTCTGTATTAAGCAAGTCACTGGTACTTCCTGCTTTAGTTTTTGCGCGTAAGCAGGAATCAGGAGGATAGAATTATGGTCAGATTTTCCAAATGGAGGGCGGGGGAGAACTTTGTCTGCATCTCTGTGTGTGGAGTAAAGGTGGTCTAGGATTTATTTTCCTCTGGTTGCACATGTGACATGCTGGTAAAAATGTTGTATAACTGATTTAAGTGTTTCTGCATTAAAGTCCCCAGCCACTAGGAGTGCCGCTTCTGGGTGAGCATTTTCTTCTTTGTTTATGGCTTATAGAGTTGGTTTAGAGTGGTCTTAGTGCCAGATTCGTTCTGTGGTGGTAAATAGATGGCTATCAATAATATAGATGAGAACTCTCTTGGTAGATAGTGTGGTTTAGACATCGCGCACCAGCTATTATTGACAAATAGACACACACCCTCACCCCTCGTCTTACCAGACGTAGCTTCTCTGTTCTGCCGGTGCATGGAAAATCCCACCAGCTCTATATTATCCGTATTGTCATTCAGCCACTTCTCAGTGAAACATAAAGTATTACAGTTTCTAATGTCCCGTTGGTAGGATAATCTTAATCGTAGGTCAACAATTTTATTTTCCAATGTTTGCACATTAGCAAGAAGAACAGATGGCAGTGGGAGTTTACTCACTCTCCTATGGATTCTCAGAAGGCAGCCCGATCTGCGGCCCCTTTTCCTGTGTATTTTCTTCAAGCAAATGATGGGGATCTGGGCCTGTTCCAGTGAAAGCAGTATATCCTTCTCGTCGGACTCGTTAAAGGAAAAGGTTTCTTCCAGAGTATTCGCTGTTCTGATGTCCATAAGTTATTGTCGGCCATGACAGACGGTAGTAGCAACATTATGAACAACATATGTACAAAAATAAGTTAAACAAAACGCAAAAAAACTAACAAAATAGCACAATTGGTTGGGAGAATGTAACATGTCAGCCATGTTCTTCGGCCCTATCTTTTGTACTTGAATAACTTTCGTGGTTGCATACTGTAAATGTAATTTCCCCTTTTTCCTACTTAGATTCCCCATTCCAAGAGTACCTATGGATGTTCAGATTCCCTGAAACATTCCATGTATACTTTTTTCCCTTCACATACCCTTCAATTGATTGGGTGAAACTTGGAATTCTTAAAGCGCGTCACTTTGTAGAATCAGAGGCTACATGTCTTGGGTTGCTGAAATCTCTGTGTTGAAGTAAGACAACTGTAGTTTTCCTCTTTAAGTGATTAGAGATTACACTTGCTGGACTGTGGGGGCCAATGGAAGGTGTTTATTCAAATTATAATTGTTTGAATCAATGCCACTCAGTGATGAATCAACTCCAATCACAGTAATTGATCTCTTATTAGAACAAAAAAACAGTCAGATGGAACAGAGTAAATAGGCATTTTAACGTCATAGATTTAGCTAGTGGTAACTTGTGGAATAGACACCGGCTGGAATGCGGTTTTAACCAATCAGCATTCAGGATTAGACCCATCCATTGTATAAACAAATCATAATTGTTTGAATCGATGCCACTCAGTGGTGATTCAACTCTAATCACAGTTATTGAGCTCTTATTAGAACACAAAAACAACATTTACTGGACTTCAGTGACAAAGTTAGAGTAACCAGACTTTTCATATTGCAATTAGGATATAGTACCACCCTTGCATTAAACGGTTGTCCTCTCCCTCCATGTAATTGGGAAAATCAGGAGTGAAGAGGAAATGAATCAACTCTTGGAGGACAGTGCTTCTTTATTGTTAAAAGTAAAACCAACACGTTTTGGCCCTTAACCTTCATCAGATTTTTGTTCCTCTTCACTTCAGATTACTCCTTAATTCATGCTTCTTTGCTGGAAAGCGTGGTAGTGACAGTGTTCCCTTCCCATTGGGAAAATCAGGATCAGAAAGTCAGTGTTCAATGATTCGTATGTTTGAACCAGCTCATATACATAATGTAGGGAAGGCAAAGTCTGTAGCAGGGTGCAGGGAATGGAAATTGCTAGTCTAGGGGTTTTAAAATTGCATGATTGGGAAATTAGCTCATACCAAACAACCTTTGACATTATAACTGTCAATCACAAATAATAGAATTCAAAGCCATTCAATGAAGGCCCTATGGTTCTTTTCCTTTAATAGCATATGTTGCTCTTTCTTAATCTTCATTGATCTCTGGTGCACAAAGCCACATGATAAAACAGCACATACGTGTCCCTCAAGGTTTCAAAGTGTTGCTTATTTTTAAGACACTTGTTGAAAAAAACATTTATTTCTTCCCCGAGAGGTTGGTGAAATCCTATTGCATTATAAGAACATTATTGGACAAAGACGAACACATTCCACTAAGACAAAGATATTATAATTATCTTTGGATGAAGATATGATCATCCTGCAATGGCTTTCTGGACATACAGATGTAGGATCTTAATTGTAAAGCTTGCAGTGTATTTGAGGTTTAAAAAGGCTTCTGAAGTTTGTAATTTCCACTTTGTTTGTAATTTCCATTTTCCCTTTTCGAAAAATGTATCAAATCTTACAAAAATGTCCATGAGTTATAATCCATATAATAATTCTAATTTCCTGTTGCTGCAGGATTATTTTCTGACTGTAGCAAACGGTGTCAAATTAAGATTCGACATCAGCAGTTGTATTTGTTTTGTAGTGACCATATCTATGATCCGTCACTGTCTTTAATGTCATGGTATCATGGTGGGATCATGGCTCCTGACCCACTAGCTACAGGTGAAAGGAATCAACCATGTTTTCATGACCCCTTCAAAGATAGGCCACATGGAGTTTACATTTGAGCACCATAACATACCCTTTCTTTGCTCTCCCTCAAACTCTCTCTCTCTCTCACTTGCGTTCATTCTCTATCCCTCTCTCTCTCTCTTTCTTTCTCTCTTTCTCTCTTTCTCTCTCTGTCTCTCTTTATCTCTTACCACGATTACAGTATGTCACAGAAACGGTTTGAAAAGTAATAATCAGGTCAGTTTTGGCAGGTTTACTGAACAAATGAATGATCGCGAGGATAGATGAGTCTTTGAAAGTGGAACATCAATCAGATGATTAAAGAAGCATGCCTTGCCAGTTACCACTCTGACTGACTGTTACAATACCAGTATTGCCAACCTAAGATGTAGAGGTCCTGTTTTTTCACTGTTGTGGTGTGAATCTTCAAGGTACATTTGCTTTTCTCAAGTGACTGAGGAAAATGTATTTGTGTATACTGGGAATAAGGCCGTGACAGCGTCACAAGGCTGTACTGGCAGCTGACTAGACTACTGGACATAGAAATAAACATAAGTGTCACGTCCTGACCAGTAATAGGGGTTATTTGTTATTGTAGTTTGGTCAGGACGTGGCAGAGGGTATTTGTTTTATGTGGTTCGGGCTGGTTGTGTCAGTATGGGGTGGTTGATTTATTATTTCCGGGTTTTGGTTTATGTTCTATGTTTTGTATTTCTAGGTTCATTCTAGTTCTTTGTATTTCTATGTCTAGGTAATTGGGTGTTGGACTCTCAATTGGAGGCAGGTGTTTTTAGTTGCCTCTGATTGAGAGTCCTATATATAGGTATGTGTTTTTGTTTGTAGTTTGTGGGTAGTTGTATTTCGCACTGCTGTGAGTATTAGCCTGTGAAACTGTCGGTCTGTCGTTCTTTGTTTTCCTGTGTTCACATTTATTTAATAAAATATAATGATGACCATGCAACCCGCTGCGCCTTGGTCCTCTCTACCCAACGAAAACCGTTACAATAAGAAATAAACGTTTCTACATGCTGGGAAATTAAAATCCATTTAGAAAGCTAATAAGCTTGAGCATAGATTTCGTGGATAGATTAAGTTTTAAGCAAAATTATACTAGTGAAAGCAAAGCAGCCCCAGCTTGATGAAAAACAACATATTCTATGTGGGAGCCCTTATTACAGAACTCTGGCAGAGCAGTTTGCCCAGGCGGGTGTAGGCGGGACTGGGCTGATCTTTTCTTAAGGGCTGGATTCAAGCCGAATCGCCGAAGTATCGAGGAAGATCCGCGTTAAAATGTAAAGGTAATTTTTGATTGGTCCGACATATGTAGCGTTTACTGTGAAGGCGGTCTCCGTGACACGGGAACATTGCCTTTACTGGTCAATCGCGCTTATAAAGCAGATCTACAGATTGAATAGAGCCCTTAGACGGCAATTATCCTGTGGGTTTGGGCTGCGGAGGATATGGAGGCAGGGACAGCACGGTGCACTACGTCACCTACTGGGTGGAAAGACGAAAGTAGTAACACTGACTAGACTAGAGGGTCATACCCAGGTTCACACCATCTCATCATGCAGCATACCAAAGGGAAACCAGAAAGCAAATACCAAGGCTTATCTTGGTCCAATAAGAATTGAGTTTGCCTTTTCTCAACGTGCGTGCATCCGTGTGTGTGCATGCGTGCATGCATTATGTGTGGCGAGAGAGTGCTTCAGGGAGTGTGTGTGTACTTCAGTTTGTTTAAAATCTGTTTTACGTCCCCTTTTGACAAAAAGGAAACAGCCCGAATGGTATCTGCTTGGGGTCCTGTACTCCACCTCCACAGGATATTTGCATTTAGCTCAGGAGGTGGGATAAGGGCATTGGTAGGATATGTTTACAAAGAGCCTAAATACAGAGTAGAGACCACTAGAGACTATTCCACAAATGAACATGCTGTGTAATGATTTGCAAGCCACAGAAACACTGCTGTGTAAAAAAAGTACAAATAATTACATTTCATTGAAGTATAAAGAATTAAAAGTGGGTCATTTAATCATAGACTTGTCAATTGTTATGTCTAGACTATTTTACATCATTGGATGTAAGGAGCTTACCTTTCAATTTGGCAAATTGTCACATATTTCAGTTTCTCAGCTAGAGCTATAAGGCGAGATCCATAGGCAGACACAGGAGGCAGATGGTTGAGCTCCAATATTTATTATAACACAAGGGGTAGGCAAAAGGCAGGTCGGGTACAGGGGAGAGTTCATAAACCAGGTCAGTCCAAACAGTACAGGGCATTAGACAGTCTAGAGGTCAGGACAGGCAGGGGTTCAGTAACCAGGTCCAAGTACAAACAGTACAAGGTGTTAGACAAGCTTGAGGTCAGGGAAGAAAGAATGGTCAGGCAGGCGGGTTTGGTGTCAGGACAGGCAAGGGTCAAAACCAGGAGGACTAGGAAAAACAGAGACTGGGAAAAATAGGAGCTAGGAGATAAACGCTGGTTGACTTGGCAAACAAGATGAACTGGCAGAGAAAGACAGAAAACACAGGGATAAATACACCGGGGATGATGAGCGACACCTGGAGGGGCTGGAGACAAGCACAAGGACAGGTGAAACAGATCAGGGCGTGACAAGATCTCTCTTGAGGTATGCAATTGTTCAGTGGTGCTACTTTTTTGTATGTCATTGATAGCCATTTTGAGACTTTGGTTTTAGCTGTTTATTTTATTTTGTCTTTGAGGACTAAAATACCATGAGCAGTTTTAGGTAAGAAAGAGTCAAAGCTGTTACTAACTGGTGAGCAGCAAGCTCTTAAAAAAGATTAGAGTCTGTTTTCTTATGTTATTTGAGCACTGGTGTTGTTGTAACACAATGAGTAGTAAACCAATCAGAAGAGATTCTTAGGATTATAGGGCTCCCTGTTATGAAGCAATGAATTATAATTACCATACTAGTAATAACCAATGTTGAAGGCTGTTGTCAGTCATTCACCTACATTTTAAGGATACTACTATGCTTACTCATACAAAGCCACAGTATGTGGATTGTGGACTTGAGTGCACAACTGTTTACCCAAGAATGCAAACAGAAGTGAGGAAATTGTGCCCAGCTGGCAAAACAGGTTGCCATTACGTCATCACCCGTTTGTGTACTGGTTGTTTGAGGAAGATGATAATGCTTCATGTTGTTACATGGTACCAACTAATGAACTGTGTGGTAACAATGGATATTTTCCAGTACTTAGTGGTATTTGGTGGTGCCAAGGGACACTTTTGCTTCATAATCCAGTTAATAATGTAGTCTAACAAGGCGATATGGGAAAATGTGACGTAACCTTTTTGAGAACATCATTCATATTATCAGAACACCAATTATCAGTCTGTCTGGTGTTATAAATCCTCTCTGGGATAGGCATCCCGCTAGCGGGACACCTATCGACAAGTTCCGGTGAAATTGGAGAGTGCGCAATTCAAATAAATAATCATAAAAATTATGGATATTAAACATTTTGGTACATACAAGTTTCTTATATTGGTTAAAAGCTTACATTCTTGTTAATCTAACTGCATTGTCTGATTTACAATAGGCTTTACAGCGAAAGCATACCATGCAATTGTTTGAGGATGGCACCCCACATCAACATATTTTTCAACAAGCACAGGCTTCATAAAATCACAAATAGCGATTAAATAATCACTTACTTTTTGAAAATCTTCCTCTGTTTGCAATCCAAAGGGTCCCAGCTACAACATGCATGGCTGTTTTGTTAGATAAAATCCTTCTTTATATACGAAAAAGTATATTTAGTTGGCGCCATCGATTTGAGTAATCCACTCATTCAACGTGCAGACAAAGGAATACAAAAAGCTACCGCTAAACTTTGTTAAAACAAGTCAAACTACGTGTCTATTTAATCCTCAGGTACACTAAAATGTAATTGAACTATAATGTTTAATACGGAAAGAAGTATGTTCAAAAGAAAAGTAAAATTAGCAAGTGCACGTCCTTTTCGTCTCGCGCCCACAGACTGATTTCCAACTGTGACTTCCGGTGCCAAAACTCAAAATTCTTCCTCGTTTGGGAAGAAACAAGCCTGAAACCTTGAACAAAGACTGTTGACATCTATTGGAAGCCATAGGAATTGCAATCTGGGAGCCGGATTTAACATTGTCCCTATATGTTGTAATGTAAGAGCGTGGGATCTCAACAAAAAAAAAATCTGGTTGGTTTTTCTTTGGATTTTCTCTTACCATATCAATTGTGTTATAGTCTCATGCATTATTTTAACATTTCTACAAGCTTCAACGTGTTTTCTATCCAATGCTACCAATTATATGCATATCCTGGCTTCTGGGCTTGAGTAACAGGCAGTTTACTTGGGACACATCAGTCATTTACATTTACATGTATGTCATTTTGTACATTTACGTCAGACAGGAAGTGGAGAAAAATAGACCCTAGCCTGAAGAAGATGTTCCGGGGACTCTACTGGGTACTGTGAAGTTATGTACGTAACTCAGCTGATGTGTCTTACACAGTGTACCATATGGATGTGACAATGACATTAGCTTCCCTTTTTAGACTTTGATCTAACCCAGGAACACTGGACAGGAATGTTGGACATAATGTAATGCATATACTGTAGCCTTACAGTAAAAATCTGGTATTAGAGCTAAAGTATTCAGACCCCTTCCTTTTTCCACATTTTGTTATGTTACAGCCTTATTCTTAAATGGATGCAATTATTTTTTTCTTCATCAATCTACACACAATAGCATATAATGACAAAGCGAAAACAGGATTTTTGAAATTTTGGCTCATTTATTGAAAATAAAAACAGAAATACCTTATTTTTAAGTATTCAGACCCTTTGCTATGAAACTCAAAATTGAGCTCAGGTGCATCCTGTTTCCACTGATCTTCCTTGACATGTTTCTACACCTTGGGGCTTGTTACCCCTTTATGGTTATGAATGTATTTCTACCTGTCATTTAGACATTTAGTGTGTGCTAGTTTTTTTTCTTCATTTAACCTTTATTTAACTAGGTAAGTCAGTTAAGAACAAATTCTTATTTACAATGACAGCCTACCCCAACCCAGACTACACTGGGCCAATTGTGCACTGCACTATGGGACTCCCAACCACAGCTGGATGGGATGCAGCCTGGATTTGAACCAGGTACTGCAGTGATCCCTCATGCATTGAGATGCAGTGTCTTAGACCACTGCACCACTCAGCAACCTCACTAGCAGTAAATGCTAGTTAACGTAAGCTGCTAGCAGTGCTAGCTAACAACCTTACGAGAAGATCGTCTGTGGCAAAATATATTAAAAAAGATCACATAACTTAATTGCAGTTGTAAATGTTTCCACTAGTGACTGATAGCTTTACAGTTAATCTTACTTTATAGCCTTTTAGCTATTTTACACAGCATTTTATGACATATAGCTAGCTATGTGTTTATTTTAATTGTATTTTTATTTTGGTTGGTTATTTTCATTTTTATAAATGTACCCCCTTTTTCTCCCCAATTGGTAGTTACAGTCTTGTCCCATCGCTGCAACTCCCGTACAGACTCAGGAGAGGCGAAGGTCAAGGGCCATGCATCCTTCAAAAGGACCCTGACAAGCCGCAATTCTTCTTGACACACTGCTCGCTTATCCTGGAAGCCAGCCGCACCAATGTGTCAGAAGAAACACCGTCCAACTTGTGACCATGTCAGCGTGCATGTGCCCAGCCCGCCACAGGAGTCACTAGAGCGCAATGGGACAAGGGCATGCCAGCCAAACCCTCCCCTAACCAATTGTGCATCACCACATGGGTCTCCCGGTCATGGCCAGCTGCAACACAGCCCGGGATCAAACCCGGATCTGTAGTGACATCTTTTGTACTGCAATGCAGTGCCTTAGACAGGCTGCACCACTCGGGAGGACAGCTAGCTACGTTTTTAAAAGAGAGCTTTTAAATTGGCACCTCTCCCCCCTGCAGGTTAATAGGGTTAGGGGCTATCTAAAAAAAAAAAGATTAGTGGTTAGGGTTAGGGAAGGTTTTGGGTAAGGGTTAGGGTTAGGGGCCATCTGTTAGATTAGGGGTCAGGGTTTAGGTTAATGGTCAGTTCCTTACAGTTCCTAATATAATTTCATGTTTTTTTTTCAGATGAGAATATACAAGAAGAAAACAGACTGTGGAAGCTATGTCTCTGAGATGATACAGCATGCCGTGAAGGCAGTAGAAAATGCGCAGAACTTAAAGGGGGCTACCAGGGTGTTCAACATTCCACCAAGAACCCTACGGTCTTCAGAGGGAAGGAGGTGAAAGACCCAGGATTCAGCCAAATGCGCGGAGTGCCAGTCTTCTCTTCCATGTATGAAAGTTACCTTGTCAACCACATTCAACAAATGGAAATAGCCCTATTTGGTCTAACATCATGGGACATGAGAAGACTCGCCTTCGATCTGGCAGAGAGGATGGGAATCAAGCACAGGTTCAGCAAAGGAAAGGGGTATGCAGGAGTGGATTGGTTCAGTGGCTTCATGAAGCTCAACCCTCAACTGTCAGTTCGAGTACTGCAAGCAACCAGTCTTGGGCTTGGGCTTTAATAAGCTTAAGGTTGACCAGTTTTAAACAGCGTCATGGACATCGGGCCAACGAAGATTTGGAACATGGACGAGACGGGAATACGAAACATCCAGAAACCGTTGCCAGTGGTGGCCAGCAAGGGAGCGTAATAGGTTTCACGGATGACTATCACAGGAGGTGCTTTACAGTCACAGTAATTTGGACTATCAGTGCAGCGGGGCAGTACGTCCCGTCCCTCTTCATCTTCCCCCAGAAGACGATGAACGAATACCTGCTGGTTGGAGCACCTCCAGGGTCCATTGGAAGGGTGAGTGACTCAGGCTATGTGGACAGTACCATATTTGTCGACTGGCTCCACCACTTCGCACGCAGTGTTGGTTGTACCCCTGAGGAACCCCACATCCTCATCCTCGATGGGCACCACTCCCATAAGACCCTGGAGGCTGTTCTGACAGCAAGAGGCCATGGAGTGATTCACATCACTCTGCCACCCCACTGCAGCCACAAGCTGCAGCCGTTAGACTGTACCGTCTTCAATATATATTTGCATATAGTGATTAGAAGTGTTTATTGTACCAATACTCATGTGTTCTTGTTGTTTGTTTGTTTTTGTTTAAACCAACAACCAACAGCTGCAACTGCAGCAGTTCTATTGGAGTTGTCCCTAAGGCCGAGGATCCAGGAGGCGAGACCGAGGAAGAGGAATGCAGAGTCTGCGGCTGTACTGAAAGCCTCACCTTACAAAACCTTTTGCTCTTGAATGTCATTTTAAAGACTGCCGGGATTTTAAAAACTTGCATTATTCCAATAAAATGTAGTGCAATTGTACATAATGGATTGTAAGGAAAAGGAACAACAATTAAATAACAAAGAAAATGAATGTGCAGGTGAGTTAAAAAGAGGGACTTTACATCAAATCTCCTCATAGTGCAGATATTAATTGTAACATGTCGAACACCATTTCCCCCATATTTAATTTAAATATTTAAAATAAGACAACTAAACTTAGCTTTTAAGTATTACTTACTAAAGAATTTCTAAATAAAACTGATTAAATGGGGGGTACTTTAACCCCGGTACTTTAAAAAAGCGCCCCTTCTCTAAAACCAACATTTCATGAAATGTAAACTGAAAAATGTAAACTATAACCATTTATTTCCCTTTATAGTTTATTTGCCTAAGCATGACCTTCGTCCACATACCATTTTTTTCCCCCAAACATTGCTTTTTTGTGTAAGCAATTAAACATTGTTATTAGGGGGGGCTAGTTACCCCCTAGTACCCTACGAATGTGTTGAGGTGAGCTCAACTCAATCCAACGGGCGTTTCTGATCCGACAAGCCTTAGAGTGGGCAATTCAATTAAATCGGCCTAGGACAGATATAATGAAATATTACAATATTGGGAGTACAATTGTGTTTACGTATATTGTCCAGAATATAACATGAAGTGATGCACCACTCAAAAGTTATTTCACACTGTAGTTGCATTGGGAGTTAATTGAGTTGAGATGATTGATGATTAGAGCTGTAGGGGAACTGATGCTTTGGGGGAATGGATGTTTGTGGATTCATTCACACGCTGGGCTGATAAACATCTTGGAGACAACATATGTGGAGTTCAGGCCAAGTTTATTCTGTTACTTTACCATCAGATGGAAGGGAACAAAACCAAATAGAACACCCTCTCACACACTTTGGTGGTAGCAGCGACAGAGTCTGTGCGTTTTATTGTGCAATTATTGATGTTTCACTTTTTTTTATCCTGCCTCATACCCAGTTCATAGATAAGTTGCCGACGTCCTGCTCAGTACATTGTCTGTGTCTAAAATGACACACTATTCCCTTTATAGTGCACTTTACCAGGGCCCATAAGGCTCTAGACAAAAGTAGTGCACTATATAGGGAATAGGGTTACATTCGGGATGTGACCTGTGTATCTGGAGGAACTAGTAAAGAGGACGATATCAATTGTTAGATTTTAATTAGCATTGATAATTGGATGCTCGTAGGGCACCATGCCATTACTAGTTGAGCACATGCTGCTTCTATCTTCTATAAGGAAAAGGATGGTTTAGTGTGATGCACACACACTTGCGTAGCTTCTGATTACAGTCTGCTTGTATTATTTCCACCTGTTGTTCGTGCCTTCATTCGCAGTGGTATGGTGAGTAATATCAATGGAAGCGGTCATGTTATTGTTGAACTCCACATCTTGCAAAGTACAACCTGTCTTGGTCACATATGAATGTGATTTCAAATATATTGGCAGAGTAGGCCTATTTAGTGTTGAAATTATTTTGTCCTGGTATGACATCGGACATTTTTTTCTCCACTCGGCTAAAGACAGATTATTTCCTGCATTTATAGCGCCCATGCCAACTTTCGGGTCAGTCCTTCGAACGAAGTTTCAGCACCAAGGATAGCTCATCAGCCACTTTAGCACTGTAGAACGAGGACAGCAGAGGAAACCTCGCTTCACATCCCAAATTACGTTAAACGGTCCTTGAATAGAAGAGTTTCTGAAATAATAATCTCCTGTGGGCAGATTCTGCGCTTTTGACCAAATTACGCGATATTTTACTGCGATTACTGAAATATTTCACTAGTCAAGAGTTGCTTCAAAGTGTGTTTCTGCTTACGATGCAGTGCGCGATCAAACCTGGAATGTGATATATGTATTAGGTGGAATTTCGTGTCAGGATATGTAACGCTGCTCATTTACTCTTCAGTCATTTGGATGCTGATAAAACTGCACTGAATGTACAAGCACTCTTTGGAAATTAAAGAAGAGAAAGGGTGATTTTGCCGAACCACCAAAAGATCCCCGCGCTTTAGTTTAGCGGTAACAACAGCACGTGCCTTTTCACGTCTTCACTAAGCTTGTTGAGGACGGAAAGAGAATTCGCGCCCTTCTCTCTAAAAAGACAACTGGAATGTACAAACTTGTTCTGAGAAGTCCTGGCAGAATGTATATGCTATAGCCTACTATATGGAAAAATAAACGTGTATTATGGATAAGGAATTATTGTTAATGTGTTTGCGAGCTTTCTTTGACCTTTTCCTATTTTTTTGCGCTTGTTATTGACATTGTATGAACATGTCACCTTATTTATTATCGTAAAAACGTGTTTTGAAGATTTTACAGTCATAGTCGACAAAAAGTCAGATATTTGTCATGTGTCTTATATGGAAAGGTGAACCAGACAACGACTATTGGAGTCAGAATAGCAAATAATTATTATTTGAAATTACGTTTAACCTAACTACATTTAGAGTTTCAAAGAGATAGGTGACGTTTTTCTACAAACAGTTATGACATTTGTCCTGTTTGGAAGTCTGGTGAAGTGGATCTTATGGAACTTGGTCTCATTCCTCCTGTGCTGGACATGTGTTAACGCACAGGTAAGAAACAAAACCTAGTCCTAATTGTTCAGCTGTGTTCAGAATATGACACGGAATGT
Organism: Salmo trutta; assembly: GCF_901001165.1. Lineage (NCBI taxonomy): Eukaryota > Metazoa > Chordata > Actinopteri > Salmoniformes > Salmonidae > Salmo > Salmo trutta. The sequence goes on from NC_042980.1 coordinate 19,414,347, forward strand.
CCGATTTTTTTTTATTAGTGCATTATGTTTAGAATAGTATAAATTGCCAAAGTTGAACATTGAGTCGGCAAACAATTTTTATCAGCTGTAGAAAATCATATTTATGTTTTCATAATGAGTCAAATATTTAACAGACTCAGTTCCCACTGTGCACAGGCGTTAATTCAACGTATATTCCACGTAATTTCATTGAAATTATAGTGGAAACAACGTTGATTCAACCAGTCTGTGCCCAGTGGGTTGTCATTCAGCTGTGAAAATGCACTCCATTTGTCATCTCATTCATACAATGAGAAATCTGAAATTCGTCATCAGCGGGCAGCAGGCTCACTGATCTTGTTCAATTTAGAGACCCCTGTTATAATGTAGGCATTATGGAGACCCCTTAACAGTGTTGATATTCCCCACCTCACTGACTGCAGTGTGTGACTCACTATTGTACAGTGCTGTGAAGGATGTTGTTTCCTTTTGTGTTTTTCTACATGCAATTACACCATGTGTGATGTTTACCCAAATAAAAGACAGGATAGATACCCCTTATTTTTGCTTAGAGTGTGTATGACGCATCTAATTAAGGGATTGTGGTGTATATAATTATCTGTGCTCACTGTCAGTCAGTAGTGTGGTTTAGTTGTGCTTCAAACTTATCAGCCATCACTGTAGAGAATGGAGTACAACTCCTCCTCATGACCTCAAATACGTTTCTTAAGACACATGAGAGATCATCTTTGCAGGCACACATCTGGAAATAGAGAAGACACAGAATAGGCCATAGATGAGTGTAGGACATGTACTCATCTTTGCACATATTAAACCGTAATAATTGTAATGTCTGATCAACTGGGACCACCTCTCACGTCTGATCAACCAGTACCACCTCTCCACCACCTTGGTGACTGCAGAGTCTCTCATTCTGCCTCTATGCATCTCACATAACAGAATGATAACCCTTGTTAACCATCCTCCTACACAATATTTATTGTGTATGAACTCCCCCTGTGTCTTGAATCTCCTCTAAAACTTCCTCCAGAGCTTTCTATTTACAGAGACCTTCTTAGTATTCTATAAGTGGTACTGGTGCTGAAGCAGTATATATATTAAAAATTCAAATAAAAAATGGATTAAAATGGATTAAATTGTTATTTTTCTCATCAATCTACAGACAATACCACATAATGACAAAGCAAAAACAGATTTTTAGACATTTTTGCAAATACTTATGAAAAAAACAACAACTTAAATATCACATTTAAATAACTATTCAGACCCTTTACTCAGTACTTTGTTGAAGCATCTTTGGGGGCGATTATAGCCTCAGATCTTCTTGGATATGACGCTACAAGTTTGGCACACCTGTATTTGGGGTGTTTCTCCCATTCTTTTCTGCATATCCTCTCAAGCTCCGTCAGGTTGGATAGGGAGTGACTCTGCACAGCTATTTTCAGGTCTCTCCAGAGATGTTCGATCAGGTTCAAGTCTGGGCTCTGGTTGGGCTACTCAAGGACATTCAGAGACTTGTCCCGAAGCCACTCCTGTGTTGTCTTAGCTGTGTGCTTAGGGTTGTTGTCCTGTTGGAAGGTGAACCTTCGCTCCAGTCTGAATTCCTGAGTGCTCTGGAGCAGGTTTTCATCAAGGATCTCTCTGTACTTTGCTCTGTTCATCTTTCCCTTGACCCTGACTAGTCTCCCAGTCCCTGCCACTAAAAAACATCCCCACAGCATGATGCTGCCACCACCATGCTTCACCGTAGGGATGGTGCCAGGTTTCCTCTAGACGTGACACTTGGCATTCAGGCCAAAAAATTCAGTCTTGGTTTCATCACACCAGAGAATCTTGTTTCTCGTGGTCTGAGAGTCCTTTAGGTGCCTTTTGGCAAATTCCATGCAGGCTGTCGTGCCTTTTACTGAGGAGTGGCTTCCATCTGGCCACTCTATCATAAAGGTCTGATTGGTGGAGTGCTGTGGAGATGGTTGTTCTTCTGGAAGGTTCTCCCATCTCCACAGAAGAACTCTGGAACTCTGTCAAAGTGACCATCGGGTTCTTGGTCACCTCCCTGACCAAGGCCCTTCTCACCCGATTGCTCAGGTTGGCTGGACAGCCAGCTCTAGGAAGAGTCTTGGTGGTTCCAAACTTCTTCCATTTAAGAATGATGGAGGCCACTGTGTTCTTGGGGACCTGCAATGCTGCAGAAATGTTTTGGTACCCTTCCCCAGATCTGTGCCTCGACACAATCCTGTCTCGGAGCTCTACAGACAATTCCTTTGACCTCATGGATTGGTTTTTGCTCTAATATGCACTGACAACTGTGGGACCTTATATAGACAGGTGTGTGCCTTTTCAAATCTTGTCCAATCAATTTAATTTACCACAGATGGACTCCAATAAAGTTGTATAAACATCTCAAGGATGATCAATGGAAATAGGATGCACCTGAGCTCAATTTCGAGTCTCATAGCAAGGGCCTGAATACTTGTGTAAATAAGATATTTCAGTTTTTTTTATTTTTAATACATTTGCAGACATTTCTAAAAACCTGTTTTCTCTTTGTCATTATGGGGTATTGTGTATAGATTGATAAGGAAAAAAAATATTCAATACATTTTAAAATAAGTCAGTAACGTAACAAAATGTAGAAAAATCAAGGGGTCTGAATACTTTCCGAATGCACTGTATCTCTGCTCTCTCCTATCTCTCTCACAGTATAACGGAATCACACACGGTAGCCTTAGGATCACTGGATGTATGACCTGTTTGGAATGAGCACTCCCTCACCTGCTTGGCTACTACAGGGTGAAGAGATATCAGTTTGCCCTGGAGAGAAACAACTGTCCACAGGTGTCAGAGAAGGGGACTGTCAGTTATAACATATTAGTAATTTATATCTGCTGCAGAGTACCTTAGTGGAATGGCGAGGGTTCAATGAACCACGCTTGCATGATGAGTAACCTTAGGTCCAGGCTATGATGAGTAACTTTGCCTGAAATCTGAAGACTTGCATTCTCTCCCCAAGTTAATGCGTAAGGCTAAAACAGTAGTGTAACATGCAGGAGACTGTAACAGTGGCAATTGTGATAGACAGTGGGATATGACACATATCGTCACAGCCTGTAATTCTAATATCTATCCATTCCATCTGCTCATCAATGAAGGTTTATGGTCCCAATGCTCCCCAGTGCTCCACATGCCCCTTGGGCAAGAGATGTTCATCACAGATAGCACAAATTCGCCTTCCTATCATTTCCATTTCCATTAGATGCTCCTAATGTGTCTGTGTCTGTAACTGTTGAAGTTGTTAGCATCTATGAGGTTGACCCCTGGTCAACCCCATTCAATCATTGACTGTAGGTGTACATGTAATTCAGACTGCCAGTGAGATGTGAAGGGCCATTCAGCTCTAGGCCTTGATGGACAATGTCAGTTAGTTTTTCAGGAATATGCTTGCAATTCAAATCAAATTTGAAGATATGCATGTGGACTGTGTGCCGTTGAAAAAATGTGCTCTGTACGAGGACATACAACATCTAAATAGTGATTTACATGGTAATATAAAACACATTCATAATGTTATTTTAAAAGGATATACAACCACGAACAAAAATGCAAACTCTTTCAACTCCTTCCTTGTCTGTATATGTCATGGCAAAAAACAAACTTTACTTTCTGAGAAAAATCTATTATCAAAATGAAAATAAATGGATAATTTATCTTGACTCTGGTTTGCGCCATTCAATGAGTCATCCACATCCACAAATAGTTTTCTTAACTCAAGAGTGATATGGCATTTGAAGACACCGTACAGTAACTGAACTCGAAAGGGCATAGAGTCATTCGAAGTACTTTAGGCTACTTTGGGCTCCCAGGTGGCGCAGTGGTCTAAGGCACTGCATCTCAGTGCTAGAAGCATCACTACAGACACCCTGGTTTGAATCCAGGCTGTATCACAACAAGCTGTGATTGGGAGTCCCATAGGGCGGCGCACAATAGGCGCTGCCGTTGTCCGGGTTTGGCCGGTGTAGGCCGTCATTGTAAATAAGAATTTGTTCTTAACTGACTTGCCTAGTTAAATAAAGGTTAAATTCTAATAAAAAATAATTGAGGAAAGCATACACAGACTTAGAATATGTTTGTTATTCCTTAAGGCACAAATATAACAACAGAAAAAGTTCCAAAACATTTGAAGTAAACATCCTTCACAATATGGTAATGATTGTGCATTCTGTATTGTTTGAACACTGTTCAATATTTTGTGTGGGATTTGAAAGGGAAGCATTGCTTTAACTGTTATTGGGTTCAAATACATGTGTATTTGAGTATCTGACATTTAAAATACTTTTTTCTGTGTATTTGAGTATTTTCAAATACACAGCCCAAAACAAGTCATTTTATTTGAGTATTTGACTGGTTATTTGTAAAAAATATATATATATATCTTACAAAATTGTAATGAAGAGTATTTTCAAACGCTTGTTTCAAATACTATTTTCAAATACCTGGGTTAAATTCATGGGAGTGTATTTGAGTCAATGTATTTGAGTATTTTCAAATACATTAAAATATTCAGCCACTTGCCTTTTCAAATAAAATATATCTGAGTACTTACTTTGAATGTACATGAAAGTAATTGATATATTTGAAATAGTATTTGAACCCAGGTCTGGTTTTTATGTGGGTGCATTGTTATAAATGTTTTCTTCATGTTAACCATTTCCGATCTCTATGCATTTCCAATCTCTTTCATTACTTGTGAATCATTTGAAAAGTCTGTGACCAATCTTTATGTAGCTGTGTGAAATACTGTAAGGCCGTAATCAGATCATAGGGTCACAAGGTCTTTGAGAACATTAGACAACCACTCAGAAGAGATGTAACTTAGTATTTTTTTTTGTCAGAAACTTGTAAACCTCAAATTATCTCAGAAAAATTAATGAGACTGACACTAGCCACTGCTTGTCGTCTGCAGGGTGGATCTGATGAGAGTCTGACAGCAGAGGAGCAGATGTACATTCTGTATGACATTAAACTCCAATGCCACCAGAACCTCTCCACCCGCGACCCTGCAGGTAATAACAACATATACTGTGGACTGTAACCTTAAACCTGCCTTAACTTGACATATCTCTGTGGTGATGTATTGCTTCTGTGAGTCATAGTTAAGCAGACATACTCTAAGTAAATACGTTTTCCCTGAAACCAACGTACATGTGGTAAAATAAGACATCTGCCCCCTAACTGACTTCCAGAATTACAATGCAAGTCAAGGAAATAATAAAGCAGTATGCAGTATGGACACTGTCGCGTTGGCCAAACTTTATATCCTAATTTGACTTTGGGGCAGGTCATGTTGTTCTTGACAATACCTTCTCTGGTAAACACACACTATATCAAATCAAATCAAAGTTTATTTGTCACATGCACAGGATACAGAAGGTGTAAATGGTATAGTGAAATGGTTACTTGCATAGTGGAGTCTTTTGTTTAGACATGTAGCTAGCTAGCTAAACAATGAACCATAATCCCAACTCATAAAGTTACTACCCTGCATGAATCTGCAGGTAGTGAACCAACTAGGTTCAATGTTAGCTAGCTAGCTAACATTAGGCTATAACTAGCCATGCCAATGGCTCTGAGATATGAATAATATTACTACACAGATCATACACGTAACGTTAGCTAGCGAGCCAGCCAGCTAACGTTAGCTAGCTAGCTAACAGTATGCTTTAACCTCTTTGCTAAAGGGGGCAGTATTTTCACGGCCGGATGAAAAACATACCCAAATTAAACGGCCTACTTCTTGGGCCCAGAGTCACATATTTGCATATTATTGGATAGAAAACACTCTGTCTGTGAGTATAACAGAACTCATATGGCAGGCAAAAACCTGAGAAAATTCCAAGCAGGAAGTGGCCTGTCTGAGAATTTGTAGTTCTTCTTTTGATTCTCTATCGAAACTACAGTATCTGTGGGGTTACGTTGCACTTTCTAAGGCTTCCATTGGCTCTCTAAAGCCTTCAGAAAGCGGTTTGAGGCGTCTCCTGTCTCTGGGCAGAGTATAGTAGCTCAGTTTCTCAGTGGTCTGCCTGGTGACAAAGAGATTGGATATGCGCATTCACGCATCCACACTGTTTTTTCTTTTCCTCTTTGAATGAATACACTATTGTCCGGTTGGAATATTATCGCTATTTTACGAGAAAAATACCATAAAAAATGATTTTAAACAGCGTTTGACATGCTTCTAAGTACGGTAATGGAACATTTTTTATTTTTTTGTCTCGAATTGCGCTCGCGCGTTACCCTTTGGATAGTAACCTGAGCGCACGAACAAAGCGGAGGTATTTGGACATAACTATGGATTATTTGGAACAAAAACAACATTTGTTGTTGAAGTAGCAGTCCTGGGAGTGCATTCTGACGAAGATCAGCAAAGGTAATACAATTTTTTTAATACTAATTCTGAGTTTAGTGTGTCCCGAAGTTGGCGGGTGTCAAAATAGCTAGCCGTGGTGGCTGAGCTATGTACTCAGAATATTGCAAAATGTGCTTTCGCCGAAAAGCTATTTTTAAATCTGACATAGCGATTGCATAAAGGAGTTCTGTATCTATAATTCTTAAAATAATTGTTGTGTTTTTTGTCAACGTTTATGATGAGTAATTTAGTAAATTCACCGGAAGTTTTCAGTGGGAATAAATTTTCTGAACATCACACGCCAATGTAAAAAGCAGTCTTTTGATATAAATATGAACTTGATTGAACAAAACATGCATGTATTGTATAACATAATGTCCTAGGAGTGTCATCTGATGAAGATTATCAAAGGTTAGTGCTTCATTTAGCTGTGTTTTGGGTTTTTGTGACATATATGCTTGCTTGGAAAATGGCTGTGTGATTATTTTTGGCTATGTTCTCTCCTAACATAATCTAATGTTTTGCTTTCGCTGTAAAGCCTTTTTGAAATCGGACAATGTAGTTAGATTAACGAGAGTCTTATCTTTAAAATGGTGTAAAATAGTCGTATGCTTGAAAAATTGAAATTATTGCATTTTTGAGGTATTTGTATTTCGCGCCACGCTCTTCCATTGGATTTTTGCGAGGCGTTCCGCTAACGGAACCCCTAGATGTAAGAAGTTAACGTGCAATAAAACAACTTTCTGACTAAATTACAAATGTATAATATCTGAAAATGTACCTAGCTAGACTCTCTTACCTGTATACATGGATGAACGCTTCTCCCTATCTGTCACAGATGCCATGGTTGCCCTTAGTTTGAAGATGTAATCCGGAGACAGGTGTTTGACTCTCTCCGCATAGTTGCAGTCAAATGCCAGAATTGTCTCCATCTACTAAGCTATCATACTCTGCTTCCACGGGCATCCAACTAATTTCAAAACTCGGTCCTCCAGAAAGTGGAGAGCAACACTTTTGCAGTTCTTCATGAGATCTTTAAAAAAAGCTATGTGAAAAAGGATAACCTACACATACGGTGCAGCTCATGTTATAGACAGAAGTGTGTTACATGGCAGACCAATTCGAACTCATCTCTAGGCATGTCCAGCCCATCCATTATCTCAGCCATTAATGGCTAGCGAGAAGGTTCCTGCCTTTTTCCGTGGCTAAACCAACAAGGCTTGTAATTTAGCAATTGTATTCGTATTGTAATGGTCCTGTGTGTAGCTGGTGTAGAGAGTCAGGCGCAGGACAGCAGATATGAGTAATCAACGTACTTTACTCAAAAATACAAAAACACAAAGCAACATAGCGAGCCCACAAAAACCGACCGATGTACAATTAACAATCACTCACAAACAAAACATGGGAACAGAGGGTTAAATAATAAACAAGTAATTGGTTGAGTGAAGCCAGGTGTGAAAGACAAAGACACAACAAATGGAAAATGAAAAGTGGCTCGACGGTGGCTAGAAAGCCGGTGACGTCAACCGCCAAACGCCGCCCGAACAAGGAGAGGGACCGACTTTGGCGGAAGTCGTGACAGTACCCCCCCTTGACGCGCGGCTCCAGCCGCGCACCGACACTGACCTCGGGGACAACCCGGAGGACGAGGCGCAGGGCGATCCGGATGGAGACGGTGGAAATCCCGCAGCAACGAAGGGTCCAGGACGTCCTCCACCGGCACCCAGCATCTCTCCTCCGGACCGTACCCCTCCCACTCCACGAGGTACTGAAGGCCCCTCACCCGACGCCTCGAGTCCAGGATGGCTCGAACAGCATACGCCGGCTCCCCCTCGATGTCCAGGGGGCGGAGGAACCTCCCGCACCTCAGATGCCTGGAGTGGACCAGCCACCACTAGCCTGAGGAGAGACACATGGAATGAGGAATTAATACAATAATGTGGGGGAAGCTGTAACCTGTAGCATACCTCATTCAGTGGAGACTAAACGAGGCATGCTTCAGGTTACAGCTTCCCCCAGATTATCGTATTAATTCCTCAGACTTTAGATGGCCCCACAAACCGCGGGCCCAGCTTCCGGCAGGGCAGGTGGAGGGGCAGGTGGAGGGTCGAGAGCCAGACCCGGTCCCCGGTGTGAACAACGGTGCCTCGCTGCGATGGTGGTTGGCGCCCACTTTTTGCCGCCTCACGGCCCGTTGTAGGTGCACATGGGCGGCGTTCCAGGTCTCCTCTGAGCGCTTAAACCATTCGTCCTCCGCAGGAGCTTCGATCTGTCTCTGATACCAAAGTGCCAGAACTGGCTGATACCCCAGTACACACTGGAGAGAGGTTAGTGGAGGAGTGGCGGAGTGAGTTTTGGGCCATCTCTGCCCAGGGATGAACGCCGCCCACTCCCCCGGCTGGTCCTGGCAATATGACCACAGAAACCTACCCACATCCTGGTTTACTCTCTCCACCTGCCAGTTACTCTCGGGGTGAAAACCTGAGGTGAGGTGACCGAGACCCCCAGACGTTCCATGAACGCTCTCCAGACCCTGGACGTGAACTTTGGACCCCGATCAGAAACTATGTCCTCAGGCACCCCGTAGTGCCGGAAGACGTGTGTGAACAGGGCCTCCGCAGTCTGTAGAGCCGTAGGGAGACTGGGAAAAGGGAGGAGATCTTAGGATTTAGAAAACCGATCCACAACGACCAGGATCGTGGTGTTTCCCTGTGAGGGAGGAAGATCTATCAGGAAGTCCACTGACAGGTTCGATCATGGCCGTTGTGGAATGGGTAGGGGTTGCAATTTCCCTCTGGGCAGGTGCCTGGGAGCCTTGCACTGGGCATACACCGAGCAGGAGGAAACATAAACCCTCACGTCCTTGGCCATGGTGGGCCACCAGTACTTCCCACTAAGGCAACGCACCGTCCGACCAATGCCAGGATGACCAGAGGAGGGTGACGTGTGGGCCCAATTGATCAAACGGTCGCGGACAGCAGACGGAACGTACAGGCGCCCAGCTGGACACTGGGGTGTAGTGGGCTCTGTGCGTAACGCCCACTCGATGTCCGCTTCCAGCTCCCACACCACCGGTGCCACCAGGCAAGAGGCCGGAAGTATGGGAGTGTGATCCATGGACCGCTCCTCTGTGTCATACATCCGGGACAGTGTATCTGCCTTAGCGTTCTGGGAACCTGGTCTGTAGGACAGAGTGAAAACAAAACGGGTTAAGAACATAGCCCACCTTGCCTGGTGATGGTTCAGTCTCCTCGCCGCCCGGATGTACTCCAGATTGCGGTGGTCAGTCCAGATGAGAAAAGGGTGTTTAGCCCCCTCAAGCCAATGTCTCCACGTCTTCAGAGCCTTGACAACAGCCAACAGCTCCCTGTCCCCCACATCATAGTTTTGCTCTGCCAGGCTGAGCTTCTTCGAAAAGAAAGCACAGGGGCAGAGATTTGGTGTCGTGCCCGAGCACTGAGAGAGCACGGCTCCTATCCCAGTCTCGGACGTGTCCCCCTCCACTATGAACGCCAAAGAGGGATCTGGATGAGCCAGTACGGGAGCCGAGGTAAACAGAGCCTTCAGGTGACCAAAAGCCCTGTCCGCCTCAGCCGACCACTGCAGCCGCAATGGTCCCCCCTTCAGCAGTGAGGTAATGGGAGCTGCTACCTGACCAAAACCCCGGATAAACCTCCGGTAGTAGTTGGCAAACCCTAGAAACCACTGCACTTCCTTTACCGTGGTGGGAGTCGGCCAATTACGCACGGCTGAAATGCGGTCACTCTCCATCTCCACCCCTGATGTGGAAATGCGGTACCCTTGGAAGGAGACGGACTGTTGTAAGAACAGACATTTCTCAGCCTTGATGTACAGATCATGCTCCAACAGTCGACCAAGCACCCTGCGCACCAGGGACACATGCTCAGCGCGTGCAGCGGAGTACATGAGAATGTCGTCGATATACACCACTACTCCCTGCCCTTGCAGGTCCCAGAAAATCTCGTCAACAAAGGCCTGGAAGACTGATGCAGCATTCATCAACCCGTACGGCATGACGAGGTACTAAATGCCGTCTTCCACTCGTCCCCCTCCCGGATACGCACCAGGTTGTAAGCGCTCCTGAGATCCAATTTTGTGAAGAAGCGCGCCCCGTGCATTGACTCGATCGCACTGGCGATGAGAGGCAGCGGGTAGCTGTACCTCACAGTAATCTGATTGATTCCTCGATAGTCAATACACGAGCGCAGACCTCCATCCTTCTTCTTCACAAAAAAGAAACTCAAGGAGGCAGGTGAAGTGGAAGGCCGAATGTATCCCTGCCCCAGGGATTCGGAGACATATGTTTCCATAGCCGCCGTCTCCTCCTGTGACAGAGGATACACGTGACTCCTAGGAAGTGCTGCGTCTACCAGGAGATTTATCGCACAATCCCCCCATCGATGGGGTGGTAATTGAGTCGCCTTCTTCTTACAGAAGGCGAGAGCCAAATCGGCATATTCTGAGGGAATGCGCACGGTGGAGACCTGGTCTGGACTCTCCACCATAGTCGCACCGACGGAAACCCCTACACACCTCCCTGAGCACTCTCGTGACCACCCCTTGAGAGCCCTCTGTTGCCATGTCAGGCCAACCAGGGTAGGCCCAGCACCACGGGAAATGCAAGAGAATCTATGAGGAAGAGACTGATTCTCTCCTTGTGACCCTCCAACCATGTCTAGTGGAGCGGTGGCCTCCCTAATCAACCCTGACCCTAATGGTCGACTATCTAGGGCGTGCACAGGGAAGGGCATATCCACAGGAACAAGGGGGATCCCTAAACTATGGGCAAATGAACGGTCAATAAAATTCCCAGCTGCGCCTGGATCTACTGGCACCTTATGCTGGGAATGCGGGGAACACTCAGGAAATGAAATAAACACATACATGTGAGCAACAGGGGGCTCTGGGTGAACCTGGTGCCGATTCACCTGGGGTGACACGATAGTGCCCTGCCTGCTGCCTCGACTCCCTGAGGAACCCCCCCTGCACCGACCAGCAGTGTGTCCTCTGCGGCCACACATGGTGCAGGCAATGGCCCCTCCTCCGGTCGCCCTAAGCGCAGCACCTCCCAGCTCCATCGGCGTCGGAGCTGAGGTGCTGGGGGATGGAACTGACAGGCCCCGATCCGGACGTCTGCGGGTAGGCATTAGGTTGTCCAGCCGGATGGACAGGTCCACCAGCTGATCCAACGTGAGGGTGTTGTCTCGGCAGGCCAGCTCCCGACGGACGTCCTCGTGCAGACTGCACCGGTAGTGATCGATCAGGGCCCTGTCATTCCATCCCTCGCTGGCGGCCAGGGTCCGGAAGTCCAAGGCGAAATCCTGCATGCTCCTCGTCCCCTGCCTCAGGTGGAACAGACGTTCAGGCGGGTGGTCGAACATGCCCGAAAGCGGCGGGTGAACTCTGCGTAATGGTCCAACGCCGCGTCTCCTTCACTCCATACGGCGTTGGCCCACTCCAGGGCTTTGCCTGAGAGGCAGGAGACGAGGGCGGACACGCTCTCACGCCCCGATGGAGCCGGGTGGACGGTCGCCAGGTAGAGTTCCAGCTGGAGTAGGAACCCCTGGCATCCGGCAGCCATCCCATCAACGTACTTTACTCAGAAATACAAAAATACAAAGCAACATAGCAAGCCCACAAAAACCGACCGATGTACAATTAACAATCACTCACAACATGGGGAATATAGGGTTAAATAATAAACAAGTAATTGGTTGAGTGAAGCCAGGTGTGAAAGACAAAGACAGAACAAATGGAAAATAAACGCCGCCCGAACAAGGACAGGGACCGACTTCGGCGGAAGTCGTGACATGTATTTACAAATGGCATTCACGTTTGTTATTAAGGCACATGAAAGTTCACCTGTTCCAGAATGCATTTCTGCCAAAAAACATTAAAATGTCTCTCCTGTGAAGTAATGATGTGCGACATATACGCCTAGTTTCCAGAAACAAGTCACATTTTGTTGTGTTACAGCTTAAATTCAAAATGGGTTAAATCATTTTTTTCTCACCCATCTACACACAAAATACCCTATAATGTCAAAGTGAAAACATATTTTTAGAAATGTTTACAAGTTTATGGAAAATTAAATACAACAATGCCTAAATTACATACACTACCGTTCAAAAGTTTGGGGTCACTTAGAAATGTCCTTGTTTTTTAAAGAAAAACAATTTTTTTTTGTCTATTAAAATACAGTGTAGACATTGTTAATGTTGTAAATGACTATTGTAGCTGACTTCTTATGGAATATCTACATAGGCGTACAGAGGCCCATTATCAGCAACCATCACTTCTGTGTTCCAATGTCACGTTGTGTTAGCTAATCCAAGTTTATCATTTTAAAACGCTAACTGATCATTAGAAAACCATTTTGCAATTATGTTAGTAGAGCTGAACAGCTGAAAACTGTTGTCCTGATTAAAGAAGCAATAAAACAAGCCTTCTTTAGACTAGTTGAGTATCTGGAGCATCAGCATTTGTGGGTTCAATTACAGGCTCAAAATCGCAAGAAACAAAGTACTTTCTTCTGAAACTCGTCAGTCTACTCTTGTTCTGAGAAATTGCTATTCCATGCGAGAAATTGTCCAGAAACTGAAGATCTCGTACAACACTGTGTACTACTCCCTTCACAGAACAGCGCAAACTGTCTCTAACCAGAAAAGAAAGAGGAGTGGGACGGTGCACAACTGAGCAAGAGGACAAGTATATTGGAACACAGGAGTGATGGATGCTGATAATGGGCCTCTGTACGCCTATGTAGATATTCCATAAAACAATCTGCCGTTTCCAGCTACAATAGTCAATTACAACATTAACAATGTCTACACTGTATTTCTGATCAATTTGATGTTATTTTAATCGACCAAAAAATGTTTTTCTTTCAAAAACAAGGACATTTCTAAGTGACCAAAACTTTTGAACGGTAGTGTAAGTATTCACACCCCCTTAGTCAATACTTTGTAGAAGCACCTTTGGCGGTGATTACAACTGTCTTTCTGGGTAAGTCTCTAAAAGCTTTCCACACCTGGATTGTGCAACATTTGCTCATTATTCTTCAAAATTCTTCAAGCTATGTCAAATTGGTAATAATTGGCAACCGTTTTCAGGTCTTGCCATAGGTTTTCAAGTAAATTTAAATCAAAACTGTAACTCAGCCACTCATGAACATTCACTGTCTTCTTGGTAAGCAACTCCAGGGTAGATTTGGCTTTGTGTTTTAGTTTATTGTCCTGCTTGCCACATTTCTTGCAAACAGGATACATGTTTTGGAATGCTTTTATTCTGAACAGGCTTCCTTTTTTCACTCTGTCATTCAGGTTGGTATTGTGGAGTAACTACAATGTTGTTGATTCATCCTCAGTTTTCTCCTATCACAGCCATTAAACTCTGTACAACTGTTCTACAGTCACCATTGGCCTCATGGTGAAATCCCTGAGCGGTTTCCTAACAAAGGGGTTGAATACTTGTTGACTCAATACATTTTTGCTTTTTATTCTGTATTAATTTGTAAAAATGTTAAAAAACATAATTCCAAATTGATATTATCTGGTATTGTGTATAGTCCTGTGACAACAACATTTTATGCATTTTAAATTCAGGCTGTAACACAACAAAATATGAAAAAAGCCAAGGGGTGTGAATACTTTCTGATGGCACTGTATATACCGTATTTAGCCAGAGAAGGCCATCGAGATCTACGAACAGTCTCGGAAGAAAAAACCCAAAGATGGAGCGCTGGCCTGCAAGATTGGTGGGTCCCAAGTGGCGCAGTGGTCTAAGGCACTGCATCTCAGTCCTAGAGGCATCACTACAGACTCTGGTTTGATTCCAGGCTGTGATTGGGTGTCCCATAGGGTGGTGCACAATTGGCCCAGCGTCATCTGGGTTTGGCCGGGGTAGGCCGTCATTGGAAATAACAATTTGTTCTTAACTGACTTGCCTAGTTAAATAAATGTTTAATTTAAAATTAAAAAACATTTTTGCTATGATTTAGGTGCTATTTACAAACCTTTTATAAAACTTACACATCAAAGTAGTAAGTTTAAGGATAAATTCAATCACTATTTATTGCTAAACTCGGCAGGTTTTGTCTGACTAATAGTAATTCCTTCATAAACCTTTTTCATTTTCATATGTAGGGAAAGTACCTAGTCAGTTGTCTAACTGAATGTATTCAACTGAAATGTGTCTTCTGCATTTAACCCAAACCTTCTGAATCAGAGAGGTGCAGGGGGCTGTATTAATCAACATCCACAGTGCCCAACAAACAGTGGATTAACAGCCTTGCTCAGAAGCAGAACAACTGATTTTTACCTTGTCAGCTCGGGGATTTGATGCAGCAACCTTCTGGTTACTGGCACAACACTCTTCCCTCTAGCTACCTGCCTAGTGGTTAGATCCGCTTTGATATTCCCACAGTCATGTGCATTCAATTATATATATATATTTTAAATCTTTCATTGTTGCTAGCCATGGTGCCACCAAAAAGAAAACAAAACATCAAATTCAAGCTCGCAGTGATCAAATTCGCAGAGCAATATTTGGGCGAGACAACAGCCAGTCATTTAGGAATTGATCTAAAACGAGTGAGAGATGTAAAAAAGGTGGGCTTCAACATTTGTCTGTGGTGGATCAGAAGAAGGCGAGACTGCAAGGTGGGTGCATTAAGGGAATAGACACCTGCCTCAAATAGAAGCCTGTCTCCAATAAGCGGCAGTTATGTATTTGTATTTATTAAGCATCCCCAAAGTGGCAGTTACTCTTCCTGGGGTCCAGCAACATTAAGGCAGTTATATACAATTTTAAATATTACATGACATTAAAACACTTATGTTCAGTGATTGAAGCAAATAAACATCCAGGCTATTAATTTAAGTTTTATTACAGGTAAACAATTTAACCGTTATGATCGAGGCATAAAATCAGCCAAAGTGTGCACTCCTTGTGTTGCATGGGGAAGTGTGTTGAAATATCAATACAGTAAAGCATCAGTATTCCGAACAACCTTCATTCCCAACGTGTTCATATTTCTGAGGTTGTACACCGGTCACATACTGTAGTTGAAATGAGTAAATTCTGAATTCAAAGCATTCTACCTCTCCTCCAGATGACCTTTGCCCCCCTGGTTGGGACGGCCTGGTTTGCTGGCCTCAGGGTTACCCAGGAGCTGTCACCAAGGTCCCCTGCCCCAGCTATGTCTACGACTTCAACCACAAAGGTAACACCCAACTCGACTCTGCATGCATGGAAGAATGGGTTCCACATATAAATAGGATTAGAACACAATATCTCTGTGTGGTTCCCCTTTACCAGTGAATGATTGATAATATTGTAAATTTTTTGTGAATTTTAATGCTTGAATTACCATATGTATTATCTCACATGTAACATGTGGAACCAAGTGAAGTGCTACAGTGTGTTGCTGATATGTTCCAGGTTACACCTACAGGAAGTGTGACATCAATGGGTCGTGGGTGTTTGTAGAGAGCCTGAACAGGACGTGGCCTAACTACTCAGAGTGTCTGGGCCCTGGGTTTATGAAGCCAAGCAACGAGAGAGGGAAAGTGGGTACTGTTCTATAGCTACTGTAGACTAATCTTAAACCCAAACATAAACCCTCCATGTCACCATATATTGCATGTAAAATCATATGCTTTCATTCAAAGCCACTTATAGTTGACAGTGACACATAGAATATATCAGTATATGTGGCCCATGCGAGGAACAAACCCACAACCCTAGTGTTGCCAGAACCATGCTCAAACCCACTGGAACCACTACATGACTGTTTCAGCTGTATGGGCAGCTTTACATTTATACATCCCTCTATCTCTTCCAGCAGAATTTCTTTGAGCGGCTGTATGTCATGTACACTGTGGGCTATGCTGTGTCCTTCAGCTCTCTACTAGTGGCTATCTTCATCATTGGATACTTCAGGTGAGTGTGTGTGTGTGTGTGTGTGTGTGTGTGTGTGTGTGTGTGTGTGTGTGTGTGTGTGTGTGTGTGTGTGTGTGTGTGTGTGTGTGTGTGTGTGTGTGTGTGTGTGTGTCTTTTTGAAAGAGTGTGAGAGGCTGCCAGTTATAATCATTTGATCAATAAAGACTCAGTTTTGCATACAAACACTGAGCCAAACCAATTTTGGTTTGACTTGTGCAAATGAGCACAATATAGCTGTTCCGTGGCTGTGCACTGCAAGGGTGAAAATGTATTTGTCAACATGTAAATGCAGTCTGCAGAGTAATCCAAAATGAAAGCCACATTTTAGCAAATGTATTAAAAATAAAAAACAGAAATACCTTATTTACATAAGTATTTAAACACTTCATTCCACCAAGGTACCCTGCAGCAGATATAAATCACTGATATGTCGTAACTGACAGTCCCCTTCTCTGACACCTGTGGACAGTTGTTTCTCTCCAGGGCAAACTAATATCTCTTCACCCTGTAGCAGCCAAGCAGGTGAGGGAGTGCTCATTCCAAACAGGTCATACATCCAGTGATCCTAAGGCTACCGTGTGTGATTCCGTTATACTGTGAGAGAGATAGGAGAGAGCAGAGATACAGTGCATTCGGAAAGTATTCAGACCCCTTGATTTTTCTACATTTTGTTACGTTACTGATTTATTTTAAAATGTATTGAATATTTTTTTCCTTATCAATCTATACACAATACCCCATAATGACAAAGAGAAAACAGGTTTTTAGAAATGTCTGCAAATGTATTAAAAATAAAAAACAGAAATATCTTATTTACACAAGTATTCAGGCCCTTGCAATGAGACTCGAAATTGAGCTCAGGTGCATCCTGTTTCCATTGATCATCCTTGAGATGTTTCTATAACTTTATTGGAGTCCACCTTTAAATTGATTGGACATGATTTGGAAAGGCGCACACACCTGTCTATATAAGGTCCCACAGTTGACAGTTCATGTCAAAGCAAAAAACATGTCATGAGGTCGAAATATTGTCCGTAGAGCTCCGGGACAGGATTGTGTCGAGGCACAGATCTGGGGAAGGGTACCAACAAATTTCTGCAGCATTGAAGGGCCCCTAAAACACAGTGGCCACCATCATTCTCAAATGGAAGAAGTTTGGAACCATCAAGACTCTTCCTAGAGCTGGCTACCCTGCCAAACTGAGCAATCGGGGGAGAAGGGCCTTGGTCAGGGATTTGAACAAGAATCCTATGGTCACTCTGACAGAGCTCTAGTGTTCCTCTGTGGAGATGGGAGAAACTTCCAGAAGGACAACCATCTCTGTAGCACTCCACCAATCAGGCCTTTATGGTAAAGTGGCCAGACAGAAGCTCTGGCCACTCCTCAGTAAAAGGCCCGCTTGGAGTTTTCCAAAAGGCACCTAACAAGATTCTCTAGACTGATGAAACCAAGACTGAACTCTTTGGCCTGAATTCCAAGCGTCATGTCTGGAGGAAACCTGGCACAATCCCTACGGTGAAGCATGGTGGTGGAAGCATGTTTTTCAGCGGCAGGGACTAGGAGACTAGTCAGGGTCGAGGGAAAGATGAACAGAGCAAAGTACAGAGAGATCCTTGATGGAAACCTGTTCAGAGCGCTCAGGACATCACCATTGGGCAAAGGTTCACCTTCCACCAGGACAACAACCCTAAGCACACAGACAAGACAGAGCATGAGTGTCGTCGGGACAAGTGTCTGAATGTCCTTGAGTGGCCCAACTAGAGCTCGGACTTGAACCCAATGTAACATCTCTGGAGAGACCTGAAAATAGCTGTGCAGCTACGCTTTCCATCCGCCCTGACAGAATCGGCGGAGAAGAATTGGAGAAACCAAATACAGGTTTGCCAAGCTTGCTGCGTCATACCCAAAAAGACGCAAAGCTGTAAGCACTGCTTAAGGTGCTTCAACAAAGTACTGAGTAAAGGGTCAGAATACTTATGTAAATGTCATATTTCAGTTTCATGTTTTATAAATTAGCAAACATTTCTAAAAACCTGTTTTTGCTTTGTCATTATGGGGTGTGTGTAGATTGATGATGGGAAAAAAAACCCAAAAGACTGTAACGTAACAAAATGTGGAAAAAGTCAAGGGGTATGAATACTTTCTGAGTGCACTGTAAAACAAATTGTACCTTGGTGTAAGCTCTGTCTTTCTGATGTCAACTGTGTAGCCAGTTTAACGAGTAGCCATCTGCATGAAAACCTTGTGTCACGCGGAGCGGAACAAGTTAACCCAAGAGCAGACTCAGACGAGGAGACAGGGATGCAGGAAGCCAGATGTTGAGGCTGAGGCTGGAGCGAGGGGAGTTGGGACTGGGTAAGCAGGTCCGGAGAGGAATCCAAGGATGCAGTGGAGTGGGGGGTCCCGGACAGGGTATCAGGACTGATGAGACGTGGGACTAGAGACAGGGGCCAAAGTCAGAGCGGGCAGAACTGTAACGGGGAGGAAAACAGCATAAGGCAAGGGAAAACAGGCATAATAAGAATACAGGATCTAAGCAGGAACAAACTACTAAAAAAAGTTTAGAGAGACACAGGATGAGAAGTAGAGGGCGTGGCAGGAGCAGATGTAACAGTACCCCCCCCCCTCTATGGGTGCCACCTGGCGCCCGACCAGTCTCCATCTCCTGGTTGGCCCGATCGGTCTGGCCGTTGGTCTGGGGGTGAAACCCAGTGCTGAACAGAAGGATCTCCATACCTGGGATGTGAACTGGGGTCCCCTGTTGGAAACAATGTCATTAGGAATGCCATGCAGACAAAACACATGGGACACCAGCAGGTCCGCAGTCTCCCTGGAGGACGGAATGAAGACAGCCGCTGTGGAAAATCTGTCAATTATGGTGAGGATGTCTGACTTACCATTGGATGGGGGAAGGCCAGTGACGAAGTCCAGAGCTGTGTGTGACCAGGGGCGACTGGGTATGGGAAGAGGGTGAAGAAGGCCGGATGTGGGTTTAGTGGAGGTCTTTTTCCGGGCACAGACCGAGCAGGCTGAGACAAACTCCCGGACATCTCTCTCCATGTTGGACCACCGAAAGCGCTGACGCAGGAAGGCAATGGTCCGGTTCATACTCGGGTGACAGGTGAGTAGAATGGGCCCACTGAAGAACATCGGAGCCAACTGAATCTGGAACAAACAGAGCATTTCTAGGACCGTTACCGGGGTAAGGCTGGTTCTGCTGAGCCTGGCGAATGCGGGACTCGATCTCGGAACCAGTGTTGAACTGGCGGGAAAGGGCGTCAGGCTTGGTATTCCTTGAACCGGGGCGATAAGTGAGTATGAAGTTGAATCTCCCGAAGAACAATGCCCACTTGGCTTGCCGGGAATTCAGACACTTGGCGGTCTGGATGTAGGACAGGTTTTTGTGGTCCGTCCACACGATGAAGGGGAGAATAGAACGATGCCATTCCTCAAGAGCTAGCTTAACTGCCTGAAGTTCCCGGTTACCGATGCCAAAATGTATCTCGGCAGGTGAGAGCTTATGGGAAAAGAATGGAGCTTCTGATCAGAGGGGGAACGTTGGGACAGAACAGCACCTACCCCGTTGACGGAGGCATCCACCTCCACGATGAACTGGAGTTCTGGGTCTGGCTGAGTGACGACTGGAGCGGAAGTGAAGCGGCACTTGAGTTCCAGGAACATTGCCTCTGCTTCAGGGGTCCAGTGGAATGGAGTGGAGGTGGAGGTGAGAGTGGTGAGAAGTGCTGCCAGATGGCTGTAGTTGTGGATGAATCATCTGTAAAAATGTGCAAACCCCAGGAAATGCTGTAGTTGCTTCAGGTGTATTATTTAACCTTTATTTAACTAGGTAAGACAGTTAAAAACTAATTCTTAACACGGCGCAGGCCACTGTAACCGTCCCTGTGCGATAATGTAACCCAGGAAAGACACAGAGGAAGCATGGAACTCACATTTTTCAGCTATATTTAACCTCTCTAGGGTAGGGGGCAGTATTTGCACAGCCAGATAAAAAACGTACCCGATTTAATCTGGTTATTACTACTGCCCAGAAACTAGAATATGCATATAATTATTGGCTTTGGATAGAAAACACCCTAAAGTTTCTAAAATTGTTTGAATGGTGTCTGTGAGTATAACAGAACTCATATGGCAGGCAAAAACCTGAGAAGATTCCTTACAGGAAGCGCCCTCTCTGACCATTTCTTGGGCTTCTACACTCTCTTTATTGAAAACTGAGGATCTCTGCTGTAACGTGACACTTCCTACGGCTCCCATAGGCTCTCAGAAGGCGGCAAAACGCTGAATGATGTCTTCGCAGGCCCTGGCTGAAAAACAGTAGCGCATTTGGATAATGGTCGATCAGAGAACAATGAGACTGAGGCGCGTGCACGAGGCAACACCATGTTTTTATTTTTTCGTCTTTGAACTTAAACAGGGTTTCCTGGTCGGAATATTATCGCTTTTTTACGAGAAAAATCGCATAAAAATTGATTTTAAACAGCGGTTGACATGCTTCGAAGTATGGTAATGGAATATTTAGAAATTCTTTGTCACGAAACGCGTCGTGCAGGTCACCCTTCGTCACCCTTCGGATAGTGTCTTGAACGCACGAACAAAACAGAGGATATTTGAACATAACTATGGATTATTTTGAACCAAACCAACATTTGTTATTGAAGTAGAAGTCCTGGGAGTGCATTCTGACGAAGAACAGCAAAGGTAATCAAATTTTTCTAATAGTAAATCGGAGTTTGGTGAGGGCAAAACTTGGTCGGTGTCAAATTAGCTAGCCCGTGATGGCTGGGCTATCTACTCAGAATATTGCAAAATGTGCTTTTGCCGAAAAGCTATTTTAAAATCGGACATAGTGATTGCATAAAGGAGTTCTGTATCTATAATTCTTAAAATAATTGTTATGTTTTTTGTGAACGTTTATCGTGAGTAATTTAGTAAATTCACCGGAAGTTTGCGGTGGGTATGCTAGTTCTGAACGTCACATGCTAATATAAAAAGCTGGTTTTTGATATAAATATGAACTTGATTGAACAAAACATGCATGTATTGTATAACATAATGTCCTAGGATTGTCATCTGATGAAGATCATCAAAGGTTAGTGCTGCATTTAGCTGTGGTTTGGGTTTATGTGACATTATATGCTAGCTTGAAAAATGGGTGTCTGATTATTTCTCGCTGGGTACTCTGCTGACATAATCTAATGTTTTGCTTTCGTTGTAAAGCCTTTTTGAAATCGGACAGTGTGGTTAGATTAACGAGAGTCTTGTCTTTAAAATGGTGTAAAATAGTCATATGTTTGAGAAATTGAAGTAATAGCATTTCTAAGGTATTTGAATAACGCACCACGGGATTCCACTGGCTGTTGGGTAGGTGGGACGATTTCGTCCCACATACCCTAGAGAGGTTAACAAAAATCGTATTCTCCAACAGCCGTTGGAGAACTTGGCGAACGTGTTGCTGGTGAGCCTTGGAGTCCTTCAAAAAAATCAGAATGTCATCCACATAGACAAAAACGAAGCATCCAATCACATCCCTCAGTACATTGTTGACTAGGCTCTGAAAAACAGCAGGGGCGTTAGTGAGACCAAAAGGCATGACCAAATACTCAAAAGTGTCCAAGTGGTGTGTTGAATGCCGTTTTCCATTCGTCCCCCTCTCGGATGTGGACCAGATGATAAGCATTCTGGAGGTCGAGTTTGGTGAACACAATAGCACCATGGAGGGGGGCAAAAGCAGAACTGATGAGTGGCAAGGGGTACTTGTTCTTCGCAGTGATGTTATTCAGCCCACGGAAGTCTATGCACGGCCTCAGCGACCCATCCTTTTTCTTTACAAAGAAAAAACCAGCACCCACCAAAGAGGAAGAAGGCCTGACATGTCCTGCTGCCAGGGAATCCTGGATGTACCCCTCCATGGCCTCCTGCTCGGGGCGAGAAAGGTTATACAACCGGCTACAGAGGAAAGGAGCTCCAAGCTGGAGGTCAATAGCCGATGAGGCGGCAGCGACAGGGCGTGGTGTTTGCTGAACTCAGTAGCTAGATCGTGATACTCGAGAGGAACTGATGACAGGTCCGGAGGTTCTGGAATGGACTGGGGCACAGACAAGGCAGGGGCAAGGGCAGAACTTAGACAATTTGAGTAACAGAATGTACTCCAAGTGGTTACCTTTCCGGTGGTCCAGTCGATCTGTGGATTGTGCAGATTTAACCAAGGATGACCCAGGACCAGGGGAGAGCGAGGGCAGTCGATTATATGGAGACTGATTCTTTCCTGGTGATTCCCAGAGAGACGCAGGATGACAGGGACCGTTCTCTCACAGACATGGGCAAGGAGCTGTCCAATGAGAGCGTTGGCATCGAGGGGTGAATTGAATGGAACAGTGTCCAGGCCCTACTGGATAACGGCACCTCAGTCCAGGAAACTCTTGTTGGCGCCCGAGGAGGACTGTAGCTCCAACACCAGAGACCACTGAGTGAGGAACCCCTTGCATCCTCCCGGATGGCCGTCATACCGCTCAGAGGCTGGGATCTTGGGTTTCCGGTGCAGATTTTCTGGAGGAAATACGGCGACGCCTGTAGCACTGGGTGATGAGACTTGGGCACTGGCTCCTCCTGGGTTGGGGTTGGGCCGTGGTTGGAGGGAACTGGTAAGTGCCCGGAGGGTCTCTGATATTTGGGAGAGTTGTTCTTGCTGCCGCCCCAGCAGTGCTCCTTGGTGGGTTATAGCATTCTGGATCTGGGTGATCTCTGATGGGTCCATGCTGAGGAAGAAGCTTGCTGTGACCTGGTGAGGTTGGACTCAGGTGCAGAGAAGAGACCAGACGAGGAATCAGTGGTTAAGGATAAACATAATACTTTACTGAGAAAAGGATCACAGTACACTTGAAAATGTTTTGGAGTATGCATGACTCAACCTTTGCCTCTCCTAAGCCCATTGGGGAGTTGCAGCGATGAAACAAGATCGAAATTGGGGAGAAAATGTGTGTAAAAAAGTTATTAAGTTAATTGTCAGATCCAACAGCAGATCTCTTTGTTTCTTGGGACCTAGAACTAGCATCTCTGTTTGGTCTGAGTTTAAAAGTAAAACATTTGCCGCTTTCCACTTCCTTCTATCTGAAACACAAGCTTCCAGGGTAGGAAATTTTGGGGCTTCACCATGTTTCATCAAAATGTACAGCTGGGTGTCGTCGCATAGCAGTGAAAGTTTACATTGTGTTTCCGAATTACATCACCAAGAGGTAGAATAAGGCTGTAACATAACCATTTTAGAATAAGGCTCAACATAACAAAATTTGGGAAAAAATCAAGGGGTCTGAATACTTTCCAAACGCACTTTATATAGTGAAAACATTAGTGATCCTAAAACGAAACCTTGAGTTACACTGAAACGTATAACTGATTGTCAAGGGACAAACCATCCACAGAGACGAACTGATATCTTTCCGACAGATAAGATCTAAACCAGGAAAGAACTTGTCCGTGTAGAACAATTAGGGTTTCCAATCTCTCCAAAAGAATGTGGTGATCGATGGTGTCAAAAGCAGAACTAAGGTCTAGGAGCATGAGGACAGATGCAGAGCCTTGGTCTGACGCCATTAAAATGTAATTTACTACCTTCACAAGTGCAGTCTCAGTGCTATGATGGGGTCTAAAACCCAACTGAAGTGCTTCATATGCATTATTTGTCTTCAGGAAGGCAGCTTTTTCTAAAATGTTTAGAGGAATTGGAGATTCGATGTAGGCCGATATGTTTTTACATTTTCCGGGTCAAGGCTTGGCTTTTTCAAGAGAGGCTTTATTACTGCCACTTTTAGTGAGTTTGGTACACATCTGGAGGATAAGGAGCCATTTATTATGTTCAACATAGGAGGGTCAAGCACAGGAAGTAGCTCTTTCAGTAGTTTAGTTGGAATAGGGTCCAGTATGCAGCTTGAAGGTTTAGAGGCCATGGCTATTTTCATGAATGTGTCAAGAGATACAGGTTTTAAAAATGTGAGCGTCTCTATAGATCCTAGGTCCTGGCAGTTCTGTGCAGACTCAGGACAACTGAGCTTTGGAGTAACACGCAGATTCAAAGAGGAGTCCGTAATTTGCTTTCTAATGATCACGATCATCATATCTCTTGGGTATGTGGGACGTGACCGTCCCACCTGCGGGACACACTATTCAACAGCCAGTGAAATAGCAGGGCAGCAAATTCAAAACCACCAAAATCTCAAAATTCAAATTTCTCACACATACAAGTGTTAGACATCATTTTATAGATAAGACTCTCGTTAATCCAACCACATTGTCCGATTTCAAAAAGGCTTTACGGCGAAAGCAAAACATTAGATTATGTTAGGACACCACCTAAACAAGAAAAGCCACACAGCCATTTTCCAAGCAAGAAGAGGCGTCACAAAAAACAGAAATACAGCTAAAATTAAGCACCAACCTTTGATGATCTTCATCAGATGGCACTCATATGACTTCATGTTACACAATACATGTATGTTTTGCTCGATAAAGTTCATATTTATATCCAAAAACCCCATTTTACATTGGCCCGTAATGTTCAGAAATGTTTTTCCTTCAAAAACCTCCGGTGAATGAGCACATCTATTTATAGAAATACTCATCATAAACGTTTATAAAATATTAAACTTAAAATAGATAAACATCTCCTTAATGCAATCGCTGTGACAGATTTAAAAAAAGCTTCACGGGGAAAGCACACTTTGCAATAATCTGAGTACAGCGCTCAGAAAACAACAGCAGGCAATAGAGATACCCGCCATTTTGGAGTCATCTAAAATCACAAATAGCATTATAAATATTCACTTACCTTTGATGATCTTCATCAGAATGCACTCCCAGGAATCCTAGGTCCATAATAAATGTTGTTTTGTTCGATAAAGTCCATAATTTATGTCCAAATACCTCCTTGTTGTTTGCACATTCAGTAAGCTACACCAAATGTAGGAAGCGTGCCGAAAATTTCACGACGAAAAGTAAAAAAAAGTTGTATTTACGTTCGTAGAAACATGTCTAACGATGTATAGCATCAATCTTTAGGTCCTTTTTAACATAAAACTTCAATAATATTCCAACCGGACGATTCCAATGTCTTGAAAAATGTAATGGAACACAGCTCCCTCTCACGTGAATGTGCGCCAATGAAGTCATGTCCTTTCCTGAGTCAACAACTTCCAACTTCCTTTGCTCGCTCTCTGTTCACCATAGAAGTCTCAAACAACGTTGTAAAGACTGTTGACATCTAGTGGAAGCCTTAGGAAGTGCGAAATGAACCCTAAGTCACTGTATACTGTAAAGGCAATCACTTGAAAAAACTACAACCTCAGATTTCCCACTTCCTGGTTGGATTTGTTTCAGGGTTTTGCCTGCCATATGAGTTATGTTATACTCACAGACATCATTCAAACAGTTTTAGACACTTTAGAGTGTTTTCTATCCAAATCTACTAATAATATGCATATCCTACCTTCTGAGTCTGAGTAGCAGGCAGTTTAATTTGGGCAGGCCTTTCATCCGGACGTCAAAATACTGCCCCCTACCCTAGAGAAGTTAATGAATTCATCACTGCTGAAATTAAAGCATCCTCTCTTGAGGAATTCTGCTTTTTAGCTAGCTTTGTGACAGCAAAAATACATTTTGGATTGTTCTTTTTCTCCTCAATTAGGTTGAAAAAAACAGGATGATGGAGCAGCGGTGAGGGCTCTTCGATATTGCACGGTACTGTCTTTCCAAGCTAGTAAGACGACTTCCAGTTTGGTGGAGTGCCATTTCCTTTCCAATTTTCTGGAAGCTTTCTTCAGAGCTCGGGTATTTTCTGTATACCAGTGACCTAATTTCTTTGTTTTTAGGGGTGCGACTGCATCTAGGGTATTACACAAGGTTACATTAACTTCCCTGGGCAAGATGGGACGCTTGCACATTGTCCAATTTCAAAAGGCTTTACAGCGAAAGCAAAACATTAGATTATGTCAGGAGAGTACCCTGCCAAAAATAATCACACAGCTATTTCAAAGCAAGCATATATGTCACAAAAATCAAAACCACAGCTAAATGCAGCACTAACCTTTGATGATCTTCATCAGATGACACTCCTAGGACATTATGTTATACAATACATGCATGTTTTGTTCAATCAAGTTCATATTTATATCAAAAACCAGCTTTTTACATTAGCATGTGATGTTCAGAACTAGCATACCCACCGCAAACTTCCGGTGAATTTACTAAATTACTCATGATTAACGTTCACAAAATACATAATAATTATTTTAAGAATTATAGATACAGAACTCCTTTATGCAATCGCGGTGTCAGATTTTAAAATAGCTTTTCGGCGAAAGCACATTTTGCAATATTCTGAGTAGATAGCTCGGCCATCACAGGCTAGCTAATTTGACACCCACCAAGTTTGGCGCTCACTAAACTCAGAATTACTATAAGAAAAATTTGATTACCTTTGCTGTTCTTCGTCAGAATGCACTCCCAGGACTTCTACTTCAACCACAAATGTTGTTTTGGTTCCAAATAATAGTTATATTCAAATAGCTCCGTTTTGTTCGTGCGTTCAGGTCTTAATCCGAAGGGTGACGCGCGAGTGCATTTTGTAACAAAAAAATTCAAAATATTCCATTACCGTACTTAGAAGCATGTCAAACGCTGTTTAAAATCAATTTTTATGCTATATTTCTCGTAAAATAGCGATAATATTCCAACCGGGCGACGTTGTATTCATTCAAAGGCTGAAAGAAAAACATGGAGAATTCACATGAACGCGCATCTCCAGTGTCACTGTTCTCAGCCTGACCACTCACAAAATCTCCTGCTGTTTTTCGCCCAGAGACTGGAGAGACGTCATTCCACTTTCTGGCGCCTTCTGAGAGCCAATGGAAGCCTTAGAAAATGTCACGTTACAGCAGAGATGCTGTATATTTGATAGAAATGCTGCAGAAGGAGAACAAATTGTCAGACAGGGCACTTCCTGTATGGAATCTTCTCAGGTTTTGGCCTGCCATATGAGTTCTGTTATACTCACAGACACCATTCAAACAGTTTTAGAAACTTTAGAGTGTTTTCCATCCAAATCTACTAATTATATGCATATTCTCGTTTCTGGGCAAGAGTAGTAACCAGCTTAAATCGGCCTTTTAGGCAGAGTTGCAAAGAAAAAGCCATATCTCAGACTGGCCAATAAAAATAAAAGATTAAAATGGGCAAAAGAACACACACTGGACAGAGGAACTCTGCCTAGAAGGCCAGCAATTGGGAGTCGCCTCTTTGTTGAAGTTGAGACTGGTGTTTTGTGGGTACTATTTAATAAAGCATCCAGTTGAGGACTTGTGAGGAGTCTGTTTCTCAACCTAGACACTCTAATGTACTTGTCCTCTTGCTCAGTTGTGCACCGGGGCCTCCCACTCCTCTTTCTATTCTGGTTAGAGGCAGTTTGCGCTGTTCTGTGAAGGGAGTAGTACACAGTGTTGTACGAGATCTGCAGTTTCTTGGCAATTTCTCGCATGGAATAGCCTTAATTTCTCAGAACAAGAATAGACTGAAAAGTTTCAGAAAAAAGTTTTGTTTCTGGTCATTTTGAGCCTGTAATTGAACCCAAAACTGCTGATGCTCCAGATTCTCAACTAATCTAAAGAAGGCCAGTTTTATTGCTTCTTTAAGCAGACAACAGTTTTCAACTGTGCTAACATTATTGAAAAAGGGTTTTCTAATGCTCAATTAGCCTTTTAAAATGATAAACTTGGATTAGCTAACACAACGTGCTATTGGAACACAGGAGTGATGTTTGCTGATAATGGGCCTCTGTATGCCTATGTAGATTTTCCATTAGAAATCTGCCGGTTCCAGCTATTATAGTCATTTACAACATTAACAATGTCTACACTGTATTTCTGATCAATTTGATGTTATTTTAATGGACAAAAAAACGTGCTTTTCTTTCAAAAACAAGGAAATTCCTCAGTGACCCCAAACTTTTGAACAGTAGTGTAGGTCCTGGATGTCTGGAAGTTGGGCCCAGTATTATACTGGGCTGTACGCATACCCTCTGTAGCGCCTTATGGTCAGATGCCGAGCAGTGGCCATACCAGGTGGTGATGCAACTGGCGAGGTTGCTCTTGATAGTGCAGCTGTAGAACTTTTTGAGTATCTGGGGACCCATGCCAAATCTTTTCAATCTCCTTAGGGGGAAAGGTGTCGTCGTGCCCTCTTCACAACTGTCTTGGTGTGTTTGGACCATGATTAGTGATGTGGACAACTCTCGACACGCTCCACTTCAGCTCAATTGATGTTAATGGGGGCCTGCTCTGCACTCCCTTTCCTATAGTCCAGGATCAGCTCCTTTGTCTTGCTCACATTGAGGGAGAGGTTGTTGTCCTGGCAGTCTCTGACCTTATCCATATAGGCTGTCTCATTGTTGTCGGTGATCAGGCCTACCACTGTTGTGTTGTTAACAAACTTAATGGTGGTGTTTGAGTCCCCTGAGGGCCCACAGTGTTGAGGATCAGTGTGGCAGATGTGTTGTTGCCTACACTTACCACCTGGGGGTGGCTCGTCAGGAAGTCCAGGATCCAGTTGCAGTGAGGTGTTTATTCCCATAGTCCTTAACTTAGTGATGAGCTTTGTGGGCACTATGGTGTTGAACGCTGAGCTGTAGTCAATGAACAGCATTCTCACATAGGTGTTCCCTTTGTCCAGGTGGGAAAGAGAAGTGTGGAGTGCAATTGAGATTGCTTCATCTGTGGATCTATTGGGGTGGAAGGCAAGTTGGAGTGGGTATAGGGTTTCCTGCTTGATGGTGTTCAAAGCACTTCATAGCTACCGACATGAGTGCTACGGTGTGGTAATCATTTAGGCAGGTTACCTTCGCTTTCTCGGGCACAGGGACTATGGTGGTCTGTTTGAAACATGTAGCTATTACAGACTCGGTCAGGGAGTGGTTGAAAATGTCAGTGAAGACACGTGTCAGTTGGTCCGCGCATGTTTTGAGTACACGTGCTGGTAATCCGTCTGGCCCTGCAGCTTTATGAATGTTGACCTGTTTAAAGGTCTTGCTCACATCAGCTACCGAGAGTGTGATCACACAGTCATCTGGAACAGCTGGTGCTCTCATGCATGCTTCAGTGTTGCTTTTCTCAAAGCAAGCATAGAAGGCATTTAGCTTGTCTGGTAGGCTTGCGTCACTGGGCAGCTCACAGCTGGGTTTCCCTTTGTAGTCCATAATATTTTTTAAGCCCTGCCACATCCAAAGAGCATCTGAGCCGGTGTAGTAGGATTCAATCTTAGTCCTGTATTGACGATTTTTGGTTGATGTTTTGTCTGAGGGCATAGTGGGATATCTAACCTTCGGATTAGTGTCCCGGTCCTTGAAAGCGGCAGGTCTAGCCTTTAGCTTGGTGCGGATGTTGTCTGTAATCCATGGCTTCTGGTTGGGAAATGCACGTACGGTCAGTATGGGGATGACGTCGTCGATGCACTTATTGATGAAGCCGGTGACTGAGGTGGTGTACTCCTCAATGCCATTGGATGAATCCCGGAACATATTCCAGTCTGTGTTAGCAAAACAGTCCTGTAGCGTAGCATCATCTGACCTCTTCTGTATTGAGTGAGTCACTGGTACTTCCTGCTTTAGTTTTTGCTTGTAAGCAGCAATCAAGAGGATAGAATGGAAGGCGAGGGAGAGCTTTCTATGCGTCTCTGTGTGTGGAGTAAAGGTGGTCTAGAGTTTTTTTTTCTCTGGTTGCAAATGCTGGTAGAAATGTGACATGCTGGTAGGAATGAGGTAGAACGGATTTAAGGATATAAGTTTGCCTGCATGAATGTCCCTGGCCACCAGGAGCATCGTTTCTGGATGAGCATTTTCTTGTTTGCTTTTGGCCTTATACAGCTCGTTGAGTGCGGTCTTAGTGCCAGCATCGGTTTGTGGTGGTAAATAGATGGCTACTAATAATCTAGATGAGAACTCTCTTGGTAGATAGTGTGGTCTACAGCTTATCATGATGTATTCTACCTCAGGTGAGCAATACCTCGAGACTTCTTTGATATTAGACAAAGCGCACCAGCAGTAATTGACAAATAGACACATACCCCCACCCCTCGTCTTACCAGACGTAGCTGCTCTGTAATGCCGATTTACGGAGAAGCCAGCCAGCTTCATATTTTCCGTGTCGTTGTTTAGCCACGTGAAACACAAGATATTACAGTTTTTAATGTCCCATTGTTATGACTTTTCCGTGTGAATATGGCTCAAAGAGAAGGAATATAATATCTATTGCTTACAGGAAACTCAACAATTTTAGATCAAGGTATGTGGAAAATGGACTGGGGAGGTGAAATATACTTCTCCCATGGGCAAACGAACTCCAAAGGGGTTATGATAATAATTTATAATAATTTTGATCCGAATGTGCAAATTGTCCAAACAGATCCGCAAGGTAGATGGATGATTTTAAATATGTTATTGGACCATAAGCAGATATGGCTCATTAACCTTTACGGACCTAATAATGATGATCCTCGCTTCTTTGAAAAATATATTAAATTCTCAACCCTGCATGCAACACAAGACTCTATTATTATGGTGGGAGATTATAATACTGTTTAAAATACCTCAATGGACCGTAAAGGAAATCACACTGCAAACTATCACCCTCATGCTCTTAAAACCTCTTGGGGACCTCTTGGGGATAGAATCCCACTGACGGGATTGCTAGCATGGCGGGAAATTCAAAACAGCAAAAATCTAATAATTTCAATTTCTCAAAAAATCAACTATTTTACACCATTTAAAAGATAAACTTCTCCTTCATCGAATCACATTGTCCGATTTCAAAGAGGCTTTACGGCGAAAGCATAAAGTTAGATTATGTTAGGAGAGTACATAGCCAAAAAAGTACACACATCCATTTTCAATTCAAGGACAGGCGTCACCAAAAACAGAAAACCAGCTAAAATTATGCACTAACCTTTGACAATCTTCATCAGATGACACTCCTATGACATTATGTTAGACAATACATGCATTTTTTGTTCTATCAAGTTCATATTTATATCCAAAAACAGCATTTTAAATCGGCGCGTGTCGTTGA
This sequence comes from Salmo trutta, assembly GCF_901001165.1. Lineage (NCBI taxonomy): Eukaryota > Metazoa > Chordata > Actinopteri > Salmoniformes > Salmonidae > Salmo > Salmo trutta. Next base: position 19,445,841 of record NC_042980.1, read on the forward strand.
GAAAATGTGTCTCCCCCGAAACTGCCAGTGAATTTACAAAAAATACTCATTATAAAACGTGGTTAAAGTATTAAACTGTTATTCAAAGAATTATAGATTAACACCTCCTGAATGCAACCGCATTGACAGATTTCAAAATAACTTTACTGGGAAAGCACACTTTGCAATAATCTGAGTACTCTGCTCAAAAAAATACCCTACGCAATACAGATAGCCGCCATGTTGGAATCATCCAAAATCATAAATAACATTAGAAATATTCCCTTACCTTTAATAATCTTCATCAGAAGGCATTTCCAGGAATCCTAGGTCCACAACAAATGTTGTTTTTTTCGATGAAGTTCATAATTTATGTCCAAATAACTCCATGTTGTTCCGTGTTGTTAGCGCGTTCGGTAGGCTACTCAAAATGTAGGGCGCAGGAGGGAAAAGTCAAGATGAAAAGTTTAAAAAAAAATCTATTTACGTTCGTTCAAACATGTCAAACGTTGTTTAGCATCAATCTTTAGGGACATTTTTAATGTGAAACATCAGTAATATTTCACCCGGACCTTTCCTGTGTCTTGAAAAACGTTTGAAAAAAGTCTCATCCCACATGAACGTGCATGAATGCGCAATAATGAAGTGACGACATCCCAGGGACATCAACTTCCCTTCTTTCATTTCCTGCTTGTATTTTTTCTCAGGTTTTTGCCTGCCATATGAGTTCTGTTATACTTAGAGACACCATTCAAACAGTTTTAGAAACTTCAGAGTGTTTTCTATCCAAATCTACTAATAATATGCATATTCTATTTTCTGGGCCAGAGTAGTAACCTGTTTAAATTGGATACGTTTTTCATCCGGCCGTGAAGATCCTGCCCCCTAGCCCCTGGAAATCCTGAATGTCATGGATATATTGGAGCTAGTGGATATATGGAGGCTTAAATATCCTGACCTAGTGAGATATACATTGCGGAGGCTCAGTCAAGCTAGTCATATTGAATTCTTTCTTATGTCATTCTCGTTGGCACCAAAAGTTTAAAAAGTGTTGAGGATAGAATGTGGTCGGACCATCAGATAATTGGCATATACATTACTCTTTCTGAATTTCCCTGTGGGCGAGGATATTGGAAATTTAATCAAAGCCTGTTGGATGATAACTTGTTTTTAACTAGGACAGAGTAATTTATAACTGAATTTTTCCAACATAACACAGGTACAGCAAATCCACTTATTGTATAGAACACTTTTAAATGTGCCTTTGGAGGCCATGCAATTAAGTACTCATCTCTAAAACAAAAGCAATTTAGGTCATAGAAGTTCATAGGAAAGGAAATAGAAGTTCTAACAGAACAGATAGATAGCAATAAAAACTGTACCTTCGGAGCTCAGAATAAGTTAGAGGAAAAACAAAAAGAAATGGAGGAACTTATTCAACAAAGATCAAGTGTAATATATTATAATAATAAATGAAACTGGATGGAATATGGGGAAAAATGCACCAAATTATTTTTTAATCTTCAACATAGAAACAATACTGGAAACAATAGAACACTATATAAAATCTGGGAAACCAGGCCTGCTATTCATAGCTGACTTTGAAAATGGTTTTGATAAAGTACAACTGGAGTTTAAATATTTTTTTAACCAGGCAAGTCAGTTAAGAACAAATTCTTATTTACAATGACAGCCTACCCCAGCCAAACCTGAACAACACTGGGCCAATTGTGAGCTGCCATATGGGACTCCGAATCATGGCCAGATGTGATTCAGCCTAGATTTGAACCAGGTACTACAGTGACCCCTCTTGCACTGAGATGCAGTGTCTTAGACCACTGCGCCACTCAAGATTGCTATTCATTGCTGACTTTTGATAAAGTACGACTGGAGTTTATATATCAATGCCAGGAACATTTTATTTTTTGGAGAATCTCTTATGAAATCCGTTAAAATCATTTATAGTAACCCTAGGTGTAAAATAGTAAATAATGGCTACTTTTCAGAAAGTTTTAAACTGTCAAGAGGAGTAAAACAAGGTTGTCTACTATCGGCATATCTATTTATTATGGCCATCGAAATGTTAGCTATTAAAATCAGATCCAACAATAGTATCAAGGGATTAGAAATACATGACTTAAAAACAAAGGTGTCATGGTACGCTAATGATTCATATTATTATTTTTAATCCAAAACTTGAATCCCTCCACAGCCTCAGAGGATCTAGATAATTTTTCAAACCTCTCTGGATTACAACCAAATTATGATAATATTACGTATTGCATCACTAAAAAATGCCTTTCTATTTGTGGAAAAATACCCTGATTAACTCTTTTGTCATATCCCAATTTACCTATTTGCTTATGGTCTTGCCTACACTTAGAAAACTGTTTTTTAAATTTTATGAGAAAAAAATATTCAATTTTGTTTGGAACGGCAAGCCAGACACAATTAAACGGGCCTATTTATATAATTAATATGAATTCGGAGGGCAGAAATGATTAAATATTAAAAGCATTAGACTTCTCACTAAAGGCTTCAGTCATATAAAAGTTATACTTAAATCCGAACTGGTTCTCTATCAAATTAGTAATGTCTCATCCAATGTTCAAGAAAGGTATTTTTCGCTTTATTCAGATTACAACCTCACTTTCAGTTAATTTAAAAGAAAATAATCTCCCAAATATCGCTATTTTTAAAACAAGTCATAGAAAGTTGGTTGCAATTTCATTTTAATCCACCAGAAAATATAGAACAAATAATACAACAAATATTGTGGTTAAACTCAAATGTACTAATTCATTAAAAAATATATATATTTTTTTCTAAAAATAAAAAAAGGTATAATCTTCGTAAATGATATCATAAAGAGGACTGGTGGAGTTATCACACATGCAGCTAACAAAAACATATGGAAATGTCTTCTCTACCCAAAATTACAACCAACTAATTGCAGCATTAACACAAAAATGGAAGAGGAAAGTGGAAGGGGGAAAAAGTAAGGAACTTGTCTGTCGGCCGTGCAATAAAGACTAAAATTGGTTAAAGAAAATTCATTTAAGGACCAAAAAATTGACATCCAGGCCATATAGATTGCGAAATAGTTGGGAAGAGATTTTTGACGTACCGATTCCATCGCATATGGTTTATGAACTGATAAGAATAACGACGCCGGATTCAAAACTTAGAATTTTTCAATTTGAATTATTATATATCATTCTAGCAACCAAAATAATGTTATTTATATGGGGAATGCAACCTTCCCAGCTATGCAGATTTTGCTGCGAAGAGGTAGAACCGTAGTCATAGTATGGCATTTTCATGGCGGTTTTGGAGCAGTGGCTTCTTCCTTGCTGAGCGGCCTTTCAGGTTATGTCGATATAGGACTCATTTTACTGTGGATATAGATACTTTTGTACCTGTTTCCTCCAGCATCTTGTCAAGGACCTTTGCTGTTGTTTTGGAATTGATTTACACTTTTCGCACCAAAGTACGTTCATCTCTAGGAGGCAGAACGCGTCTCCTTCCTGAGCGGTATGACGGCTGCGTGGTCCCATGGTGTTTATACTTGTGTACTATCGTTTGTACAGATGAATGTGGTACCTTCAGGCATTTGGAAATTACTCCCAATAAGGAACCAGACTTGTGGAGGTCTACAATTTTTTTCTGAGGTCTTGGCTGATTTCTTTTGATTTTCCCATGATGTCAAGCAGAGGCAGTGAGTTTGAAGGTAGGGCTTGAAATACATCCACAGGTACACCTCCAATTGAGTCAAATTATGTCAATTAGCTTATCAGAAGCTTCTAAAGCCATTAAATCATTTTCTGGAATTTTCGAGGCTGTTTAAAGGCACAGTCAACTTAGTGTATGTATACTTCTGACCCACTGGAATTGTGATACTGTGAATTATAAGTGAAATAGTCTGTCTGTAAAAAATTGTTGGAAAAATGACTTGTGTGATGCCCAAAGTAGATGTCCTAACCGACTTGCCAAAACTATCCTTTGTAAACAAGAAATTAGTGGAGTGGTTGAAAAACTAGTTTTAATGACTCCAACCTAAGTGTATGTAAACTTCCGACTTCAACTGTATGTGTATATGTATGTATTTATATGTGTATGTTTGTGTGTATGTGTGTATGTGTGTATGTATGTATGTATGTATGTATGTATGTATGTATGTATGTATGTATGTATGTATGTATGTATGTATGTATGTGTATGTATGCATGTATGTATGTATGTATGTATGTATGTATGCATGGGGATTGGATGTGATGCTGACAATTTCATTGATGGAAAGTACAATCTATCCGCAATATACACTGCTCAAAAAAATAAAGGGAACACTTAAACAACACATCCTAGATCTGAATGAAAGAAATAATCTTATTAAATACTTTTTTCTTCTCATAGTTGAATGTGCTGACAACAAAATCACACAAAAATAATCAATGGATATCCAATTTATCAACCCATGGAGGTCTGGATTTGGAGTCACACTCAAAATTAAAGTGGAAAACCACACTACAGGCTGATCCAACTTTGATATAATGTCCTTAAAACAAGTCAAATTGAGGCTCAGTAGTGTGTGTCTACTCCACGGGCCTGTATGACCTCCCTACAATGCCTGGGCATGCTCCTGATGAGGTGGCGGATGGTCTCTTGAATGTATTGTCAATCAGTGTTGCTTCCTAAGTGGACAGTTTGATTTCACAGAAGTGTGATTGACTTGGAGTTACATTGTGTTGTTTTAGTGTTCACTTTATTTTTTTGAGCTGTATATATTCCCCCCCCCATAAAAAAAGGTCAAACGAAAGAAAATGCAACAAGTTTGCTGTCTTTCTAGCTTCAGTTTGAAATGCAAATTAGTGTCACGACTTCCGCCGAAGTTGGTCCCTCCTTGTTCGGGCGGCGTTCGGCGGTCGAAGTCACCAACCTTCTAGCCATCACTGATCCTCTTTTCATTTTCCTTTGGTTTTGTCTTAACTTCCATCACACCTGGTTCCAATCCCATCAATTACATGTTGTGTATTTAACCCTCTGTTCCCCCTCATGTCCTTGTCGGTGATTGTTTATTGTAAGTGCTTGTGCACGTCTGTCCTGGTGTGCATCGGGTTATGTACCCATTATTTGATTGTTCTGTTTTCCGGTGTTTTTTGTTGTTATTATTAACCTCCCTGGTATCACAACAGCCAGTGAAATTGCAGGGCGCCAAATTCAAAACAACAGAAATCCCGTAATTAAAATTCCTCAAACATACAAGTATTATACACCATTTTAAAGATAAACTTCTTGTTAATCTAACCACAGTATCCGATTTCAAAAAGGCTTTACGGCAAAAGCACACCATGCGATTATGTTAGGTCAGCGCCTAGTCACAGAAAACCATACAGCCATTTTCCAGCCAAGGAGAGGGCTCACAGAAGTCAGAAATAGTGATTACATTAATCACTAACCTTTGATCTTCATCAGATGGCACTCACAGGACTTCACGTTACACAATAAATGTTTGTTTTGTTCGATAAAGTTAATCTTTATATCCAAAAACCTCAGTTGAAATTGACACATTATGTTAAGTTAATCATTGTCTCAAACAAACATCCGGTGAAATTTCAGAGAGCCACATCAAATTACAGAAATATTCAACATAAACATTGATGAAAGATACAAGTATTATACATAGGATTAAAGATAAACGTCTTGTTAATCCAGCCGCTGTGTCAGATTTCAAAAAGGCTTTACGGCGAAAGCACACCATGCGATTATGTTAGGTCAGCGCCTAGCCACAGAAAACCATACAGCCATTTTCCAACCAAGGAGAGGTGTCACAAAAGTCAGAAATAGCGTTAAAGTTAATCACTTACCTTTGAACTTCATCTGGTGGCACTCCCAGGTCTCCATGTTACACAATAAATGTTCGTTTTGTTCGATAATGTCCCTCTTTATGTCCAAAAACCTTTGTTTTGTTGGTGCGTTTAGTTCAGTAATCCAAAGGCCCAAAGCGCGCTCTCAACATCCAGACGAAAAAGTCAAAAAAGTACAATAAAAGTTCATAGAAATATGTCAAATGCTGTTTATAATCAATCCTCAGGTTGTTTTTGTCATAAATAATCAATAATATTTCAACCGGACAAAAGCTTCGTCAATAGAAAAGGAGAAACAAGAAAGGCGCACTCTCGATCATGCGCTGAATTCATGTCTGGAAATTTCCACTGTCATTGAAAGTGCTGTATCTCCCTCATTTCTCAGAGTAAAAGCCTGAAACAATGCCTAAAGACTGGCCACATGTAGAAGAAGCCATAGCGATCGTGAACTGGGTCCTAAGTCTTTGTATGGTGGATAGGCTTTCAATGGAAAAACAGCCTTTCAAAATAATAGTACTTTCTGGATGCATTTTCCTCAGGTTTTCACCTGCCATATCAGTTCTGTTATACTCACAGTCATTATTTTAACAGTTTTAGAAACTTTAGAGTGTTTTCTATCCAAAGCTATTATATGCATATCCTAGCCTCTGGGCCTGAGTAGCAGGCAGTTTAATTTGGGCATGCTTTTCATCCAAAATTCCAAATGCTGCCCCCTAACCTAGTGAAGTTAAACTTTGCCGTTTGGAAACACAGTTTTTGCTCTTCTGCGACTGAGTTCTCAGCGGGAAGTCCGCACTGCTTGCAATTAGTTACATTTTGTTTTGTTTTACCTTTTTTATGGGGGGGGGGAGAATATATTGCTGATAGATTGTAGCTTCCATCAATGTAATTATCAGCATCACTTTCAATCCCCCATATGTTTTTTGCAAATGTAAATATAAATATATATGTATATGTGGATATATATGTATGTACATGTGTGTATATACACTGCTCAAAAAAATAAAGGGAACACTTAAACAACACAATGTAACTCCAAGTCAATCACACTTCTGTGAAATCAAACTGTTCACTTAGGAAGCAACACTGATTGACAATAAATTTCACATGCTGTTGTGCAAATGGAATAGACAACAGGTGGAAATTATAGGCAATTAGCAAGACACCCCCAATAAAGGAGTGGTTCTGCAGGTGGTGACCACAGACCACTTCTCAGTTCCTATGCTTCCTGGCTGATGTTTTGGTCACTTTTGAATGCTGGCGGTGCTTTCACTCTAGTGGTAGCATGAGACGGAGTCTACAACCCACACAAGTGGCTCAGGTAGTGCAGCTCATCCAGGATGGCACATCAATGCGAGCTGTGGCAAGAAGGTTTGCTGTGTCTGTCAGCGTAGTGTCCAGAGCATGGAGGCGCTACCAGGAGACAGGCCAGTACATCAGGAGATGTGGAGGAGGCCGTAGGAGGGCAACAACCCAGCAGCAGGACCACTACCTCCGCCTTTGTGCAAGGAGGAGCAGGAGGAGCACTGCCAGAGCCCTGCAAAATGACCTCCAGCAGGCCACAAATGTGCATGTGTCTGCTCAAACGGTCAGAAACAGACTCCATGAGGGTGGTATGAGGGCCCGACGTCCACAGGTGGGGTTTTGCTTACAGCCCAACACCGTGCAGGACATTTGGTATTTGCCAGAGAACACCAAGATTGGCAAATTCGCCACTGGCGCCCTGTGCTCTTCACAGATGAAAGCAGGTTCACACTGAGCACGTGACAGACGTGACAGAGTGTGGAGACGCCGTGGAGAACGTTCTGCTGCCTGCAATATCCTCCAATATGACCGGTTTGGCGGTGGGTCAGTCATGGTGTGGGGTGGCATTTCTTTGGGGGGCCGCACAGCCCTCCATGTGCTCGCCAGAGGTAGCCTGACTGCCATTAGGTACCGAGATGAGATCCTCAGACCCCTTGTGAGACCATATGCTGGTGCGGTTGGCCCTGGGTTCCTCCTAATGCAAGACAATGCTAGACCTCATGTGGCTGGAGTGTGTCAGCAGTTCCTGCAAGAGGAAGGCATTGATGCTATGGACTGGCCCGCCCGTTCCCCAGACCTGAATCCAATTGAGCACATCTGGGACATCATGTCTCGCTCCATCCACCAACGCCACGTTGCATCACAGACTGTCCAGGAGTTGGCGAATGCTTTAGTCCAGGTCTGGGAGGAGATCCCTCAGGAGACCATCCGCCACCTCATCCGGAGCATTCCCTGGCATTGTAGGGAGGTCATACAGGCACGTGGAGGCCACACACACTACTGAGCCTCAATTTGACTTGTTTTAAGGACATTACATCAAAGTTGGATCAGCCTGTAGTGTGGTTTTCCACTTTAATTTTGAGTGTGACTCCAAATCCAGACCTCCATGGGTTGATAAATTGGATTTCCATTGATTATTTTTGTGTGATTTTGTTGTCAGCACATTCAACTATGTAAAGAAAAAAGTATTTAATAACATTATTTCATTCATTCAGATCTAGGATGTGTTATTTTAGTGTTCCCTTAATTTTTTTGAGCAGTATATATATATATATACAAAATAAGGAGATTTCTAAGTGACCCCAAACACTTAGAAATTTCCTTTTTTTTAAAGAAAAGCACATTTCTTGTCCATCAAAATAATATCAAACTGATCAGAAATACAGTGTAGACAATGTTAATGTTGTAAATTACTATTATAACTGGAAGCGGCTTATGTTTAATGGAATATCTACGTAGGCGTACAGAGGCCCATTATCAGCAACCATCACTCCTGTTTTCCAATGGCTCTTTCTGATAACTAATCCAAGCTTATCATTTTAAAAGGCTAATTGATCATTAGAAAACCCTTTTGCAATTATGTTAGCACAGCTGAAAGCTGTTGTCCTGATTAAAGAAGCAATAAAACTGTCCTTTTTTAGACTAGTTGAGTATCTGGAGTATCAGCATTTGTGGGTTCGATTACAGGCTCAAAATGGCCAGAAACAAAGCACTTTCTTCTGAAACTCATCAGCCTACTCTTGTTCTGAGAAGTCAAGGCTATTCCATGCGAGAAATTGCCAAGAAACTGAAGATCTCGTACAACACTGTGTACTACTCCCTTCACAGAACAGCGCAAACTGCCTCTAACCAGAATAGAAAGAGGAGTGGGAGGCCCCGGTGCACAACTGAGCAAGAGGACAAGTACATTAGAGTGTCTAGTTTGAGAAACAGACACCTCACAAGTCCTCAACTGGCAGTTTTATTAAATAGTACCCACAAAACACCAGTCTCAACGTCAACAGTGAAGAGGCGACTCCAGGATGCTGGCCTTCTAGGCAGAGTTGCAAAGAAAAAGCCATATCTCAGACTCGCCAATAAGAAGACAAGATTAAGATGAGTAAAAGAATACAAACACTGGACAGAGGAACTCCAATTATTGATCTGCATGTGAAAGCCCAGCCTTTATGCCCTAAATCCGATGCTTGGCACCAGAGGTCTGTAATTAGAATGCTAACAACAACCATTGGCCTCGTCTGACGAATTCTGAGATACCAAACATTAGGAGCATCTTTCTTTTTTTCTTAGTTTTACACCTTTTTCTCCACAATTGGTAGTTAACTCCCCTACATTTGGAAGAGGCGAAGTTCTAGAGCCATGCGTCCTCCGAAACACAACCCTGCCAAGCAGCACTGCTTCTTGATACACTACTCACTTAACCCAGAAGCCAGCCGCAACAATGTGTCGGAGAAAACACAGTGCAGCTGGCAATCGAGTCAGGTTGCAGGCACCCGGCCCACCACAAGGAGTCGCTAAAGCGCAATGGTATAAGGAAATCCGGCCGGCCGGCCAAACCCTCCCCTACCCCGGACGACGCTGGTCCAATTGTGCGTCGCCTCATGGGTCTCCCGGTCACGGCCAGCTGTGACAAAGCCTGGGATCGATCCCTAGTCTGTAGTGACGCCTCAAGCACTTAGACCGCTGTGCCACCTGGGAGTCTCCAGGAACACCTTTTGAATATTGACTTGTACCTCCCGGTCCATGTTGACTCCAATGCATCCCACAGTTGTGTCAAGTTGTCTGGATGTCCCTTGGATGGTGAACCATTCTTGATACAGTACACACGGGAAAAGGTTGAGTGTGAAAAATCCATCAGCCTACCCCGTTCAAAGGCACTTACATTTTTTGTTCTTACCTATTCACCTTCTGAATAGCAAACATACACAATCCATGTCTCCCGAGTGGTAAAGTGGTCTAAGGCACTGCATCTCAGTGCTAGAGGTGTCACTACAACCCCTGGTTCGTTTCCAGGCTTTATCACAGCAGGCCGTGATTGGGAGTCCCATAGGGTAACCCAGCATTGTTAGGGTTTGGCTGGGGTAGGCTGTTGATGTAAATAAGAATTTGTTCTTAATTGACTTGCCTAGTTAAATAAAGGTAAAAAATATAGTCTCAATTGTCTCAGCTTAAAAATCATTATTTAACCTGTATCCTCCCATTGATCTACACAAATTGAAGTGGATATGACAAGTGACACCAATAAAGGATCATAGCATTCACCTGGTCAGTCTGTCATGTAAAGAGGTGTTCTTAATGTTTCGTATGATCAGTGTATAAGACCAGTGCTTATATGGACTCGTCTATTACGTCAGAGTACACTAGAGAGAGAAAACCACAGGCTATCAGACAGCTCATGTGGGAGACATCTCTTTATTAAGAGTAGTTCTGGATGAAAGAATACTCTTTCTCCAGTTAATGGAGCTTTTGAACAGTGTGAAATAGAGACTGCAGAGAGAACACTCAGGGACTGACTCAACGGTCCCCAGAATCAATGTGAGTGGGTGGCTTGGAAAGTGTATCTTTCCTCTGAGCAAAGAGTAACCGATTTTGTCTATAATCCAGCTAAATTGTGTGGGAGACTATTATGCCTTGTTCAGATTTAATAGCCGAGATGATATGGCTTTAAGTCTTGGCCTTAACCTTTTATTGTGGGCTAAATCAGTCTTAAACAAATCTACTTTGAAACAAAAGTATACACCTCACACACATGGTTATGGGTTTTAAAAAATGAAGACATCTGTACCATATCAGATATAGAGTTGAAATGTATTCAATTTTGAGTTTGTATCCAAATTTGACACATTATATACATCACAGAAGACTGAAATATAACAAAACTGTTTGACATAAACACCAGATTTATTAGTTTTTTTCAAAATAATCTTTATGAATGATTACATTTTGAAAATATTAATAACATTGCACCCATGAGACCAAAGAAGGCACTTTTGATCATTGACTGCAGGAAAGAGCTACAAGACGAGACACACCGTGACGGCAAACAGTTAAAACCAGCAGGCCTCTGACAAGAATATCGCGGTCAATTTCTGTTAATTTCCAGGCGATTTTATATGTTGGATCATGACCGTTCATCGACACCCAGAAAGTGATCGCTAACACACCGCAGTCACCCACTGCTTTTCGACGTTCTTATTTGCATTTTGTTTCACCTATAAGAGACTTTAAGGACTATTGCTAACTTTTCCTGTGTTCTCTTTCAGGCGTCTCCACTGTACCAGGAACTACATCCACATCCACCTGTTTGTCTCCTTCATGCTCCGAGCCGTCAGCATCTTCGTCAAGGACCGGGTGGTGTACGCCAGCGCCGGCCTGCAGGAGTTTGATGCGGTGCTCATGGACAACTTCAAGACTGTGGCCATGGCACCATTGGACAACTCTCAATATGTAAGTAGTGGTGCTGCACCTCCTGCCTGCGCTTGCCACTCCTCCTCTCCTCCACTCCTCTATGCATCCACTCCTGCCCTCCTCCACTAATTCTCCCTAAAGATCCCAATAAACCCTGCTCTTCCAGGACTCATGAAGAAATTAAATAGTGAAATAGAGTAAAATATTTAAACGAAATTGGGATCCTTAACGTTAAGAAAAGTCCCTAAACAAACAAAAAAATTTTTTTGCCCCCCCCCCCCACAAAGTTTCATTCATAGTGTAGTTATCACAAAACAGATAATTTTCCGTGTTATAGCCTGACTAGATAATAGGCTATGAACGCCTGGGGAAAGTTGTGTAATTAAAATAAAACCAGAGAGGTGAACTATAGGCTACTTTGGTCAATTTGTGAGGCATACAAGAGATACAGATTACCAAGATACTGTATATGCACACCACGGTTCTTTCTGCCTGCCCTCTCCTCTCTTTCCTTCGTGCTGGTTAGCCTACTCTTTCTCTTAGCTAATGAAGCAAGTTTGTGTTCAGTCTTCAGTCTGTGTGTAAAATATCCTAGCCTATTCATTGATGATAGGGCCTGTTTTACTGAAGTTGCGAGACATTGCAAGCCAAGAAATTGTGAGATAAGCATACCATTGCGAAATACAGATTTTGATTGCCAATACATAGGCCTAGGGCATGATTTTGACTCTGTCTGCCTCGTGGCCGACCTGCCTATAGTGTGCCCTTACCCTCTCTCTCTATCCCTCGCTAGCTCGCCATGAAAGATGTGAGTGTTTGTGTTCTCGGAAGGACCGCAACTAATCAGTCTCCTCTGTTCCAAAAATACATCGTTAACAGTTGGAAAGCAACAGCAGCAGCAGCAGCAGCAAAGTCCTGTATGGTAGTACTTTGAGAAGTTAAATGAGAAGGAAATGCAAACTTTGAGGTGGAATTGAGGTACAGTAATGGTATTCCAGGTGCAATGCTTAACCATCTGAAAGGGACGCACCATGAGACCCAAACCATTGCTGGCAACAGCGCAGGTGCATTGTGAATTCAAGTGGAATTTTATGATTTTTTTCAGCTTTTAACAGAAAACCGGTAAAATAAACTGGCAGTTTAAACGAAAATGTGTTTTTGTCACTTCCCTAACCTGGACACACGATTGCTCCAACACATACCATAACTAGGCTAGTAAATGCAACCGTGTGTGAAGGACCTACTTAATTTCTAGATGTTTTCTTCAGTCCACCATGCCTATGATGTGCGTTTGAATATACAGACTAGTCTTCCATGACTCATGCCCATTCAACCCACTATACATTTAATGAAGAGCTCGAGCCAGGGGGCTATTTGATTTTTCCTGGTCTTTCCTCAACACCTCAAAATCATGCATGCTGTTGCACTCAAAAAGCTAATCAGACTGGCTATGCTCAGTACCCCAAGGCTATAGTCTCCACTTGTCTGTGATTTTAATTGTCCAGCTCTGAAAATGCTCTGTCAGTCTGTCTGTTCCCCTACTGTAGCCTCCTCTGCTCTGTAATTGCTGTATAGACAGGGATAAATACAGCAAACATGTGAGGGAGGATATACCACAGGGAGCACTAGCTTAGCGCTATAGATTGCTAGCTTGCTGCCATAGGCTTCACAGGTGTTACACAGAAAATTTGTATTTTCTATAAGGGATAGCTGGTTCAAAGAGTTCAAAGCTATAGAGACTGCCATGTTTTACTTTAATCTGTTCCCTTTGTATAGTAGTTCCTCAGGGCCATTTAAAATGGTTTGTGCTTCTTACTGTACTGTATTTTGTTTTCTGTTTTGTCTTAAGTCATTAAGCCTGAAGGCTGTCTGTTGCATGTCTAATGAGGGCTGGAACATAACAAGATATATTTACAGAGTCATTTTCCTTTCAAGTGCGAGACACCAGCTGAACTTTTATTAGCACAATGGCACAGCGTGACATGCTCATGTCGCAGTGCTTTTGCTCAGAGCTTGGCCAACAAAAGCAGTTTCAATGGTTCTTCCCATGGGATGTGCATCTTGATTAAATACTTGTATGCTTTTTGTTTGACCTGTGATTAAATGTGCAATGCTGCAGCTGTCACGGATTCCCCGGTACTGCTGCTCATTCCATGCACCAGTTCCGAGGGGTCACTGAACTGTCTCATTCCGCACACCTGATTCCAATACCCCTGATTAGTAATGGTATATATGTGCCCTCTGTTCACCATTGTCTTGTCGGTTATTGTTACCATGTCCATTGGCCTTGTGAATACCTGTGCTTTGTTGTTTCGGCTTTCGTGCTGCGTGTATTTTGTACTCGTTATTACGGGTCTCGTCCCATGTATTGTTCCCTGTGTTTTTGTATACGTGTTTGTTTTGGGCTTCGTCCCTGTGCCTTTCATGGCATGTATTTTTGGGTGGAGTATTAAAACCCCCTATTACGTATTCCTGCGCTTGTCTCCAATCATTTATACAATGTGACAGCAGCCTATTGAGATAAGACAATTGTTTTCAGTTAATTTGTGATACGATTTCATCTCTGGCTGAATTGTGAGTAGCCTTTGGTTTGAGACTTCAAAGAAGGAAGTTTGTCAAATGATTTTGACTGATCTGACTTTGGTGATTAATAGCAGAATCAGCTAAATCTAATCTCCTCCCTTTCTCTCTCTCCCCCCTCCTCCCATTCCTACCCCTCGTTCAACTCCTTCTATTCCTCCCTCCTCTTCCTCCTCTACCCTGTTTTCCACTTAAAGGCTTCTTGCAACGATGCAGTTTTTTCTTATCAGATGTCATGTGCAATGACACACTTTTATATCATATCATACCTGCCAGCTTCAAAAAGCTGAGCGTTCACATATCACTAACATGAAACACCCAAGAAGCGAGCCTCAGATGGTGACACCCCAAAGATTATTTTGAGGATAAATTCAACTGCCTGGGTCCTCTTCCTCCCTGACAGAGAAACTGACCTAGGTGTGTGGCGAAGCAGCTATCGGCCCAGGTTGATCAGAGAGACAGTACTGACCATGCCTCAGAGAGGTGTAACATACTGTATGAGTGACACATTGATGACCTTGTCTACCTCAGATTGGTGAGGAAAGATAGTTACTGAAAGTTGCAAAGATACTGTATGCTATTCTGAATGCTGCAGATCAACTGTCAGAGGCAGCCGTTGGAACATATTATGCAGTATATTTATAACAGTGGAACAGAGTAAGTGGGAGGACAAAGAGAGAGAGTGAATGTCTTAGTGTGGTGTTTGAAGGCCACTGTATTGAGTAACCCGAGGATACGCTTCAGTCTGATCTTCTGTATGGTGGGGCAAACTCATCATTCACCTTAGTTTGTTGTGATGATGAAAGAAGTGTCAGAGAGCTTCAAAACTCAAGCTTTCTGGGTAATATAAAATGTGAGAAAAAGGTTCAAGGTCTCTAGTAGCACTGTGTCAGCAGAGACAGAGGGAACAAAGAAATTAAGTGAGATAAAAGCAGAGAGAGAGAAAGGGAGGTAGTAAGAGAGGAAGAGAAATGGAGGTAGAGGCGGGGAGAGAGAGGGAGAAAGAAAGAAAAATAGAGAGAGAGAAAGGGAGGTAGTAAGAGAGGAAGAGAAATGGAGGTAGAGGCAGGGAGAGAGAGGGAGAAAGAAAGAAAAATAGAGAGAGAGGTAGAGAGAGAGGAAAGAGAAATGGAGGTAGAGGCGGGGAGAGAG
The DNA here is from genome assembly GCF_901001165.1 of Salmo trutta. Taxonomy (NCBI): domain Eukaryota; kingdom Metazoa; phylum Chordata; class Actinopteri; order Salmoniformes; family Salmonidae; genus Salmo; species Salmo trutta. Next base: position 19,461,125 of record NC_042980.1, read on the forward strand.
AGGGAGAAAGAAAGAAAAATAGAGAGAGAGAAAGGGAGGTAGTGAGAGAGGAAAGAGAAATGAGGTAGAGGCAGGGAGAGAGAGGGAGAAAGAAAGAAAAATAGAGAGAGAGGTAGAGAGAGAGAGCTCCATCAACAGTTTATGGAGAAACAGGAGAGAATATTGCGAACTCAACACTACAAAGTATAGGCACCCCTGGGGTCGTTAAGACAACACAGAGGAATGCTTCTACTCTTACTGTATTTGTCAGGCAGCAGCTATTTGATATTCCATAAGGAGGCCATAGGCACCAAGTTCTTACAGGATCATCATCTGACCTCTCCTCAGCAATTATCCTAAAACAAACTTAAAAGCACTGGTGGCATAGTTACATTAGAGACACCAACAGAGACACAAACAAGTTCTAACAAACCTGTTAACGAACTGATCATGTTTTCCTCTAGAAGACTAATTAGTTCGTTTTTTTGGCAATGAATGCCCCATTTTCTTTATAATAGCTATTTAAAAAAATAATATTCTCATTGTAAGATTTGAGATAAGTCCATCTTCTCAGAATTTAATTTCCTTATCCTTTGAGCTCTTACTGTGAATACCTGAATTCCATGTCCTCACTATTCAAACAGCATGTCGTTGTCTAATTGCACTGACTTGGTAAAATGACACATTTGTTAAGGTATACAGATTGAAAAGTTATGTGTGGTTCATTGTGTGAGTGAAAGTCTCATGACATAGTGTTCTTGTCTGAAGAGAGGAAGACCAATGATGATGTGATGCGGTGCAGGTCCTAATCCAGGCACTTGTCCTCACCCGTCTGGACTACTGCAACTCCCTGTTGGCTGGGCTCCCAGCCTGTGCCATCAAACCCCTGCAATTTATCCAGAATGCTGCAGCCCACCTGGTTTTTAACCAGCCCCCGCTCCTCTGCACACTCCACTGGCCTCCAGTCGAAGCGCCAGTAAAATTGTATTTATTACACATTTATTCACAAAATTAATCATATCATTGTTGAATAATCATAATCAATTATTATTATAATTTGCACTTTATGTCAAGGTACCTTAATAAATCCTTTATAAACAGTTTGTAAAGAGTTTACTTTTATTATTTTATACATTCATTAATCATTGTTCCTACATTGGTAAACGTTGATAAGCAATCTCTAAATAGTTATGGACACATGTATAAGCCATTTTAAGTTATCTATTAATGATTTATAAGATAATAAGGCGTTTGATCATAGTATGTTTACAATTTGTAAATGATTAATGTATTACTAATGTACTTACAAGCCAGTTATAAAGGAGGTATTGTCAACACAGAAAATTATTTACAAGTCATTTGTGAATGTTTGATTAATGGCTTGACTCACCATTTATATGCATATTTATACATCTATTTATATATGTCATGAATTGGATATTTATTTACTGTTAATAAGTGGATGTGTGAGTTCATGCACTTACTAATATCTCAGTTGGTGATTAATGTAGACCCTTATAAGCCATTTACTTAATGTAATCTAAAGTGTGCAGTATATTTTATTTTAGTATTTTTATTTCACCTTCATTTAACCAGGTAGGCCAGTTAAAAACAAGTTCTCATTTACAACTGCGACCTGGCCAAGATAAAGCAAAGCAGTGCGACCAAAAACAACAACACAGAGTTACACATGGGATAAACAAACGTGCAGTCAATAACACAATAGAAAATCTATGTAGAGTGTGTGCAAATGTAGTAAGGTTAGGGAGGTAAGGCCATAGCGACAAATTTTTACATTTTATTTTACCTTTATTTAACCAGGTAGACCAGTTGAGAACAAGTTCTCATTTACAACTGTGACCTGGTGTCACGACTTCCACCGAAGTCGGTTCCTCTCCTTGTTCGGGCGGCGTTTGGCGGTCGGCGTCACCTGTCTTCTAGCCATCGTCGATCCACTTTTCATTTTCCATTTGTTTTGTCTTGTTTTCTTACACACCTGGTTCTCATTTCCCTCATTAAGTGTTTTGTATTTAACCCTCTGTTCCCCCCCATGTCTTTGTGCGGAATTGTTTGTTGTAAGTGCTTATGCACATGTTTACTGGGGCGCGTCGGGTTTTGTACCGATATAGGTTATTTCTTTATGTCGTTGGTTTTGATATTAAACTGCTCCAGCTATTACCTAGGTCTGCTCTCCTGCGTCTGACTTCACTGCCACCAGTTATGCACCCCTTTACACCTGGCCAAGATAAAGCAAAGTAGTGCGACAAAAACAACAGAGTTACACATGGGATAAACAAACCTACTGTCAATAACACAATTGAAAAATCTGTAAGGAGGTAAGGCAATAAATAGGCATATAGTGGCGATGTAATTTCAATTTAGAAATGTACACTGGAGTGATATGTGCAGATGAGGATGTGCAAGTATAAATACTGGTGTGCAAAAGAGCAGAAAAAACTAAAACAAATATGGGGATGAGGTAGGTAGTTGGTTGGATGGATGGGCTAATTACAGATGGGCTGTGTACAGCTGCAGCGATCAGTAAGCTGCTCTGACAGCTGACGCTTAAAGTTAGTGAGAGAGATACAACTCTCCAACTTTAGAGATTTTTGCAATTCGTTCCAATCATTGGCAGCAGAGAACTGGAAGGAAAGGCAGCCAAAGGAGGTGTTGGCTTTGGGGATGACCAGGGAAATATACGTGCAGGAGCGCGTGCTACGGGTGGGTGTTGCTATGGTGACCAGTGAGCTGAGATAAGGCGGAGCTTTACCTATCAAAGACGCATAGATGACCTGGAGCCAGTGGGTTTGGCGACGAATATGTAGCGAGGACCAGCCAATGAAAGCATACAGGTCACAGTGGTGGGTAGTATATGGGGCTTTGGTGACAAAACGGATGGCACTGTGAAAGACTGCATTCAATTTGATGAGTAGAGTGTTGGATGCTGTTTTGTAAATGACATCGCCGAAGCCAAGGATCGGCAGGATAGTCAGTTTTACGAGGGTATGTTTGGCAGCATGAGTAAAGGAGGCTTTGTTCCGAAATAGGAAGCCAATTCTAGATTTAACTTTGGATTGGAGATGCTTAATGTGAGTCTGGAAGGAGAGTTTAAAGTCTAGCCAGACACCTAGGCCAGAAAGATGAATGGTGGCTTTGCAGGCCCTGGCTGAAAAACATTAGCGCATTTTGATAGTGGTCGATCAGAGGACAATGAGACTGGAGGCGCGTGCACGAGCCGACACCATGTTTACTTTCTCTCTCTTTGAACGAAAATAACGACTCCCGGTCGGAATATTATCGCTTTTTTACGAGAAAAATAGCATAAAAATGTATTTTAAAGAGCGGTTGACATGCTTCGAAGTACGGAATATTTAGAATTTTTTTGTCACGAAACGTGTCGGGCGCGTAACCCTTCGTCACCCTTGGATAGTGTCTTGAACGCACGAACAAAACGCCGCTATTTGGATATAACTATGGATTATTTGGGACCAAACCAACATTTGTTATTGAAGTAGAAGTCCTGGGAGTGCATTCTGACGAAGAACAGCAAAGGTAATCAAACTTTTCTAATAGTAAATCATAGTTTGGTTAGTACCACACTTGGTGGGTGTCAAAATAGCTAGCCTGTGATGGCCGGGCTATCTAGTCAGAATATTGCAAAATGTGCTTTCACCGAAAAGCTATTTTAAAATCGGACATAGCGAGTGCATAAAGGAGTTCTGTATCTATAATTCTTAAAATAATTGTTATGTTTTTTGTGAACGTTTATCGTGAGTAATTTAGTAAATTCACCGGAAGTGTTCGGTGGGAATGCTAGTCACATGCTAGTCACATGCTAATGTAAAAAGCTGTTTTTTGATATAAATATGAACTTGATTGAACAAAACATGCATGTATTGTATAACATAATGTCCTAGGATTGTCATCTGATGAAGATCATCAAAGGTTAGTGCTGCATTTAGCTGTGGTTTGGGTTTATGTGACATTATATGCTAGCTTGAAAAATGTGTGTCTGATTATTTCTGGCTGGGTACTCTGCTGACATAATCTAATGTTTTGCTTTCGTTGTAAAGCCTTTTTGAAATCGGACAGTGTGGTTAGATTAACGAGTGTCTTGTCTTTAAATTGGTGTAAAATAGTCATATGTTTGAGAAATTGAAGTAATAGCATTTCTAAGGTATTTGAATATCGCGCCACGGGATTACACTGGCTGTTGAGTAGGTGGGACGCAAGCGTACTCGCACCCTGTACTCGCACCCTACCATACCATTGTCTGTACATTATGCCCTGACTCTATTCTACCATGCCCAGAAATCTTGTCACGACTTCCGCCGAAGTTGATGCCTCTCCTTGTTCGGGCGGCGTTCGGCGGTCGACGTCACCGGCTTTCTAGCCTCCACCGATCTACATTTATTTTTCCATTTGTTTTGTCTGTATTGTTCACACCTGGTTCCCATTACGTTTGAATTATGTCCCTATTTAATCCTCTGGAGCCATCATGGTTTTGTGCGTGTTTATTATTGTCAGTCGTCTCGTTTATGTGATTCTGGATTTTCGTTCTCCTTGTTGGAAGACCGCACGTGACTATGTTGCAAAGTCTCGGCACAGCCATGGATCGCGTGCTGCAAACCATGGAGCGATGGGAGATGGTTTTCCAGCAACCCCATCATCATCATCACCCCAGCTCCCACAACAACCCACACCGCTGTCCACCCCTCCTTCACCTGGATCCAGTGGGATTCGGCTTGCGCTCTCGAGGGTATACGATGGAATGGCTGCCGGGTGTCAGGGGTTCATACTCCAGCTGGGGCTCTACCTGGCAACCGTTCACCCAGCTCCTTTGGGACGCGAGAGTGTGAACGCCCTCATCTCCTGTCTGACTTGTAGAGTTCTCGAATGGGCCAGCGCAGTCTGGGAAAGGGAAGGACCGACGTTGGACAATTATGAGGATTTTACCCTCCGCTTCCGGGCAGTTTCGATCATCCACCTGAAGGGAGAGCGGCGGGGGAACGCTTGTATCATCTCAGACAGGGGATGAGGAGCGCACAAGACTTCGCTCTGGACTTTCGAACTCTGGCCGCCGGCGCGGGATGGAATGAGCGGGCCCTGATCGACCACTACAGGTGTAGTCTACGCGAGGACGTTCGTAGTGAGCTAGCCTGCAGGGATACCACCCTTACCTTTGACCAGCTGGTAGACCTATCCATCAGGCTGGATAACCTGTTGGCCTCCCGCGGACGTCCGGATCGGGGTCCGTGAGTTCCATCCCCCAGCACCTCAGATCCGACACCAATGGAGCTAGGAGGTGCTGCTATGAGGGGGACCGGAGGGAGGACAATTCCCTGCACCACCTGTGGCCGCAGAGGATACACTGCTGGTCGGTGCTGGAGGGGTTCTCCAGGGAGTCGAGGCAGCAGGCAGGGCACTGGTGGATCATCCCATGTGAGTAGGCACCCGACTCACCTAGAGCTTCCTGTTTCGCACATGTGTGTATATATAACATTTCCTGAGTTTTCCCCCGCATTCCCAGCATAAGGCGCTAGTAGATTCAGGTGCAGTTGGGAACTTCATTGATCGTTAATTTGCAATTAGATTAGGGATCCCTATTGTTCCTGTTGATGTGCCCTTCCCTGTGCATGCCTTAGATAGTCGTCCTTTAGGGTCGGGACTGATCAGGGAGGTCACAGCTCCACTATGTATGATAACGCAGGGGGGTCATAAGGAGAGAATTAGTGTCTTTCTGATTGATTCACCTGTGTTACCTGTGGTGTTGGGGTGTCCCTGGTTGGCCAATCATGAACCCACTATTTCGTGGAAACATCTCAAGGGATGGTCACATCAGTGCTCGGGGAGGTGTGTAGGTGTTTCCATAGGTGCCACTACGGTGGAGAGTCCAAACCAGGTCTCCACCATGCACATCCCCCCTGAATATGCCGATTTGGAGCTCTCGCCTTCTGTAAAAAGAAGGCAACTCAATTACCACCCCATCGACGGTGGGATTGTGCGATAAATCTCCCGGTAGACGCAGCACTTCCCAGGAGTCAGGTCTATCCTTTGTCACGGGAGGAGACGGAGGCTATGGAAACATATGTCTCCGAATCTCTGGGACAAGGATACATTCGGCCTTCCACTTCACCTGCCTCCTCGAGTTTCTTTTTTGTGAAGAAGGATGGAGGTTTACGCCCGTGTACTGACTATCGAGGTATAAATCAGATCACAGTGAAGTACAGTTACCCGCTACCTCTCATAGCCAGTGTGACAGAGTCATTGCACGGGGCGCACTTCTTCACAAAATTGGATCTCAGGAGCGCTTACAACTTGGTGAGTATCTGGGAGGGGGATGAGTGGAAGACGGCATTTAGTACCACCTCTGGGCACTATGCGTACCTTGTCATGCCGTAAGGGTTGATGAATGCTCCATCAGTCTTTCAATCATTTGTAGACGAGATTTTCAGGGACCTGCACGGACAGGGTGTAGTGGTGTATATAGATGACAATCTAATATACTCCGCTACATGCGCCAAGCATGTGTCCCTGGTGCGCAAGGTGCTTGGTCGACTGTTGGAGCATGACCTGTACGTCAAGGCTGAAAAATGTCTGTTCTTCCAACAGTCCGTTTCCTTCAAAGGGTACCGCCTGTCCGCGACAGGGGTGGAGATGGAGAAGGACCGCATTTCAGCTGTGCGTAATTGGCCGACTCCAACCCCGGTAAAGGAGGTGCAGCGTTTTTTAGGGTTTGCCAACTACTACCGGAGGTTTATCCGGGGCTTTGGTCAGGTAGCAGCTCCCATTACCGCATTACTAAAGGAGGCACCGGTGCGACTGCAGTGTTCAGCTGGGGCGGACAGGGCTTTTGGTCACCTGAAAGCTCTGTTTACCTCGGCTCCCGTGCTGGCTCATCCTGATCCCTCTTTGGCATTTATAGTAGAGGTGGACGCGTCCAAGGCTGGGATAGGAGCTGTGTTGTCTCAGCGCTCGGGTATGCCACCAAAGCTCCGCCCCTGTGCTTTTTTTTAGAAGAAGCTCAGCCCGGCCGAGCGAAACTATGATGTGGGTGATCGGGAGCTGTTGGCTGTTGTCAAGGCTCTGAAGGTGTGGAGGCATTGGCTTGAGGGGGCTAAACACCCTTTTCTCATTTGGACTGACCACCGCAATCTGGAGTACATCCGGGCGGCGAGGAGACTGAACCCTCGTCAGGCAAGGTGGGCCATGTTTTTCACCCGTTTTGTTTTCACCCTTTCCTACAGACCAGGTTCCCAGAACGCTAAGGCAGACGCACTGTTCCGGATGTATGACACAGAGGAGCGGTCCACGGATCCCACTCCCATACTTCCGGCTTCTTGCCTGGTGGCACTGGTGGTATGGGAGGTGGACGCGGACATCGAGCGGGCGTTAGGTACAGAGCCCACTCCCAACCAGTGTCCAGTTTGGCGTCTGTACGTTCCGTCTGATGTCCGCGATCGTTTGATCTGTTGGGCTCACACGTCATCCTCCTCTGGTCATCCTGGCATCGGTCGGACAGTGCGCTGTCTTAGTGGGAAGTACTGGTGGCCCACTTTAGCTAAGGACGTGAGGGTTTATGTTTCCTCCTGCTTGGGGGGCGCCCAGTGCAAGGCACCTAGACACCTGCCCAGATGGAAATTACAACCCCTACCCGTTCCACAACGGCTGTGGTCACACCTATCGGTAGATTTCGTGACGGATCTTACTCCGTCACAGGGAAACATCATGATCCTGGTCGTTGTGGATCGGCAGGAGTCCTGCCGTCTCCTTCCTTGGCCCGGTCTCCCTACAGCTCTACAGACTGCGGAGGCCCTGTTCACCCACGTCTTCCAGCACTACGGGGTGCCTGAGGATATAGTTTCTGATCGGGGTCCCCAGTTCACGTCTAGGGTCTGGAGTGCGTTTATGGAACGCCTGGGGGCCTCGGTCAGCCTCACCTCAGGTTTTCACCCCGAGAGTAACGGGCAGGTGGAGAGAGTAAACCAGGATGGACAAATGGAAAAATAAATGTAGATCGGTGGAGGCTAGAAAGCCGGTGACGTCGACCGCCGAACGCCGCCCGAACAAGGAGAGGCATCAACTTCGGCGGAAGTCGTGACAAGATTTCTGGGCATGGTAGAATAGATTCAGGGCATAATGTACAGACAATGGTATGGTAGGGTGCGAGTACAGTGGGGGTAAACCGAAGCATTGAGTGACGATGAGAGAGGTTTCATCTCTGGAGGCGCCAGTTAACCTGTCTGGGCCGGTGGGACGCTTGCGTCCCACACTAATCAACAGCCAGTGGAATCGCTACAATTTACAAAATTACTATTCGAAAACATTGTTAAAATGTAATATTGTCATTCAAAGACTTATAGATTAACATGTCTTGAATGCCATCGCTTTGCCAGATTTAAAAATAACTTTACTGGGAAATCACACTTTGCAATAAACGACGTGGTATGCCCAGAAAAAAAGTCTAGGCTATACATGTTGGAGCCAACTTGGAACGATCAACCATCAAAAATACTATTGTAAATAATACCTTACCTTTGATTATCTTTATCAGAAGGCACTTCTAGGGATCCCAGGTCCATAACAAATCTAGTTTTGTTCAAAAAAGTTAATAATTTATGTCCCAATAGTGTTAGCGCGCTCCGAAGGCTAGTGAAAATGTACCGTGAGCGTCTGACTTGTCGTCAGGAATGAGCAAAAAATATATAAGTTCGTTCAAACATGTCAAACGTTGTATAACATAAATCTTTAGGGGCTTTTTCAACCAGGGCTTCAATAATATTCCATTGGGACGGTTGCATTGTTTTTCAAAACGTTTCGAAAAGGGAGAGTAGTCATGGGCGCCGACGTCACAATGGTAATGGCCCATCCCCTGTGACCAAGTGCCACAGCCTCTCTTTGGGTCAGTTACTACCATAGGAGACTCAAACCACTTTGTAAAGACTGGGGACATCTAGTGGAAGCCATAGGAAGTGCTAAATGATTCACAAGCCCCTGTGTGTTTCAATGGCAAATGTTTGAAGTGATATCCAGACATCAGATTTCAGTTTCCTGTCAGGATTTGTCTCAGGGTTTTGACTGCCATATGAGTTCTGTTATACTCACAGACACCATTCAAACAGTTTTAGAAACTTTAGGGTGTTTCCTATCCAAATCAAACAATTATATGCATATTCTAGTTACTAGGCAGGAGTAGTAACCAGATTAAATCGGGTATGTTTTTTATCTGGCCGTGCAAATACTGCCCCCTATCCCCAACAGGTTGGACAAGAGGGCTATCTGAGGCATGTTGAGCAGGACTAGGGGCTCCGCAGTAAAATAAAACAATGAGAGCTGCCCTAAACAAAAGTATACAAGGCATAGTGACGTTAGAGAAACGCAAATACAGGTGTTGATTGGTAGAGCTAAGACATCAGTGGTTGAGACAACAATGGGTAAACAGCTAGGACAACAACAATGGGTAAATGGCGATGAATGGGCAGAGAGGGTCAGTTAGCTACACACAGGGCCTGAGTTTGAGGTTGGGGCCGACAGATAAACAAAATTAAGTACTGTGTTAATGAACAGTCCAGCAGGCATCAGCTGTGTAGCTGAGTGCTCATAGGGTCCAATGAGCAGCAAAGATGAAACAGGGAGCTGTTCGGTAGTCGATTACTATGCAAGGCGAGCTGGTGCATGCTTCTGGACAAGGACATTAGCCACTATAGCCACGCGGTAGCAACTAGCTAGCTGCGAAGATCCGGTGTAATGTTCCAGAGCTTGTGGCAGGAATCCGGTGATGTAGTGGAAAAAAAGGCAGTCCGAAATGCTCAGGGCTGATATCGTGCTGTGCAGACTGGCAGGTATTATCCGGGCAATCTGGGCTAAAGCGGCTGGAGTCCGAGCTTAAGGTAAAGACCGCTAGCAGTGGCTAACGATGACTAAAAAAATAGTAGACTATTAACTGGCTAGCTTCTGATGGAGGTTCCAGTTATAAGGTAAAATAGCAGATCTGTACCACATTGGATGAGGCAGGTTACAGGAAGGTATATTTCATTCAAAAATTGAAAAAAGAGATTGAAATATAATGAAATGTATACAAAAAAAACCTGAAAAAGACAATATTTACATGGGACGAAAACAAGCACGTCTTACTGCTGCGCCATCTTGGTAACATCTGAAATAATTACAATTTAGCATTAACACTGGAGTGATAGATGTGCAGATGATGATGTGCAAGTAGAGATACTGGGATACAAAAGACCAAAAAAATAAATAACAATATGGGGATGAGGTAGTTGGGTGTGCTATTTACAGATGGGCTGTGTACAGGTACAGTGATTGGTAAGCTGCTCTGACAGCTGATGCTTAAAGTTAGTGAGGGAGATATAAGTCTCCAGCTTCAGTGATTTTTTTTTTCAATTTGATTCCAGTTATTGGCAGCAGAGAACTGGAAGGAAAGGCTGCCAAAAGAGCTGTTGGTTTTGGGGATGACCAGTGAAATATACCTGCTGGTGCGCGTGCTATGGGTGGGTGTTGCTATGGTGACCAGTGAGCTGAGAAGGTGGAGCTTTACCTAGCACAGACTTATAGATGATCTGGAGCCAGGGGGTTTTGGCGACGAATATGTAGCAAGGACCAGCCAACGAGAGCATAGAGGTCCCAGTGGTGGGTAGTACATGGGGCTTTGGGGATGGCACTGTGAATGACTACATCCAATTTGCTGAGTAGAGTGTTTGAGGCTATTTTGTAAGTTACATCACCAAGTCAAGGATCAGTAGGAGAGTCAGTTTTACGAGGGTATGTTTGGCATTATGAGTGAAGGAGGCTTTGTTGCGAAATAGGAAGCCGGATTTAATTTTGGATTTAATTTTGGATTGGAGAGTCTGGAAGGAGAGTTTACAGTCTAACCAAACACCTAGGTATATGTAGTTGTCTACATATTCTAAGTCAGAAGTGTCCAGAGTAGTGATGCTAGGCGGGCGGGCAGGTGCGGGCAGCAATCGGTTGAAGAGCATGCATTTAGTGACACATATACAGTGTATTGTGGCGTACAGCAGGTCAGCCACCAGGGGGAGACTCGTCGAGGCTTGGTAACAGATGGAGTATACATCATGAGGCGATGGCTCCTCTGCTGGACATGCCAGGTCTCGACGGGCTCTCCAGCCAGGACTAATTGGGGCTGATTGGGAGCTGGTGAGTAATCAAGGGCGGATTGCTCACCAGCTGTGCAAGGCAGCACACAGGGAGAGTGGGGGGAAGAAAGGACTCCCGTGTTATTGCTGACAATTGCAGAGGTAAGAAGAGGGAGTTTTGTGCCCGACAGGATACAGCCAGACCCGGAACCCAGAACACTGTGTCCCGGAGAGGGTCCTATGGAGGAGACCTATTATTTTCTATTTTGATCTATTATTTAAATAAACACCCTTGAAACTGAGCTAATCCTTCTCTGTCTGTCTGATATGGGTAAATGTCTTGACCAAACTCCCTGGTCTGCCACAGTATATTTTATAAATAATTATATGTGACTTGTTACTCCGCAAAAGTAGTACCTGACGATGCACCAATGGCAAAAAAACAACAATAACATACAATGGTAAAAGAAGTACACAATACAAGGAAGGATAAGAACATAACACCCCCCCAAAAGAAAAAACTGAGCATCTCCAGAATCAGTTTATTAGGTGACTTGACAAGACGAACTGGCAACAGACAAACAGGGAACACGGGAATAAATACCCATGGACTAATGAGGGAGGTAGGTGGAGACAATAAAAACAGGTGAAACCGATCAGGGTGTGACAGTACCCTAACCAACCCAGTCAACCAGGTACTGGAAACCCCTTTCCCGTGGTCAAACCCTCAGGAGGCGACTCACCGTGTACGCTGGCTGGCCATCAATGACATGGGGGGAGGGATGGGCCTAGACACAGAAGACATAGGACTGTGAGACAAGGGCTTAACCATGGACACATGAAAAGTACGGTGAACACGGAGGGTATGGGGCAACAGCAGGCGAACAGCAATGGGACTAAGGACTCTAGAAATGGGGAAAGGACCAATGAAACGGGGGGAAAGTTTGTGGGATTCCACCCGTGGGGCAGGTCCCAAGTGGAAAACCAAACCCTCTGTCCGATACGATAGTGGGGAGCCGGAGTCCGGTGGTGTTGGCCAACAACCCGATAAGGGTGCAGAACGCCTTCCAGAATCGGGACGGAAACTGAGGACCCCGATCCAAGACAATGTCGACCGGGAGTCCATGGATCCGGACGACGTGCTGCACCATGAGCTGGGCCGTCTCCTTGACTGAAGGTAACTTAGGTTCTCAAAGGCCGCCCATTTCATCCCTCTTCCTATCTACCACCGTCAGAATGGTGGTGTTGCCATCTGACGGAGGAAGTCCAGTGACAAAATCCAGGTAAATATGGGACCAGGGGTGATGAGGAACAGGGAGTGGCTGAAGGAGGCCAGACGGAGCTTGCCGCGGAGTCTTGCTTTGAGCACACACCATGCATCCGGTGACAAAGGCCGAGACATCAGGAGCCATGGTGGGCCACCAGAAGTGTTGTCGGAGGTAAGCCAGGGTACGATGAGCACCAGGATGACAGGTAAGCCTGGAGGAGTGAGCCCATTCCAGGACTTGAGGCCAGGCCGAATCAGGAACTAACATCCGGTTAGCCGCCCGTATCCCAGAAAAGAGAGAGTGGAGCAGTGGAACTCGCACTTCTCCGCTTTTACTAACAACTGATTCTCCAGGAGGCGCTGAAATACTAGTCGAACATGGAGAACGTGTTCTTGGGCAGAACGGGAGAAAACCAGGATGTCATCAAGGTAGACAAAAACAAAACGATTCAACATGTCCCGGAGCACATTGTTGACCAGAGCCTGGAAGACAGCGGGAGCGTTGGTGAGTTCAAGCGCCATGACCAGGTACTCATAGTGTCCACTGGCTGTGTTGAAAGCCATCTGCCACTTGTCTCCTTCGCATATCTGAACAAGGTGGTAGGCATTCCGGAGTTCCAGTTTTGAAAAGATGGTAGCCCCCTGGAGAGGTTCGAAAGACGAGGAGAGGAGTGGTAGCGGATACCGATTCTTGATCGTGATGTCATTGAGGCCCCGGTCATCAATATATGGACGCAGGGTTTTGTCCTTCTTTTCCACAAAGAAGAACCTTGCGCCGGCAGGAAAGGCAGAAGAGCGAATGCTCCCAGCAGCCAGAGAGTCCTCAATGTACTCCTCCATGGCCTTGGTCTCAGGGCAAGACAGGGAATATAGCCGGCCTCGAAGCGGTGTGGTGCCCGGGAGGAGATCAATAGCACAATCGTAAGGACGATGTGGAGGAAGAGAGGTAGCACAAGCCTTGCTGAAAACCTCCAGCTGGTCATGATACTCTGCTGGAACGGCAGAGAGATCTGAGGCCGTACTTAATCCTGGAGGCAGATGTTTCCGGGGAAGGCTGCGCCAGTTTTAGGCAGTGTGAATGGCAGAACGGACTCCAACCCAGGATTGAACCCGTGGTCCAGGAAATATTGGGGTTGTGCTTCTGGAGCCAAGAAAATCCCAAAACAACAGGGATGTGAGGGGACTCAATGAGGAGAAGCTGTATTGACTCACTGTGATTACCAGATATCTGCAGATTAATGGGAACTGTGATGTGCTGGACTCTACCAATGGAGAGGCCATCCAATGCTCTGGCATCCATGGGAACGGAGAGGAGTTGAGTGTGAATACCTTGTTCCGATACCAGGGTAGCGCCCATGAAACTCTCATCAGCCCCTGTCAATGAGCACCCGAAGAGACTTTGACTGGTCTCCCCACACCAGGATAACAACAAAAGGAGTACGGGTAATAGGAATTAGAGGATTCCCAGTCTGGCTCACCAGTGTACTTGTACCTACTAATGATTTAGGTCTCTTCACTGGGCAGGTAGCTATGAAATGCCCCGCAGCACCACCATACAGACAACTGTTGGAGCTTAGCCTATGTGAACGTTCCCTAGGCGATAATCTAGCTCTGCCCAGTTGCATTGGTTCCGGTGTATCTGACTCACCTGCCGCCTATGATTCTCAAGGGAACTCGGGTGGCTTCGGGTCTTCTCAGAAATACATCCTTCGGGGACTTCCGGATTCCCTCGGAGATGAACGAACAGCAACGGATGAACAAGTGTGCCTTGACGTAATTAAAACAATTATCTGGCCGCCTCTCTCCCAGATACCGGAGAATCGAACACCTTCCTCACCCCTGCCATGAACTTATCCAGATGACGACAAATGGCAGATTGTTGTTCCCAAACTGCTGTATTCCAGGAGAGCGCCCCTCCTGACATTAGCGTAATAATATACGCTATCTTCGATCGGTGTGAAGGGAATGAAGATAGCTGTAGCTCAAAAATAAGGGAGCACTGAGAAAGAAAACCCTGGCAGGTTGGGAGGTCTCAGAGGTGGTGGGCTGTCTATGAGCTAACTCACTGATTTGCTCTATAATAGCCTTGAACCCTTGGTTGTGGCGTCCTGTCAGGGAACGAAGCCCTTCCAAAAGGTTCTGCAATAGCTCCTCATGCTTCCCAATGCAGGGACTCCCTGCAGGGAGCTGGTCTAAGTCTGCTGGGTCTGTCATTGGCAGTTCGTACTATAAGAGCACAGGGCGAGAACCAGATGAGGGTAACTAAACCTGTAACAAGGCTAGCCATCACATGATACAGTAAGTTGCTAGCTTGGTGCATGCCAGCTAGCAGTAAAGTTACAACAGGGCAGCCAAGTTACCTTAAACCACAACTAAGGATTCTGACGGGAAATTGGTCTTGAGTCATGTCATATCAGAACTGTATATTGTATAAATATACCTGTGCCTATCATAACTATTCACCCCCTTACTTGTAGCCATTGGTGGAGCATCAAGTACTGTCTAGTAATGTGACCAGCTTTTGGGGAGTAACAAGTAATTTACAAACATTTATAAAGTATATTTTATAGTGCATACTTTAGATTAGGGACTGAAAATAGTTTATTCATAATTAGTAAATGGTTTAAAAGGATCTACATTAATAATCTACTGAGGTATTATTAGTAAGTGCATGTACTCACATTTATAAATACACTCATTAACAATGAATAACTATACCATTCATGACATATATGAATATGGCAACAAAAGCCATATAAATAATCTGATGAGTTGACAATAACTCTTTTATAATTGTCTTATAAATACATTAGTACTACATTATTAATAATTGATACATTGTTATCATTTAAAATAGTGTTTATAGGTGTATAAAATAATAATTAGAGATTGCTTATTGACATTTACGAATGTAGGAATAATGATTAATAAATGGTAAGTAAACACTTTACAAACTGTTTATAAATGGTTTATTCAGGAACCATCAAATCCCTTTAGCGGGATCGATTTGACAACAGCCAGTGAAAGTGGAGGGCGCCAAATTCAAAACAGCAAAAATCTCATAGTTCAAATTCCTCAAACATACAAGTATTATACACCATTTTAATGATAAGATTCTCATTAATCCAACCACAGTGTCCGATTTCAAAAAGGCTTTATGGCGAAAGCATAGCATTAGATTATGTTAAGACAGCACCTAGACAAGAAAAACCACACAGCCATTTTCCAAGCAAGAGAGGTGTCACAAAAACCAGAAATACAGCTAAAATTAATCACTAACCTTTGATCATCTCCATCAGATGGCACTCATAGGACTTCATGTTACACAATACATGTATGTTTTGTTCAATAAAGTTCATATTTATATCCAAAAATCTCAGTTTACATTGGCGCATTATGTTCAGTAATGTTTTGCCTTCAAAAACCTCCGGTGACTTTGCAGAGAGCCACATCAATTTACAGAAATACTTATCATAAACTTTGACAAAATATACAAGTGTTATGCACAGAATTAAAGATACACTTCTCCTTAATGCAACCGCTGTGTCAGATTTCAAAAAAGCTTCACGGCAAACTTTGCAATAATCTGAGTACAGCGCTCAGAAACCAAAAGAAGCTATACAGATACCCGCCATATTGTGGAGTCAACAGAAGAAAGAAATAGCATTATAAATATACACTTACCTTTGATGATCTTCATCAGAATGCACTCCCAGGCATCCCAGTTCCACAGTAAATGTTCGTTTTGTTCGATAAAGTTAATCTTTATGTCCAAATACCTCCATTTTGTTCGCACGTTAGGTTTACTATTCCAAATGTAAGGCGTGCGCTTACTAAGTCCAGACGAAAAGTCAAAAAAGTTATACTACAGTTTGTATAAACATGTCAAACGTTGTATAGAATCAATCTTTAGGATGTTTTTATCATAAATCTTAAATAAAATTCCAACTGGGCAATTCCTTTCTCTTTAGGAATGAAGATTAACTCAGCTCGCTCCCAAGGTAGTGCGCATTACTGAGCTTGTGCCTTTTTTTCAGATACCTAGTTCCATCAGCTCTTATTCTCTCCCCATTCACTGTAGAAGCCTGAAACAACGTTCTAAAGACTGTTGACATCTAGTGGAAGCCTTAAGAAGTGCAATATGACCCCACAGACACTGTAGTTTGGATAGGCAATCACTTGAAAAACTACAAGCCTCAGATTTCCCACTTCCTGGTTGGATTTTTTGCCTGCCATATGAGTTCTGTTATACTCACAGACATCATTCAAACAGTTTTAGAAACTTCAGAGTGTTTTCTATCCAAATATACTAATAATATGCATATCATATACCTTCTGAGCCTGAGTAGCAGGCAGTTTAATTTGGGCACCCCTTTCATCCGGACGTCAAAATACTGCCCCCTACCCTAGAGAAGTTAAAACCCTGGATGGGATTTTAAATGGTAGCTGTAGATATATACCACCCTGCATCCCACTGCTGGCTTGCTTCTGAAGCTAAGCAGGGTTAGTCCCTGGATGGGAGACCAGATGCTGCTGGAAGTTGTTGGAGAGCCAGTAGGAAGCACTCTTTCCTCAGCTCTAAAAAAAAAAAAAAAAAAGGAAAATGACCCAATGCACAGTGATTGGGGACACTGCTGTCTTTTGGATGGGATGTTAAACAGGTGTCCTGATTCTCTGAGGTCATTAAAGATCCCATTGCACTTATTGTAAGCATAGGAGTGTTAACCCTGGTGTCCTGGCTAAATTCCCAATCTGGCCCTCAAACCATCATGGTCACCTAATGATCCCCAGCTTACAATTGGCTCTTTCATCCCCCTCCTCTCCCCTGTAACTATTCCCCAGGTCGTTGCTGTAAATGAGAACGTGTTCTCAGTCAACTTACCTGGTAAAATAAAAAATCAATTCTCCAGTAGGAGGTGCTGCCCAGCCTATAGTTTTTTTCTGATAGAAGATCTGACGCTGTTTAAAAGATACAAATCCAACATATTTTATACAAGGTTTGTCTATGTTGAAATTTGGTAACAATGATTATATAATCCTGTGGTTGAAATTTCACCTCGATTACTTTTTTCAAAACCGCTGTATTTTCCACGTAGATTCCACGTCACAATACGTTGAAACAATGTTAATTCAACCAGTTTGTGCTCAGTGGGTAGTAACTGTAACAAGGGGTTGTAACCAATTCAGAGAACAGAACAGAAAAATGGAAAGGAACAAAAAACGTCAAGGAGCAGAAACAGAACCTGGAATGAAAGTGATCAGTACTGTTCCAGAACAGAACTGTTGTACCATTTTCACGTTCTTTTACGTTCAGGGCATTTTTTCCAGTCCCACAAAAAAAGCGCCTATGCAAAGCGTCCCTCTGTCAATCAGAAAGTTCTTTCAGTGTCTGCCTGACAGCTGAAAATCTTTGCCAGTGAGTGTGCGTGTAGACTACCTGCCTCTCCCCCTCCGAAGCATAGCTGTAGCCTACTGACTTTACAATGGTGATTCCGAAGATAGGGAGAGATATTTTGAATTAGAGAAGAATGGATTAACTTTTTCAATGCAAGTTAGGGATACCATTTCATATTGGATTTATTATCTACAAAAAGGTAAGATGTGTTTTTAATTATTACATTTACATTTAAGTCATTTAGCAGACACTCTTATCCAGAGCGACTTACAAATTGGTGCATTCACCTTATGATATCCAGTGGAACAACCACTTTACAATAGTGCATCTAAATCTTTTAAGGGGGGGGGGGGGTTAGAAGGATTACTTTATCCTATCCTAGGTATTCCTTAAAGAGGTGGGGTTTCAGGTGTCTCCGGAAGGTGGTGATTGACTCCGCTGTCCTGGCGTCGTGAGGGAGTTTGTTCCACCATTGGGGTGCCAGAGCAGCGAACAGTTTTGACTGGGCTGAGCGGGAACTGTACTTCCTCAGAGGTAGGGAGGCGAGCAGGCCAGAGGTGGATGAACACAGTGCCCTTGTTTGGGTGTAGGGCCTGATCAGAGCCTGAAGGTACGGAGGTGCCGTTCCCCTCACAGCTCCGTAGGCAAGCACCATGGTCTTGTAGCGGATGCGAGCTTCAACTGGAAGCCAGTGGAGAGAGCAGAGGAGCGGGGTGACGTGAGAGAACTTGGGAAGGTTGAACACCAGACGGGCTGCGGCGTTCTGGATGAGTTGTAGGGGTTTAATGGCACAGGCAGGGAGCCCAGCCAACAGCGAGTTGCAGTAATCCAGACGGGAGATGACAAGTGCCTGGATTAGGACCTGCGCCGCTTCCTGTGTGAGGCAGGGTCGTACTCTGCGAATGTTGTAGAGCATGAACCTACAGGAAAGGGTCACCGCCTTGATGTTAGTTGAGAACGACAGGGTGTTGTCCAGGATCACGCCAAGGTTCTTAGCACTCTGGGAGGAGGACACAATGGAGTTGTCAACCGTAATGGCGAGATCATGGAACGGACAGTCCTTCCCCAGGAGGAAGAGCAGCTCCGTCTTGCCGAGGTTCAGCTTGAGGTGGTGATCCGTCATCCACACTGATATGTCTGCCAGACATGCAGAGATGCGATTCGCCACCTGGTTATCAGAAGGGGGAAAGGAGAAGATTAATTGTGTATCGTCTGCATAGCAATGATAGGAGAGACCATGTGAGGATATGACAGAGCCAAGTGACTTGGTGTATAGCGAGAATAGGAGAGGGCCTAGAACAGAGCCCTGGGGGACGCCAGTGGTGAGAGCACAGTGGTGAGAGAGACAGATTCTCGCCACGCCACCTGGTAGGAGCGACCTGTCAGGTAGGACGCAATCCAAGCGTGGGCCGCGCCGGAGATGCCCAACTCGGAGAGGGTGGAGAGGAGGATCTGATGGTTCACAGTATCAAAGGCAGCCGATAGGTCTAGAAGGATGAGAGCAGAGGAGAGAGAGTTAGCTTTAGCAGTGCGGAGCGCCTCCGTGACACAGAGAAGAGCAGTCTCAGTTGAATGACTAGACTTGAAACCTGACTGATTTGGATCAAGAAGGTCATTCTGAGAGAGATAGCAGGAGAGCTGGCCAAGGACGGCACGTTCAAGAGTTTTGGAGAGAAAAGAAAGAAGGGATACTGGTCTGTAGTTGTTGACATCGGAGGGATCGAGTGTAGGTTTTTTCAGAAGGGGTGCAACTCTCGCTCTCTTGAAGACGGAAGGGACGTAGCCAGCGGTCAAGGATGAGTTGATGAGCGAGGTGAGGTAAGGGAGAAGGTCTCCGGAAATGGTCTGGAGAAGAGAGGAGGGGATAGGGTCAAGCGGGCAGGTTGTTGGGCGGCCGGCCGTCACAAGACGCGAGATTTCATCTGGAGTGAGAGGGGAGAAAGAGGTCAAAACACAGGGTAGGGCAGTGTGAGCAGAACCAGCGGTGTCGTTTGACTTAGCAAACGAGGATCGGATGTCGTCGACCTTCTTTTCAAAATGGTTGACGAAGTCATCCGCAGAGAGGGAGGAGGGGGGAGGGGGAGGAGGATTCAGGAGGGAGGAGAAGGTGGCAAAGAGCTTCCTAGGGTTAGAGGCAGATGCTTGGAATTTAGGGTGGTAGAAAGTGGCTTTAGCAGCAGAGACAGAAGAGGAAAATGTAGAGAGGAGGGAGTGAAAGGATGCCAGGTCCGCAGGGAGGCGAGTTTTCCTCCATTTCCGCTCGGCTGCCCGGAGCCCTGTTCTGTGAGCTCGCAATGAGTCGTCGAGCCACGGAGCAGGAGGGGAGGACCGAGCCGGCCTGGAGGATAGGGGACATAGAGAGTCAAAGGATGCAGAAAGGGAGGAGAGGAGGGTTGAGGAGGCAGAATCAGGAGATAGGTTGGAGAAGGTTTGAGCAGAGGGAAGAGATGATAGGATGTAAGAGGAGAGCGTAGCGGGGGAGAGAGAGCGAAGGTTGGGACGGCGCGATACCATCCGAGTAGGGGCAGAGTGAGAAGTGTTGGATGAGAGCGAGAGGGAAAAGGATACATGGTAGTGGTCAGAGACTTGGAGGGGAGTTGCAATGAGATTAGTGGAAGAACAGCATCTAGTGAAGATGAGGTCAAGCGTATTGCCTGCCTTGTGAGTAGGGTGGAAGGTGAGAGGGTGAGGTCAAAAGAGGAGAGGAGTGGAAAGAAGGAGGTAGAGAGGAATGAGTCAAAGGTAGACGTGGGGAGGTTAAAGTCACCCAGAACTGTGAGAGGTGAGCCATCCTCAGGAAAGGAACTTATCAAGGCATCAAGCTCATTGATGAACTCTCCAAGGGAACCTGGAGGGCGATAAATGATGAGGATGTTAAGCTTGAAAGGGCTGGTAACTGTGACAGCATGGAATTCAAAGGAGGCGATAGACAGATGGGTCAGGGGAGAAAGAGAGAATGTCCACTTGGGAGAGATGAGGATGCCAGTGCCACCACCCCGCTGACCAGAAGCTCTCGGGGTGTGCGAGAACACGTGGGCAGACGAGGAGAGAACAGTAGGAGTAGCAGTGTTATCTGTGGTAATCCATGTTTCCGTCAGTGCCAAGAAGTCGAGGGACTGGAGGGAAGCATAGGCTGAGATTAACTCTGCCTTGTTGGCCGCAGATCGGCAGTTCCAGAGGCTGCCGGAGACCTGGAACTCCACGTGGGTCGTGCGCACTGGGACCACCAGGTTAGAGTGGCAGCGGCCACGCGGTGTGAAGCGTTTGTATGGCCTGTGCAGAGAGGAGAGAACAGGGATAGACAGACACATAGTTGACAGGCTACAGAAGAGGCTACGCTAATGCAAAGGAGATTGGAATGACAAGTGGACTACACGTCTCGAATGTTCAGAAAGTTAAGCTTACGTTGCAAAAATCTTATTGACTAAAATGATACAGTACTGCTGGCTGGTGAAGTAGGCTAGCTAGCAGTGGCTGCGTTGTTGACTTTGAAAGTGTAGCTGGCTAGGTAACCTCGATAATTACTCTAAACTACACAATTATCTTAGATACAAAGACAGCAAAGACAACTATGTAGCTAGCTAACACTACACTAATCAAATCGTTCCGTTGTAATGTATTAGTTTCTACAGTGCTGCTAGTCGGTAGAAGTTGGCTAGTTGGCAAGTTAGCAGTGTTGACTACGTTAGAAGGACGAAAATAGCTGGCTAGCTAACCTCAATAATTACTCTAATTACTCTAAACTACACAATTATCTTTGATACAAAGACGGCTATGTAGCTAGCTAAGACAAATTGCTCAGATCAAACAAATCAAACCGTTGTAATGTAATGAAATGTAATATTACCTGTGGAGCGAAGCGAAGTGCGACTACTCGCTCCAAACCCGGAAGTTTTATGGTGCTGCTCTGCACACACAAGCTGTTCGCTAGCTCTGGTCCAATGTTAAGCCAACGCTGAAGTTAAAAGACATTCAAAGTTCCTCCATAGGTATAATTAATCACAAGATGCCCAGCGCGTCAAGCCAAGCCTCCTCCTCCACCCTCACTCACTCTCTCCCCCTCACTCCCTTTCTCCCCACCCTAAAATTGTCTGTTGCATCTCGCGCCCTACACTTGTCTTAAACAACTTGCTAAAATATACTTGCCCGTCTAATAGCAAGCTGCTCTATCCGCAATGCATGATTGGTGAAGTAATTTAATGTTGAGCTAAATGTAAATACAAATACGATTTCAGAAGTTTAAAAAGAAACAGGAAGGATCGGAATAAACCAGTACTTTTTGGAGGTTTCTAATCGGTTCAGAAATGTATTTTGCTGGTCGGAAACAGTGTAATGGAATTTTAAAAAGTATGGTTCTGTTCGTAAGGAAACAATTTCAAAATAATTTCAGTTCCAACCAAAGTCTGACTGTAACGGATGACATTTAGAAAGTAATTTACCCAACCCTGATCAATGACTAGTATAGTTTACTAGAGAAGTCATCACTAGTAGCAGCCAATGAGCAACAGTAATGAGTCCTTTTCTTTTTGAATGGCTTGGCATTACTGGAACGTGGGCTGGCAGGGAAGCCATTTAGAGAAATGTCACATTGTAATGTTTCCGCTGTCTCCCACTGTGATAGACGTGTCTATAGGGTTTCTTGGGCTCTGTTATTTCCATTTAGACTCTAGCTTCCTTTGGCACCTAACAGACCTTTTGCAGGCGCCGAAAATGTGAGTGTTGCGTCCCTCCCACGTGTCTCAACATCTGAGACAGTATAGGCCTCCCTGATACAAGGAAATCACTACAGAAGAAGGGAACTGGAACAGGGACTTTAATAAAGTACCTGCAGTGAGAACAAGTAATTTTTTGGGGAAGGATGAGTTTGACAGTGAAACCTTGGGCAATTCCAAAGCTTTATTGCGGTACTATATTGTCATTTTCTTATTAATCATTCTTCTTTCTCAATTTTTTTGCGTTTGTCTCTCTCTCCATCTCTTCCCCCTATCTCTCTCTCACTGTCTCTGTCTCCCTGTCTGTCTCTCTCTCTTTCTACAGATTGGGTGTAAAGTGACAGTGCTGCTGTTCATCTATTTCTTGGCGACTAACTACTACTGGATCCTAGTGGAGGGCCTGTACCTCCATAGTCTCATTTTCATGGCCTTCCTCTCTGACACAAAGTACCTGTGGGGCTTCACCCTCATCGGATGGGGTGAGTGTGTGTCATGATTTTATTTTAATTTACCTCTGTCGCTACAGGTTATTCTCATTGAGATTTAAACTATTTTGCATCAGAGACCTGTGTGTGAGGATGTCATTGTAGGACTGCAGCCTTTATGGGATTTGATTGGGTTGGTGTGCCTTCTAAAAACAAATGTAGTACCCAAATTTTGTTTACTTCATTTCATCAAGAGCTTTGGTAATCATGCTCTAATATTTGTTATCTAAATGCCAGTACACATTGATAATGCACTATGACACCAGAGACCTATTGTCAGGTGTGTGCATACTGGTAGCGAAGTCAGGTGCAGGAGAGCAGAGATTTGTGAACAGGCGCACACTTTATTGAGGCAAAAGTGCAAAACGTGCAAAACAGTCACAAGAATTATGTTTAACAATAAACATCTTCATGAAATACCAAGTGATCCATTACATGCAATAAATAGAAAAAGTAAGTGAGAAAATACACTGAGTGTACAAAACATTACGACAACCTGCTCTTTCCATGACATAGACTGACCAGGTGAATCCAGGTGAAAGCTATGATCCCTTAGTTGTCACCACCTGTTAAATCCACTTTAATCAGTGTAGATAACGGGGAGGAGACGGGTAAAAGAAGAATGTTAGCCTTGAAACAATTGAGACATGGATGCTGTACTTTATGTGTGCCATTCAGAGAGTGAATGGGAAGGACAAAATATTTAAGTGCCTTTCAATGGGGTATTGTAGTAGTTGCCAGGCGCACCAGGACATCCAGCAAACTTGACTCAGATGTGGGAAGCACTGGAATCAACATTGGCCAGCATCCCTGTAGAACGCTTTCGACACCTTGTAGACTCCATGATATTACTACACTGTTGGAGCTAAAAACATAAGCATTTCGCGGCACCTGGGATGACATCGGCAAATATGTGTACGCAACCAACACATTTGATTTGATTACAATAGCCCAAACACAGACCTTCCATACTTACTGTTCTCAGTAAGCTGTCCTCAAGGCAAAGGGTGGCTACTTTATTGGTTACTATATGTTATTTCATAGTTTTGATGTCTTCACAATTATTCCACAATGTAGAAAATAGTAAAAATAAAGAAACTCTTGAATGAGTAGGTGTTATAAAACTTTTGGCCAGTAGTGTACATCACAGAAGATCGAAATATATCAAAACAGTTTGACATGCAGTGGGAAGAAAAATTATGTGAGCCCTTTAGAATTACCTGGATTTCTGCATGAATTGGTCATAACATTTTATCTGATCTTCATTTAATTCACAACAATAGACAAACAGTCTACTTAAACTAATAACACACAAACAATTATAATTTTTCATGTCTTTATTGAACACACCGTGTAAATATTCACAGTGCAGTTTGGAAAAAGTATCTGAACCCTTGGATTTAATAACAGGTTGGCCCTTCTTTGGCAGCAATAACCTCAACCAATCATTTTCTGTAGTTCTGGATCAGACCTGCACAATGGTCAGGAGGAATTTTGGACCCTTCCTCTTCACAAAACTGTTTCAGTTCCACAAGATTCTTGGGATGTCTGGTGTGAACCGCTCTCTTGAGGTCATGCCACAGCATCTCAATCGGGTTGAGGTCAGGACTGACTGGGCCACTCCAGAAGGCGTATTTTATTCTGTTCAAGCCATTCTGTTGTTGATTTACTTCTGTATTTTGGGTTGTTGTCCTGTTGCATCACCTAACTTCTATTCAGCTTCAATTGGCGGACAGATAGCCTTACATTTTCCTGCAAAATGTCTTGATAAACTTGGGAATTCATTTTTCCATCGATGATAGCAAGCTGTCCAGGCACTGAGGCAGCAAAGCAGACCCAAACCAAGATGCTTCCTCCACCATAGTTTACAGTTGGCCTGAGGTTTTGATGTTGGTGTGCTGTGCCTTTTTTTATCCAAACATAGTATTGTGTGTTCCTTCCTAACACCACAACTTTTGTTTAATCTGTCCACAGAATATTTTGCCAGTAGTGCTGTGGAACATCCAGGTGCTCTTTTGCAAACTTCAGATGTACAGCAATGTTTTTTTTGGACAGCAGTGGCTTCTTCCATGGTGTCCTCCCATGAACATCATTCTTGTTTAGTGTTTTACGTATTGTAGACTTGTCAACAGAAATGTTAGCATCTTCCAGAGATTTCTGTAGGTCTTTAGCTGACACTCTAGGATTCTTCTTAACTGGCAAGTGTCTTCACTGACATTTTCAACCTCTCCCTGACCGAGTCTGTAATACCAACATGTTTCAAGCAGACCACCATAGTCCCTGTGCCCAAGAACATGAAGGTAACCTGCCTAAATGACTACCAACCCGTAGCACTCACGTCTGTAGCCATGAAGTGCTTTGAAAGACTGGTCATGGCCCACATTAACACCATTATCCCAGAAACCCTAGACCCACTCCAATTTGCATACCGCCCCAACAGATCCACAGATGATGCAATATCTATTGCACTCCACACTGCCCTTTCCCACCTGGACAAAAGGAACACCTATGTGAGAATGCTATTCATTGACTACAGCTCAGCGTTTAACATCATAGCACCCTCAAAGCTCATCACTAAGCTAAGGACCCTGGGACTAAACACCTCCCTCTTCAACTGGATCCTGGACTTCCTGACGGGCTGCCCCCAGGTGGTAAGGGTAGGTAACAACACATCCGCCACGCTGATCCTCAACATGGGAGCCCCTCAGGGGTATGTGACCAGTCCCCTACTGTGCTCCCTGTTCACTCATGACTGTACATTTTCTGATGACACAACAGTGGTAGGCCTGATCACTGACAACGACGAGACAGCCTACTGTATAGGGAGGAGGTCAGATACCTCACCGTGTGGTGCAAGGACAACAACCTCTCCCTCAATGTGATCAAGATAAAGGAGATGATTGTGGACTACAGGACGGGGCTGTAGTGGAGCAGGTTGAGAGCTTCAAGTTCCTTGGCGTCCCCAATAACTCTACCTACATGTACATATTACCTCAATTACCGACTAACCAGTGCCCCCGCACATTGACTCTGTACCGGTACCCCTGTATATAGCCTCCACATTGACTCTGTACCGGTACCCCCTGTATATAGCCCCGCTATTGTTATTTACTGCTGCTCTTTTTTAGGTGTTTTCTTAAAACTGCATTATTGGTTAAGGGCTTGTAAGTAAGCATTTCACTTTAAGGTCTACATCTGTTGTATTCGGCGCATGTGACAAATACAATTTAATTTAATTTGATTTGAGTTTGGCATTCGACTATTCACGTGCAACATGATTGCGCAATTACACGCCTGATAGAGTTAGCGGAAGACAGACGAGCAGTATCCACCGTCGAAATACGGCGCTGGCTAGCTTTAGAAGACCCTGAGTAGATCTAGCTTGCATCGTAGTATACCCCTCTGCTGTGTCCAGCCCAAACGATTTACCAGTGACAGCGTGGTTTAAGCAGAGTTGAATTTAACCACACTTCAGTCCACCATGGCAACCCTTAAAATAACATGCTTGTGTGTGTGTGGGTGTGTTTATTAGGGCTGTGACGGTCATGCAATTTTGGATGATGGTTATTTGTCAGCTAAATGACTGCGGTCACCCTAATAACCGTTTTTTTTTTAAATACTGGCAACCAAAGACTTGTTTGCTGCAACACTGTGCTTGTTTCAGCCAAGAGCAGCAAAGTTTAGTCACGTTGTAGAGTCCATGTTACAGCAGAAACAAACAGACTCAACCGCACGAATGCCCGGCCGTCCCGTCTACAGTCAGCTGTTCATTCCATGCAACAACAAAAATGGTCATGACAGTCTTAAACCGTCAGTTACTCGGTTATACAGTAATTGTGCCAGCCCTAGTGTGTGTGTGTGTGTGTGCAAGTACATATATTTTTGCATGCACATTGTGTGTATTTGTGTGTGTGTGAGGGCGAGTGTGTGTGTGTGTGGTTGAGGTTAAAAAGATTTTTGATAAATGTCACGTGTGCTCCCTCTCCGGCCTCTGTACGTTGTTCGTGTTTCCTTGTTTTGTATTATGTTGTGTTTATTTATTAAAACACTCACTCCCTGAACTTTCCTCACCTAAGGGAAGCATCAGGGAGTGTTTATTTTTTTTGTGTCAGTGGGAATGACGTCGGGTCCGGGAGCCGCTACAGGTTCTCATGCCTCAGCCAGATCGCCAGGCTCCCCTTCCTCCGCCGGCTCGCCAGGCTCCCCTGCCTCAGCCGGGCTGTCAGGTTCCCACGCCCCAGCTGGTGACAGGTTCCCGCGCATCAGCAGGGGTGACCGTTCCGCTCCTGATCCCCGGGATCGTCCCTTTGGTTGGCGTCCTACAACTGAAGTCGAACACGCCGGGGAGTGGTACTGGGGCGTATGCTCTCTCTCCGGCGCTCTAGGTCGCCATGCTCCCACGTCTCAGCCGTGTTGACAGGTTTCCCGCGCCTCATTAGAGGTAACCAGTCCGCTCCTGATCCCCGGGATCGTCATTTTGGTCGGCGTCCTGCAACTGGAGCCGCGTGTATGGGAGCCTCTGTCACGTGTGCTCTCTCTCCGGCCTCTAGGTCACCAGGCTGCTCGTTATGGAGCACACCTGTCACCATCGTTACGTGCACCTGCGTGTCATTAGACTCACCTGGACTCCATCACTTCCCTGATTACCTTCCCTGTATATGTCACTCCCTTTAGTTCCTTCCCCAGGCGTCATTGTTTCTGCTCCAGTGTCATGTCTGTGCGTCGTTCGTTTTTCCTTGTTTTGTATTACGTTGTGTTCATTTATTAAAACACTCACTCCCTGAACTTGCTTCCCAACTTTCAGCGCACATTGTTACAGTAAACTACATTCATCTGACTGAATAAATGCTATAGGTCAAACGTAATCCAAATAGACTCAGCCATTTTGCAAGTTTCGGCATCCCCACTCAGATATTTTAAGTACATGTATTCTAACATAACTTTATGTGATTTATTAAGAGGCTTATCGGACTTATGAGCTGTTTATAGCGACCACAGTCCAAGCTTTAATTTATAAAATCTACCTTAAAGTTAAAACCTATGCATAATGCTATGTGTATAGTGTAAATCACATTTACCAATAGACATACTCAATTTTGAACATATAATCAAAGACTTTACTCTTTAAATGAGGCATGCATTTACTCAAATCAACTAATACGTTGTATTAGTCACAAATGAATTGACACTTCCAGTGTACATGTAGTAGAGCATTCATTACAGTATAAGACAGAGTAAATAACTCTACTAATAGGACGTACGTGGTGTGTCTGTCTCCACACACATGGAGCTTGCAAACAAGTTCTCAATTAGACTTAGACCTTTTATCCATGGAAAAACGGAAACTCACCCCCAACATAAATTAACTTTGCACATTTCTGGGGGAAGACAAAAGGCAGGACATCACACCCAGATTAAAATCGAATTAACTCAATTAAATTTGAATGTTATGACCGGACAACAGAAATGTGCCTGAAAACCGAAAAACCCAACATACAATTTCAGCCCTGTCTCTCTGAAAATACATCAACTGGAATACATACAATGTAATAAGACACATGAAAATGTACAGCTCTTTATGAACTCTTGAAACTCTTGAAACAATCCAAACACAAGTTTCATTCACACAGTAACATTAATTTTGTCGATTCAAGTTTTCATCGGTCTTCACACTTCAGACGGTGTCCGTACTCCCAAGGTCTGTGGGAACGTTCTTCTCTGGGAAATGCCACAGTGGAGGTGTGCTTCCCTCCTTTGATAGCGAACATAACATGGCTTGCCATTGGGACAATGCCATAAATTGTGATTGAATCATCACTCTGTGCTCCCATGCCAGCCTGTCGCCGACGCATCTGAATCACAGACTCCAAGGTCATCATCTCTCCCACTACGTGTGTGTTTTCCACCTGCTGATGATAAGTACTCATAAATAAATTCCCACTGAGTCGCTAGTACTATTGGATCAGGTCCTACTAGTTTCTCTATTGGAGTAAAGGTTGGACTCCATTTTAAGGGCAAAAGACATTCTGAGTAGAGTTACTGTAACTGAGACAGAATGGTTGTCATTCTAATACTCTCCTCTACCACTGGGTTTCAGGTGTGCTGCTCAGATAGGTGTGTTGTAGCTTGAGGCAAACTTCTCTTTTCCGCCTGTCTCACGTTGCTGATTGGATACGAGACTATGAAGTTGTTTGGACGTGGTGTAGATCTTCTTAAGAACAACTATTCCTTTCTATTTCTTTCAAAATAATATTAAATAATTATCTGGGTCTACATTTTATCCTTGGAACCACAATACCAACAGGACAAGGGGAGATGTTGAGAACTTCTCCCTGGCCCCTTAGGGCCCCCGGCCATTGAAATTGTGGCCAATATCAAATCCTTACTTTTATGATCCTAGAAACCACTATACTTTATGACCCCAAAGGACCCTCCATAGGACACTTCAATGTTGTTCTTAATCAGTGAACATCACAGAAACTCAAGGCATGCCTCTGTCTCTGCAGGGAGACAACTCTACCAACACATACAGCAAGTCTACTGGCATGCATACACCGGATTCACTCATAACTTAAACTTATTCCCTACTTTGTAACGGCACTCCTCTATTCACACTGAATATCATTTGTTGGAGCATTTTTCTTCACACTCTTTTTAGTTGGTATTTCATAAAATGCTCAGATAGTGAGTCCTGCCCCAGGGAGAATTGATTGTTGATCTCACAACTCTACTATTAGAGTAGTTTCTTCTCACAGATGCTGTGTTAGAAGCACATTCAGAAAACAATCATCAGAAGCAGCATCTATCCAAATCCTCTTACAACCTCCTCTGATTGTTGCTCTGTTTGTTTTTATACATCAGAACGAGGATGAGCATGAATAAAGCACAATTTACCATAAGAGGTCTGTTATGGTAAATTGTGCTTTATTCATGCCCATCCTCGTTTGATCTGTTCCTCCTGGTAGGGAGCAGGGGGCATGAAAGACACCTTTGAAATGTAGATGCTGAAAAAATATTTTTTTCAGAAGGAAAGGCAGTGCTTGACTTGGGGCAGAGCTGTCCTGAGCCCCTACCAGCGCCTCCCATTTCTTCGGGAAATGCATACCGGCACCTCTAAAGCAAAGTAGCCTATCACCAGCCTGGAATCACACACAGTCAAAAAACAATTGGTCAAAGCGGAATGAAGGCGGGACCTGCAGTGAATAGTGTGTGTGTGTGTGTGTGTGTGTGTGTGTGTGTGTGTTTTTTCTTCTTCTCAACCAAATACAAAACATACACATACAAACAATCAACATCACACAAACATGAACTACACAGTGGTGGAAAAAGTACCCAATTGTCATACTTGGTTAAAAGTCAAGATACTATCTGAATAGAAAATGACTCAAGTAAAAGTGAAAGTCACCCAGTAAAACACTATTTGAGTAAAAAAGTATTTGGTTTTAAATATAATTAAGTATCAAAAGTAAATGTAATTGCTCAAATATACTTAAGTGTTAAAAGTAAAAGTATAAATCATTTCAAGTTATATATAGCAAACCACATGGCACCATTTTATTTTTTACATTTTATTTATGGATAGCCAGGGGTACACTCCAACACTCAGGCATAATTTACAAACAAAGAATGTGTGTTTAGTGAGTCCGCCAGATCAGAGGCAGTAGGGATGACCAGGGATGTTCTCTTGATAAGTGTGGGAATTTGAACATTTTCCTGTGCTGCTAAGCATTCAAAATGTAGAGAGTAGTTTTGGGTGTCAGGGAAAATGCATGGAATAAAAAGTACATTTCTTTTCTTTCAGAATGTAGTGAGGAAAAAGTAAAAGTTGTCAAAAATATAAATAGCAAAGTACAGATACACCAAAAATGACTTAAGTAATACTTTAAAGGATTTTTACTTAAGTACTTTACACCACGACAACTACATCACACCTGCCCAGACACACATTCTCACACCCCCAATATCCAGCGTCCGCATCACTCTACGCCACATGGCCTCAAACTGCACTAGTCCGTCGTCCACGCACTTTCAACATTTAGATAATGAAGCATTTAACCTTCCAATTGTGTTAAGGGCGAAGGATTGGCTGATTTCCAGTTAAGTATACGTTTTTTCAAGATGATTGACCAGAAAAGTATCATCCGACTCATCGGGTATCTCACTGCACCCTCATATGCCATGTGTTGAAATATGCAGACTGTCAGGGGTGCGTACTGGCGGCAGAGAAGCCAGACACAGGAGAGCAAAACTGTGTTTCCAACGGCTCAGTTTAATCATCAAAACCCACCGGATACAGAACAATAAAATAAATGGGTACATAACCCGACGCACACCAGAACATAACGTGCACAAGCACTGACAACAAACAATTACGGACAAGGACAAGGGGGGGAACAGAGGGTTAAATACATAACATGTAATTGATGGAATTGGAACCAGGTGTGATGGAAGACAAGACAAAACCAATGGAAAATGAAAAGTGGATCGGCGATGGCTAGAAGGTCGGTGACGTCGACCGCCGAACGCCGCCCAAACAAGGAGAGGGACCGACTTCGGCAGAAGTCGTGACACAGACAGATGGATTAAAAGTACATTTACATTGTAATACTTCTGACAGCCAACTTTCTAACTCCACCCATACCTTGTTGACTTTTCCAAGAAGGCATGGATTATTGAGTCATTGTTCATTTTACACTTAAGACATGACTGCCGTTGTGCTTTATAATTTCTTAATTCGTTTTTACTGGATTAAGTGTACATTTTCGTTAGTCACGTTCCAACCTTCCTTCCATCTTGTGCCAGTATCAGTTCCTTTTAAGTCTTGTTTACAATAGTTTAGATTTTTTAAAGATATTTTGAGTTTGATAGGCTCTCTGCAAGGTTTGTATAGCTTACATATCAATATCCTTTTCTGACTCAAGTGGGATTCCCTCAAGATTGCTCTGATGTCCAAAAGATTTCAAATCGACATTTTGTGATTTAACATTTTTAAGTTGCATGTATTTGAAAATAACTGCATTGGTGAATCTAAAATGGCTTTTTAATGCTGTCGTGGAAATACATGTATTTCCTATGGCCAAATCATTTATGGTTTCTATGCCTTTAGTTTTCCATGTAGACCAATTCATCCATGAATTCTGAAAAGCTATCCAAGGATTGTTCCATAGGGTTTTCTTTTTAGCGAGTGATATTGGTTCTTGTAGAATACGTTTAAATCTCTTAAAATGTATTTAAAAAGATTCTCATCAATCTACACACAATACCCCATAATGCTAAAGCAAAAACAGGTTTTAGAAATTTTGGCACATTTATAAAACAAACAACAACTGAAATATCATATTTACGTAAGTATTCAGACCATTTACTCAGTACTTTGTTGAAGCAGCTTTGGAAACAATTACAGCTTCAAGTCTTCTTAGGTATGACGCTACAAGCTTGGCACACCTGTATTTGGGGAGTTTCTCCCATTCTTCTCTGCAGATCCTCTCAAGCTCTGTCAGGTTGGATGGGGAGCATCGCTGCACAACTATTTTCAAGTCAAGATGTTCGATCGGGTTCAAGTCCAGGCTTTGGCTGGACCACTCAAGGGCATTCAGAGACTTGTTCCAAAGCCACTTCTCCGTTGTCTTGGCTGTGTGCTTAGGGTCGTTGTCCAGTTGGAAGGTGAACCTTCGCCCCAGTCTGAGGTACTGAGCGCTCTGGAACAGGTTATCATCAAGGATCTTTCTGTACTTTGCTCCGTTCGTCTTTCCCTCGATGTAAATATTATTAAAGATGCATTATCCTGACTAGTCTCCCAGTCCCTGCCGCTGAAAAATATTCCCACACCATGATGCTGCCACCACCATGCTTCACCGTAGGGATGGTGCTAGGTTTCCTCCAGACGTGATGCTTGGCATTCAGGCCAAAGAGTTCAATGTTGGTTTCATCAGACCAGGGAATTTTGTTTCTCATGGTCTGAGAGTCTTTAGGTGCCTTTTGGCAAACTCCAAGCAGGCTGTCATGTGCCTTTTACTGAGAAGCGGCTTCCGTCTGGCCACTCTACCATAAAGGTCTGATTGGTGGAGTGCTGCAGAGATGGTTGTGCTTCTGGAAGGTTCTCTCATCTCCTCAGAGGAACTCTGGAGTGCTGTTAGAGTGACCATCGTACCCTACCAAAGCCCTTCTCCCCCGATTGCTCAGTTTGGTGTGGTGGACAGCTCTAGGAGGTGGTTCAAAACTTCTTCCATTTAAGAATGATGGGGCTGCTGTGTTCTATGGGACCTTCAATGCTGCAGAAATGTTTGGTACCCTTCCCCAGATTGATGCCTCGACACAATTCTGTCTAGGAGCTCTACTGACAATTCCTTCGACCTCATGGCTTGGTTTTTGCTCTGACATGCGCTGTCAACTGTGGGACCTTATATAGACAGATGTGTGCCTTTCCAAATCATGTCCATTCAATTTAATTTACCACAGGTGGACTCCAGTCAAGTTGTAGAAACATCTCAAGGATGAACAATCGAAACAGGATGCACCTGAGCTCAATTTCGAGTCTCATAGCAAAGGGTCTGAATACTCATGTAAATAAGGTATTTCTGTTTTAATTTCTTAGAAATTAGCAAAAATGTCTAAAAGCCTGTTTTTGCTTTGTCATTATGGGGTATTGTGCGTAGATTGATGAAGGAAATTTTTGTTTTTCATCAATTGTAGAATAAGGCTGTAACATAACAAAATGTGGAAAAAGTCAAGGGGTCTGAATACTTTTCGAATGCACCGTACACTAGGTGTACAAAATATTAAGAAAACCTTCCTAATATTGAGTTGCACCCTCTTTTGCCCTGAGACAAGCTTCAATTAATCGGGGCATGAGCTACAAGGTGTCGAAAGCATTCCACAGTTATGTTGGCCCATGTTAACTCCAATGCTTCCCACAGTTGAGCAAGGCAGTTAACCCACTGTTCCCGGGTGCCGATCACGTGGATGTCAAATAAGGCAGCCCCCCGCACCTCTCTGATTCAGAGGGGTTGGGTTAAATGCGGAAGACACATTTCAGTTGAATGCGTTCAGTTGTACAACTGACTAAGTATCCCCCTTTCCCTTTCCCAGTTGTGTCAAGTTGGCTGGATGTCCTTTGGGTGGTGGGCCAATTTTGATACACACAAGAAACTGTTGAGCGTGAAAAACCCAGCAACGTTGCAGTTCTTGACACTCTCAAATCAGTGCGCCTGGCACCTACTACCATACCCCCTTTAAAGACGTTTAAATATTTTGTCTTGCCTATTCACGCTCTGAATAGCACTCATACACAATCCATGTCTCAATTGTATAAAGGCTTAAAAATCCTTCTTTAACCTGTCTCCTCCCCTTCATCTACACGGATTAAGGTGGATTTAACAGGTGGTGACATCAGTGAGGGATCATAGCTTTCACCTAGATTCACATGGTCAGTCTATGTCATGGAAAGAGCAGGTCGTGTTCCTAAGGTTTTGTACATTCAGTGTATATTTCAGTCATATTGAAATAAATATAATGTTCAGTCAATTGAGTTCTATTGTTGTATGCTACACTATCACATTTTTTCCTCAATATATTTCATGATGTGTTACAATGTGCACAATTGGAAATGATGCAGTCAATTATATTCATAGAAGCCACAATCTATCTGCAATATTAAAGCTGATATAGCCCCTAAGAAAGGTGATATCTCCCTAGGACCTGAACCATCGCCAGGATTGTGGAATGATTAGAATGTTAAATTAAGATTTGAATTAAGAAAGCTTATCAGAGAGCAGCTCTGCCTTACTTTCAATCCTATCAGTATCGATACAGTACATGGTCCAGCGACGCACTTAACAAACGTTCTTTCTGCGTTGTGTTTTGGGAAACACATTTTACGTACATCTTTGTAGTAAAGATGTATCGTTAAAACACTCGCAAGCCTAAATTCCATCGCAATCGAGAAACCGGGCCTAGGGGTGTGCTCCGGAGGTTTGTGTTTTTTGGGGGGAAATTATTATTTGTGATTTGAAAGAAACTCCAGGCCACTTGAATGTCTAAAACGAAACTCAGCAAAAGAAGAAACGTCCCTTTTTCAGGACCCTGTCTTACAAAGATAATTCGTACAAATCCAATTAACTTCACAGCTCTTCATTGTAAAGGGTTTAAACACTGTTTCCCATGCTTGTTCAATGAACCATAAACAATTAATGAACATGCACCTGTGGAATGGTCGTTAAGACACTAACAGCTTACAGACGGTAGGCAATTAAGGTCACAGTTAGGAAAACTTAGGACACTAAAGAGACCTTTCTACTGACTCTTAAAAACACCAAAAGAAAGATGCCCAGGGGCCCTGCTCATCTGCGTGAACATGCCTTAGGCATGCGGCAAGGAGGCATAAGGACTGCAGATGTGGCCAGGGCTATAAATTGCTATGTCCGTACTGTGAGATACCTAAGACAGCGTTACAGGGAGACAGGACGGACAGCTGATCGTCCTCGCAGTGGCAGACCACGTATAACAACACCTGCACAGGATCGGTACATCCGAACATCACACCTGGTACAGGATGGCAACAACAACTGCCCGAGTTACATCAGGAATGCACAATCCCTCCATCAGTGCTCAGACTTTCCGCAATAGGCTGAGAGAGTCTAGACTGAGGGCTTGTAGGTCTGTTGTAAGGCAGGTCCTCACCAGACCTCACCGGCAACAACGTCGTCTATGGGCACAAACCCACCGTCGCTGGACCAGACAGGACTGGCAAAAAGTGCTCTTCACTGACGAGTCGAGGTTTTGTCTCACCAGGGGTGATGGTCAGATTCACATTTATCGTAGATGGAATGAGCCTTACACCGAGGCCTGTACTCTGGAGCGGGATCGATTTGGAGGTGGAGGGTCCATCATGGTCTGGGGCGGTGTGTCAGAGCATCATAAGTCTGAGCTTGTTGTCATTGCAGGCAATCTCAACGCTGTGCGTTACAGGGAAAACATCCTCCTCCCTCTTGTGGTACCCTTCCTGCAGGCTCATCCTGACATGACCCTCCAGCATGACAATGCCACCAGCCATACTGCTCGTTCTGTGTGTGATTTCCTGCAAGAAAAGAATGTCAGTGTTCTGCCATGGCCAGCGAAGAGCCCGGATCTCAATCCCATTGAGCACATCTGGGACTTGTTGGATCGGAGGGTGAGGGCTAGGGCCTTTCCCCCAGAAATGTCCAGGAACCACTCTTCCTTGGTGGAAGAGTTGGGTAACATCTCACAGCAAGAACTGGCAAATCTGGTGCAGTCCGTGAGGAGGAGATGCACTGCAGTACTTAATGCAGCTGGTGGCCACATCAGATACTGACTGTTACTTTTGATTTTGACCCCCCCTTTGTTCAGGGACACATTTTTCCATTTCTGTTAGTCACATGTCTGTGGACCTTGTTCAGATTATGTCTCAGTTGTTGAATCTTGTTATGTTCATACAAATATTTACACATGTTAAGTTTGCTGAAAATAAACGCAGTTGACAGTGAGAGGACGTTTCTTTTTTACTGAGTTTAGATATACAGTATGTAGAAGTTATAATGGACCTATATATATATATATATATATATATTTTTTTTTTTGTAAATTATTTTTCTATTGTTTTTGGACAAACAAATTGGTCTGAAAAAAATCTGTGGCTCCCGAGATAAAATTATTGCCCAACCCTGTTGTTGACAAACACAACACGTGCAGATAGCTGGCAAGCAGGCAGGCACAAACAGTTACACTGACTTACACACACACACACACACACACACACACACACACACACACACACACACACACACACACACACACACACACACACACACACACACACACACACACACACACACACACACACACACACAAACAAACAGACAAACAATCCTTTCTGTCACAGTCAATCAGTGTGATTTTGTCTCTTTGGTTAAACCACACAATTGCAATCCATGTCAATCCAACGAACCATGTAATTACATTTATGTGAAGGAAATATGAAGGTATTGGAGTAAATAAGTTATGATAGAACTGTCATGTTCAGCAGAGCGGCATGTTTTCTTGTTTAAAGTTTAAAAAAAATGCAAATTTAATGCTTATATAAGATTTTTAAGATTAAATTTGTCCTCCGAAAATCTTCTCTCTTATATTCAATGGTTTTTACACTCGCATTATATAAATACTTGATGTTCTAATGCAAAAGAAATGACTTAGAACTTTATGCTCTAATCGTATAACTATTTAGGCCCAGCATTGTCCTTATTCACACATTTCAACTCCAACGGGAAGAAAGACATTTGTTGAGTATGAGTCACAACTTCCTGCTTTCTAGCTAGCTGGCTCTAAAAACACCTTCACTGGAAGAGAAATCCTACAATTATCCTGCTTTCAAATATCAACGCTCAGAGTGCCATTTCTGAGTTGAGTAACTCATTGTTTGTCTAATTAGCCTGCTTCTGAAGTATTAGAGCTGCTATTAGTGAGCTAAGAACAGAATAATGCAACAAGTAATTAAGTAATTGCATTATGTTTAGTAAGTGTTTAGAACATTTGTAGAAAGCTGATGTTCTTTTCCTCATGTACAATTGCAGGTGTTCCAGCTCTGTTCGTGGCAACATGGGCAGTTGTCCGGGTAACACTAGCAGATGGAAGGTGAGTGAGACACTAGTCCAAATTCAGTATTTAGGTAATTAATGTAGATACCGTATCTAATAGCTATCTTCAATGATCTTCTCACCAGATGGAATCCTCCAGTTATGGCCCTTGCAAGCACCTTGGCAGGCTTCCATTATACATCCCCTGTTCTTCATATGCACTATATAAATATTAATTTATGTAGAGTGCCCTTACCAGTAGCAAGTGCACCATATCTCCTCCAAGGAATTGGGATGCAAAACATCATAATATTCAACATCACAATAGTGAATACATTTAAATTAACATCACCGTAGTGAGTAGATTTACCTCTGTTTCATAGCTTTCTAGATAATTATATTGGTTTGAGCCTCCATCCCTTTCATTATTTTGCTCTCCGCTCCAGGTGTTGCCATGTCACACCCTCAGCCTTCATTTGAGCATCTGTATCAGCATGATATGTTGGATGAATCTAGACAAATTATTTTATGCTGTGAGTCCTCAAAGGTCAAATAGGGGGTGCTTATATTTGTCCTGTTTCACACATGTACAAGTGCATATCCCATTCCCCCTGAGACACCCTCGGAGAGTGGGGTCACGGCCATGTACGAGACAAATTCTGCTGGCTGGGTAACAGGCTTTATTTAGCCCCGGTGCCAGGATAGAGTGACTAAGGGGGCAGTTGAAATCTGCGAGAGGGCACAATATTTTGGGGTTCTTGCATTGGAACGATATTTAATTATCTAAACCTGAGGAAAACTAAAACTAAAATCATTCAATGCTGAGCCTGCCCTCTGAAGCCCCGCCTTCCTGGCTATAATTCATTACCTTAATTCTTCGCTCTTCAGCGCGCCTGAAGGAAGAATGTGTCACGCAATTTAAACACTTTTTAAGTACTCGAAGACTACGAGATTCAGCTTCCACTTAGGTGTCTGTTAGTGGGGAGAGAGTACTCGTCCCCCTAGATGTTGCGAGTTTGGTCTTGGTATTGTTTTTTGTGTTTGTTAAAAGCTCACTACTTTCTGCTCTGCTTGTGTAGCCAGTGCTTGAGTAAGATGGCCAGTGGTAAGAGTAAGTTCAAAAATACTTCTTGGGATTCCCTTCATTCAGCCATCTGGTGCTACCTGATTATGGCGAGTTCATGAATGTAGAGGGTATGGAGGAGAAAGGGTTCATTTTCCTAGGGGTTCATTTGGATAGAAAGCTGGCAAATTACTTAGCACCAGAGGCTAAAAAGGGGGCTTATTCTAGCATGGTGCTTCCGAATAAACAGTGTCAGTTCTCGGGGGATCAGCTGGACAAAGTGTACCAGGCTGAGGATGTGGCAGCCCGGTCATTGAATATGGTCATAATGCTGCAGATATTGATTAAGACCGTGGAGGCGAGGAAGCCGGTTTCAGAGATTCTCGACACAATGCTATTGTACATTTTGTGCTGCGTCTGTCCCGCTGTACTATCCTGGCTGTGGGGGAAAGTATGGGGGCGACAGTGGTGGCTCAGTGCCACCTCTGGTTGACGTTGTCCCGGATTCCTGAGAGGGACAGGTTGCAATATTTGAATGAGCCAGTTTCGCCAGCAAGGTTGTTTGGCTCGCCTATGGAGTACTTACTGGCCATTTCGAGGAGAAACAAAAAGAGGACGCAGCTTTTCCGGGACTTTTCCCATGAAAGTCCTTTGCGGGTCATCTCGGCAGCTCCCGAGGCATAATGGAAGGGTCCAGGCCAGAAGCGGGTTTCTCCGGGCCAGGGGGTGGCTTCGAGGTCAGTTTATGACCATATTGGTGCTTCTGGGCTTTACCTGGCTCATCGTGCTCTAGCAACTCCTTGTGGCGGGCTGGGCAACTGCAGGCTGACCCCCGGTTGTCAGTTGAATGGTGTTTCCTCCAACACATGTGGCTGGCTTCTGGGTTAAGCGGGCGGGTGTTAAGAAGCTCGGTTTGGCTGGTCATGTTTCCAAGGACGCATGACTTGACCTTTGCCTCCCTAGCCCGTTATGGAGTTGCAGCGATGAGGCAAGATCGAAATTGGGGAGAAAAAGGGGGTAAAATACCAAAAATATATATACACTACCGTTCAAATGTTTTGGGTTACTAAGAAATGTCCTTGTTTTTGAAAGAAAAGCACATTTTTTGTCCATTAAAATAACATAAAATTGATCAGAAATACAGTGTAGACATTGTTAATGTAGCTAATTTTTTTAATGGAATATCTACATAGGCCCATTATCAGCAACCATCACTCCTGTGTTCCAATGGCACATTGTGTTAGCTAATCCAAGTTTATCATTTTAAAAGGCTAATTGATCATTAGAAAACCCTTTTGCAATTATGTTAGCACAGCTGAAAACTGTTGTCCTGATTAAAGAAGCAATACAACTGGCCATCTTTAGACTAGTTGAGTATCTGGAGCATCAGCATTTATGGGTTCGATTACAGGCTCAAAATGGCTGGAAATAAACGACTTTCTTCTGAAACTTGTCAGTCTATTCTTGTTCAGCTGACAGAAACCATATGAATTAGCTAATAGCAATTACTATTTACAATTCATATCATCACAGGTGAGCTCACCATTGATAAAAATAATTGAGTAAAACACTTTCTAAAAAATTGAAAGTAATCTGACGATAGATTGTGTTCTCGCCGCCATATTTGTTTTTCAGGGAGTCTGCTTCCTGACTCAGGGAGTCAGGAAGCAGGTGCCATTGGTGAATTTAATAATAACGAACATAGAACGATACAAAAGAAGCGAAACGTCTGCCAAGTAAACATAACCAATACTACCTGATAACAAAAGAGTGCTATATAAAGGGTAAGTAATCATGGAGTAATGAAGTCCAGGTGAGACTGATGATGAGACGCAGGTGTGCGTAAAGATTGGTTGCCAGGACCGGTGGTTAGTAGACCGGCAACATTGAGCGCCGGAGAGGGGGAGTAGGAGTAGACTTGACAGGAGTAGACCCCCCCCCGACGCGAGGCTCCAGCCACAGGACGACGACGGCCCCAAGGGCGAGGAGAGGGCCAGTCCGGATGGCAAAGGTGGAATTCTTGGATGATGTTGGGATCTAGAATGTCGTCCACCGGAACTCAGAACCCAGCACCGTCTAGGAGTGATCTGACGCCATAGACGGGGCTCCCGTCGATGTCCAAGAGAGGCGGAGGAGTGTCAGGGGGTGTTATGGGGAATGGGATCAGCCAGGGGACAAGGAACCACCAGCCTGAGGAGGGAAACATGAAAAGATGGTGAGATCTGGTAGTTAAGTGGGTAACGGCCCTACAAACCGGGGACTCGGCTTCTTACAGGGCAGGTGGAGTGGGAGGTTCCTGGTGGAGAGTCCTTTCTGATGGCGGACGGTGTGCTCGAGTCACGTGTGCATCGTTCCATACCTCTTCTGTGCGCCTGAACCACTCGTCCACTGCAGGAGCTTCAGTCTGGCTCGGAGTCTACCGAGCCAGGGCCGGCTAATAACCCAGAACACACTGGAAGGGAGTCAGCCTGGTTCAGGAGTGTTGCAATGAATTTAGCCCAAGGAAGGAAATAGAGCCCAATCCCCATGTCGGTCCTGGCAGTGACTCCTCCTCCCTAGCTCCTGGTTCATCCTCTTCACCTGCCTGTTAGATTGAGGCCGGTACCCAGAAGTGAGGCTGACCGTGACCCCCAGCTTCTCCATGAAAGCCTTCCAAACATGTAATGTGAATTGGGGGCCACGATCATAGACAATGTCCTCCGGAATGCCATAGTGTCATAAGACCTGCTGGAACAGTGCCTCAGCGACCTGGAGAGTGGTAGGGAGACCAGAGAGAAGGATGAAACGGCATGATTTTGAGAATCTGTCCACCACCACCAAAATTGTGGTGAAACCATCAGAGGAGGGGAGATCAATGACAACATCAATAGACAGATGAGACCAGGGACGCTGAGGCACGGGAAGGGGTTTTCTTGCTGGAGCGCACCGGGGAGATTTAGATTGAGTACATACTGAACATGAATTGACATAGTGTGCAACGTCCTGTGCCAAAGTGTGCCACCAGTATTTCTCAAAGTGATTGAGTGGTGCGGGTGATACCTGGGTGTCCAGCAGTGAGGGATGTGTGTGCCCAGGTCAACAATCGATCTCTGACCCCTGTGAGGACGTAGATGTGCTCTAGACGGCAGGTGGCAGGAGCGGGTTCCCTCTCCTGAGTCTGGCGGATGTCCACATCTATGCCCCAAAAGATGGGACCAACGATACTGGAGGACCAATTGATGGGCTGGCAGACACTCACAGGGCCTCCACTGACGTGGAACCACAAGGTGCAGGAAAGCAGATCCTCTAACATCCTGGTCCCCAGGTGGTAATCCACCTCTCTGACAAGGAGATGGTGAGATTATGGAGTTGGAGCCACGGAAGTTCAAGGAAGACTTTGTGTATGGGTGCAGAGGCGATGAGGAAGGAAAGGCTTTCCTGATGCTTGGGTCCCATGGTTAGGGTGAGTGGAGCTGTGACGTGCCAGATCACAATGGTCGCATGGACCAGAAACGGAGAGGAGAGCGGCTATGAAGTGATGTGCAGGGAGGAGGCAAGGGCCTGGTCAATAAAATTCCCCCCAGATCCGGAATCCACTAGAGCTGTAGAAACAATAGATGAGGGAAAGCCAGCTAGTGAAATCGATACTAAAAAATGTTTGGTGGAAAGTGATGATGGAGTACTCACGACCTAACCCAGGAGACTGATGATCACAGGGCCGTCCCTCTGCTCTCTTGGATTCTAAGTTGGGACGTACCGGGCACCGTTGAAGTTGGTGCTCCTCCTGGCCGCAATAGGGACAGAGCCCTAACTCTCTCCTGATGGCATCGCTCAGCCGCGGAGAGGCATGTGGCCCCTACCTCCATGAGTTCAGGCTCTGACTCAGAATGGTCAACGAAGGAGGGAGAGAGGTGATGGGGGTGCCGACGCTCCCGAAGAAGGTTATCCAGATGGATGGCCATCGCGATGAGTGTGTTCAAGGTTAGATTGTCGTTTGGATCTCTTTGCAAATCCTCTTCTGAATAGGGTGCAGAGCACCGGCTCATACTCCGCTGTTGTCTGGCCATCCTGCCATAGTTGGAGTAGGCGCTCACCCCCATCTCTGCCCTCCGAGGGTGGATGGTCAAAGACCCCCCTGAACCCTTCATAGGAACCCAGCTCCTTCTCTCCCAGACAGCCATAGCCCACTCCAACGCCTGTCCGGTCAGCAGGGAAATAACCGTGGCAACTTTGGACCTCTCGGTGGTGGGGGCTCCCGAGGGAGCACTGGAGTAGGAAGCCACGGCATTTGGAGTGAGACCTGTCATATTTGTCCGGGAGGGACAAACAGGCATCACTGACCTGGGCGGACTGTTGGATGGGCTGGGGTGCTGGCTCGCTGGGTTGACTTGTCGTAGAAAATTCTCTGCTTGTTGGAGGTGACACCCCTTGAGGAAGGTTGAGACATTTAAGAACGCAGAGGACCTCATCCATAGTCATCCCCAGTTGTGCCAGCTGGTCGTGGTGTTGGCAAAGTAGGTGTCCCTGTTCGCTGACCATCTGGGAGATGTCCTGATTAACTGCTGCTTCCATTTGTTGAGGTAGTATTCTGTAACGTTGACGCAGGGTGTCAGGAAACAGGTGCAGTTAGTGAGTTTAATAATAACTAAGATAGAATGATACATAACAAGTGAAACGTCTGACAAGGAAACATAACCAATGCTACCCG
Source organism: Salmo trutta (assembly GCF_901001165.1). Taxonomy (NCBI): domain Eukaryota; kingdom Metazoa; phylum Chordata; class Actinopteri; order Salmoniformes; family Salmonidae; genus Salmo; species Salmo trutta. The sequence continues at coordinate 19,504,415 of NC_042980.1, forward strand.
ATAACTGATAACAAAAGAGTGCTATATAAAGTGTAAGTAATCAGGAAGTAATGAAGTCCAGGTGTGACTGGTGATGAGACGCAGGTGTGTGTAAAGATGGGTTGCCAGGACGAGTGTTTAGTAGACCGGCAATGTTGAGCGCCGGAGAGGGGGTGCGGGAGTAGATGTGACACCATCATTCACTTCCCTTCAGTCACTTCCGGATGTTTACTCGAAAGATCCCTTCACCTCATTTTGTTATAACATCTTTGTTCTGACAGACGTTCACGTGACACCACGAATGCATTGCATAATGTCAACAAACATGGCTCCACACATAGCTGGCAAATATCTTAGCATTAGCTCATCATAATCAGTAAACCTTCCAAAAAGTATGTTACACATATCATGTGTCCATTGCAATCTATGCAATAATGCATCATTTGTGACCAGTACTTGAAAACATGAAAAGAACAGTGAATACATTATGCATTATACGGTAGGTATGCTACAGTAGGAACGACAACACAGTACACAGAAAATAATTAACTTACTTTGATAGGCATGCATACATGTCCAAAGTTATTATTTGTAAAGAAAACAACAATGAAGGCAACCCGAACACAAGCCGGAAAATTTGCCGGTGGGAAAAGGTTTGTGCAAGAATGTGCAAATGTCTGCATACTTGATCTGGGGAACCACTGGGGAAGTGCTTGGGCTCTCATGGAAGAGAGAAGTTTGTCCGGCTCAGTAACGCCTCAAACATAAATTGTCTGCAACAGTGAAATGGGCTACTTGTATGTGAATTAGTGAGGAGGCGGAAGACACTTCAATTCAAACTGTTAAAAAAAAGAATAATTTGAAATTGACAAGTTGAAATATTAGCAGGCAGTGTGTCTTGGTTTGAGGGCAGTGCGGGTTAACTGTCCTGTAAAGTGTAAAGTGCATGGATGCGTGAATATGTGTGTGTGAACATGACTGAGTGGAAACTACGTAAAACTACAAAGGAACAAACAAAACAGGATCATACCTGGAGGAGCAGGGAGAGAGATCACGCGACATCACGCGCATAAAAAAACTCAAGCTGGTGCAACCATTAGAGATATTTGGAACTCACACGTGAAAAGGTTTTAAAGGAGTATCTCCTTTTCAGAGCTCTTTGGTGGACATTTTGATGTTCTCGCAAGAGCTCATTTCCACATTGAAGGGCCTTTCATTTTCCACACTGAAGGTTTATATGGCAGCCATCTCGACATGTCATGTCAGGATTAATGGCTCTACCCCGGGTTCACATCCTCTGGTGGTGCGGTTCCTGAAAGACATGCGTCTGCTCAGACCAGTGTCTAAGCCTATGGCACCGACCTGGCTTTGGTCCTGGATGCTCTGTGTAAGCCTCCGTTTGAACCATTGGAGTCTGTAGACCTGAAGGTCCTTTCCTACAAGACTGTCCTCCTCATGGCCTTGGCGTCGGCCAAGCACGTTGGGGATCTCCACGTGCTATCAGTACACCCTTCCTGTTTGGAGTTTGCGCTTGGCGACTCCAAAGTGATGTTATGTCCTAATGCAGCTCTTTCTTCCAAGGTTACGCCTATGACTTACAGGTCCCTGGCTTTCGAGCTGTTCCCTTTCACACCTCCTCCAATAGCTTCTAGTGAACAACAGAGGTTGCGTGACCTATGTCTGGTGCGCTCTTTACGCCTGTATATTTTACCAAGTCACGACAGATGTTCTGTTGTTTTGGACTTGTGATTGTTGTCTATGGACTTGGGCTGCAGTAGGAGCGTATCTGTGCGACAAGTTGCAGAAGGTTATGGTTCCCTATATGGGGCTCTGACAGTTCAGGCCTCATGAGGCTCTGACAGTTCAGGCTGCTCCGGTAAGTATTAGGGAAAAAGGTGGCTTCTGTAACCCCTTTTTGGAGCTGGTAGAACCTGTATGTGATTGGGCTGCCATGGGCCTCCTAGTTTGGTACCCTCTGAGCCAGCCTGGGGTGTGATTGTACGTCCCCATAGTATGTTATACTGAGTGACCGTACTGAATTGAGGAAAATAATGCGGGGCTTCCGATGTAGGGCTTGGCATCCATTGGCCCGTTGGGCGAGTTTAGGAGTATATGATATGAGAATTCTTCAGGAGAATATGATTGGTCGTTGACTCCCCATAGTATGGTATACCTTGTTCCCTCCTTCAGGGAATAGTAGTTATATTCATAACTGTACAATACATTTTCCCATCCAAAAGGATGCTTGGTCATGTCTATCTTCAGTGTGTGCTAAGATTCTCAGATTTATTTAACTATCTCACTCAGGAACCCTATGATTTCATTCTGAATATCGTGTGACATGAATGTGGCATTGTACTGTAGGGTATGGTTGCTGGCGAGTGCCTTGTCTTTTCTGAGTGTATATTCTATCGTAGACATAGAAAGTCCCCTGTCCGCCTCCCCTCTGGACTCTATCACGTCTAATGTCCCCCTCATTGGTTGCTGGTTTAAAACAAGGAACTCAATAATGTCCACAATCACAGATAAATACATGCAATTTCTTGCCAGTTGCCCAAACCTTAACAAGTGTCGATACCTCAGTTCCCATAGCACTTTGAACTCGTTTTTCTATCAATAGTGCAGTGTATTTCAAATGCTCCTGGCTTTATGCATGCCTAGCGAATCCTTTGGTACTATGAATAGCATGCTTCCAGTTAGAATTCCCAGCTTGGGTGAAGGCCTTGTCTGTGTTAGCATTGGACCCAATACAGAACTTTCGACATGGGAAACAAAGTGCTGCATCTGCAAAAAGCGAGTATTCCAGCCACTCTCTTCCTATGAACCAGTTGCTAATAAATGTTTTTGGACAGAAAACATGCAGCTAGGGTAGGATTCTCCTCTGTTCCAAGATCGTCAGGAACGGTTGGAGGTGGAGGGGGCTGTGGAGCCATCATCCTGGCAGCGCCAGGATAATGGGGGGTGGTACGCATAGCTAGCTGGAGCTCAGCAGCTTCATCGCTGCTGGGCTTGGCAGCGGCTTTGGTGGTTTGATGCTGCTACTCAAATCAAATAAAATGTTATTGGTCACATACACATATTTAGCAGATGTTATTGTGGGTGTAGCGAAGTGCTTGTGTTCCTAGCTCCAGCTGTGCAGTAGTATCTAACAATACACACAAATCTAAAAGTAAATATTAAGACGAGCAATGTCGGAGTGGCATTGACTAAAATACAGTAGAACAGAATACAGTATATACATATGAAATGAGTAAAGCAGCATGTAAACATTATTGAAGTAACTAGTGACCAGTGATTACATGTCTATGTATATATGGCAGCAGCCTCTAAGGTGCAGGGTTGAGTAACCGGGTGGTAGACGATTAGTGATGGCTATTTAACAGTCTGATGGCCTTGAGATAGAAGCTGTTTTTCAGTCTCTCAGTCCCAGGTTTGACCACCTGTACTGACCTTGCCTTCTGGATGATAGCGGGGTAAACAGGCCGTGGCTCGGGTGGTTGATGTCCTTGATGATCTTTTTGGCCTTCATGTGACATCGGGTGCTGTAGGTGCTTAGAGCTAATGCTTTTTAAAGCAAGATAATTACAGGCGGATGCATTATATCACGTTATTCACATAGCCTACCAGCGTTTTTCTCACTTTTTATGAAAACCAAAAGGAGTCATACCTAACCACCCAGTGACTTTCCATAGCCCCCCTACACACACACACACACTCCACGCTCTGTCCATGGTGCTGATACAGCTCAGTGGAGATACAGATTTCACGCCAGGGCGGCAAGTAGCCTAGTGGTTAGAGCATTGGGCCAGTAACTGAAACGTTGCTGGTTTAAATCCCCGAGCCGACAAGGTGTGTGTGCTCTGTCGATGTGCCCTTGAGCAAGGCACTTAACCCTAATTGATCCTATAAGTCGCTCTAGATAAGAGCATCTGCTAAATGACATATAGGAACATAAAACTAGTCGGAAAAGTTTCAACTGGGAGGTTTAAGCCCCCATTAAGGGTCACACAGTTTACCTGTAGCCAATTAGCTAAACAAAATAGTTGGTTTGTTACATAAATGTCCCAAATGGAATATGAATCCTGTTCTGCTTGTCTATTAGTCATGGAAATTCATTTCCCCCTGCTGTTACTTAGCACCTTTCTTAATTAAGGACCGGAGCGGGGAATTAGCTGAGTGCTGCAAATGTTAGCTGAGGAAATCTGATCTCTCTCTCTCTCTAACAAGGCTGTGTAAATGGATCAATTTAATTTCTGTGTTCTTGGTTTGTTTATAGATGATGTGCAAATTCCAATTATGGCTAGCTATCATACATAAATGTGGCACATTTTTGGAGTGAAAATAAGACTTTTGCAGACTTTTTCAAACAGCTTCCTATCTAATGTGTGACCAAAAACCTTCCAAATCATGTTAGCAGAATGTCTACCCAGAATCTGGGATGGGTGTTTTATTTTCAGAGCTTGTCGTTCTGCGATTCATGAAGTAAACACCCCTAACCGGATTAGGTGTGCTCAAATAGCGGGTAAACAAACCTTTCTGACAGAATAAGCTAAACACATTCTCACATTGAATGGGTAGGCAGACATAGCCTTTGCCATTGGCCCTGATGGAAGTCAATGGAGCTCTCTTTAACTGCCCTGTCTGTCACTGTAATGAATATGGAGGAGTCTCTTAATGGAGTTCATTATCCTACCCCAGGAATGTTAAGTGCAGTTCTCCTCTTTCTCCAGCTCACTGCATCTCTCTCTCTCTCTTCACCTCTTTCGCTCTCTCCATCTCTCCACTTCTCTTTCCGTTTCTTTGTTTTGATCACCCCATATTTATTCCTTCACTCCCGCTAACTTTATCCTCATTGTTTGTCTTTTTTTAACCATCTATTTTACTCTCCTATTTTCTAGGTGCTGGGAGTTAAGTGCTGGGAACATTAAGTGGATATACCAGGTTCCCATTCTGACAGCCATCGGAGTAAGTCAGAGAAATGCTTTTCTTTTTGCCTGCAATCTCAGTCTCAGGATTGGTGCAGCTTCAGGATGACACGCTTCCTCAGGAAAATAGATCAACTATTCCCCCTAACGTTTCTCTCTGTTTCATAACACACAGCTGAACACCCCTGTGGCAGGGACACGGACTGATATGAGAGCAGGAAAGGCAAACTCAGTTCACATGATAATTGCTCTTTCTCTCTCGTGTGCGTGTGCATGTGCGCATGCGTAGGTGAGAGCGTGTGCATGCGTGCGTCTGTTTATGTGAGGGTATGTGTGGGCGTACGTTTGTGCATGTATACGTGTGTGCATGTGCTTATCTGACGATCCCACCAATTATTCAGCCGTTAACACCCACAATGAAGTATAAAAATACATCTCCTTTCCCTGACAGTTGGAATCGAATGTGTAATAATATCATTACCAGAAAAATAACAACAACATTGTCAAAAATATGTAAATCCATACAAGGAGCTGAGCAGCGTCTAATGAAAGTCAGACAGGGACAACATGAGTTCAGAAGTCTCTAATGACCTTGGTGACCATGATGTTACAATTGCGAACACGACAGGACAAAGGCCAGAGAGGCAGGAAATGGAGATAGGAGGATAGCGAGAGATCATTCGAATTCCCAGAATATAATGGGGCTTTAGGTCTATCGTAGGCATGAGTATATAATATACACATAATGATTATGATGTTTAGTACGTCTTGTTGTGTAATTTGATTCACTGATTGGTTCAAACCTTTGTTATAGAGTTGTGCTTACTTTATCATTACGACTAGAGTGCACACAAATCCTTGGGAGAAAATATAGACAACCAATGAAGTATATACTGTATGTTTACAGCCTCAGTATTTATTTAGTTCAGACGACCTACTTTTTTGTCAGTGTGTGGGTTATCGGGAGCTTTAAAGATTAGACACACAGACCTGCCTGCTGAGACCCATCAAGCTAAGTTGTTTCAGAAGCTGAAGAAACAGACACAGTATGACTGTTACGCTCGTTGTTGGAAGGATTGGACCAAGGTGCAGCGTGGTAGACGTACATATTAATTTATTAAATGAACACCGAAACAAAACAAAATACAAACGAAAACGTGACGTTCAGTAGGGCATACAGCACAGTACCAAAAACAAGATCCCACAAACTAAGGTGGGAAAAAGGCTATCGTTGTCTCTGATTGGGGATCATACTTAGGCAGCATTTTTCCCACCTTAGTTTGTGGGATCTTGTCAGCTGCCTCTGATTGGGAACCATGCCCGGCAAAGAAAGAAATAGAAAAACTAGAATGCCCACCCAAATCACACCCTGACCTAACCAAATAGAGAAATAAAAAGGCTCTCTAAGGTCAGGGCGTGACAATGACGATGTCTGCTTCTTACACTGTCTATGGGGGTCTCTCGCATAAATGAAGCGAGCCAGAGAAATTTGAGAATCTTTAACTGGAAGAAAATTGCACTCCGGCAAAATATGATCGATTTTGATGGAGTTTAAACATTCAACTCTGCCCCCCATTGCCCCGCCATCTCTGTGTTAACTCTGGGAAATCATTTTTATGCAGACTGCGATGTGAACAATAGTAACTCCTTTGGAGGCACACTTACAGTATCTTATCATAAGAGCCAATTTGCCAGTTGCAGCTTCCACTCCACTGACTGTCTGACTGACTTTGAAGTGTTATCCTTTGCGGTGGGAGTTCACAATACCTGATCGGATCATGTAGGATTAATAACATACTGTACATAATTTAAATCCTTATGTTGTTTCTGTTCACGTTTCACTTACTCGATCAGCCAGACTATGTATTCGAAAGCAGGTGCGTTGTTAAATCTTACATTAAAATGAATTTTGCCTCGTGGCCGGCTGTTTTAATCAGTTATTCTCCCATCCTCTCTGCCGGTAAGCAGCTTTGGTCTCAGTCTCTGTTCCCTTTGGGTCTGAGACTGGAGGGAATGTATACAATTACACTGATTTGAAATGAAGGAGTATGAAGTGATTGGGATCTGAGGAGGGTGATCTGAATCTATAAGTAAGGTGGAATGAATAAGAGATCAAGGTTAAGTCCCAAATGGCACCTTGTTCCCTTTTTACCTGGTCAAAAGTAGTGCATTATAAAATAAATAGGGTGCCATTTGGGACGTAATCAAAGAATCTGGCTGGAATGAATGAACTGAGGTTGAGATTGGTTGTCTGAAAAGATTATATATTTTCTGAGAATATACTGGATCTGGGTCTGAAGGCTTTCCATCCAGCCCTGCTACTCGTCATTTAATTATGGTCCAGGGAGAATACTTTTTAGTTAAATAGTTAAATATTTGAATGAAAGTGTGTTAGTTCAGGGCTGGCTAGCTCTCCAGTATGGGATTTGGAAAACATTCTCACTCATATGGTGAGAATAGGCTGTCAAAGGCCGATCATATAGCTTATCATAGAGTTTTTTAATCAGATGTCACATATACACGCTACATGAATGGTGAAACAAATTAAGCCCCAACAGTCCCACCAAGATGGTTGAGATGATCAAATTAAAATTCCATCCATTGCAGTCTGTTCCCACTGCAATGGATGGCACAATAACCAATCACTCTAAACTGAGACTACTGTTGAATGTATTTTCTATTCCTATTGCCATGATTTTTTTCATGCAAAGTGATTAATGGATGTTCAGTTTCATTAGAAACCCCAATCCAAAAGCCCTCTCAGAACAAAATTCCTAAATACATAAACGACTATTTGCATTTTTCCAATTATTTCATCATATTGTGGCAAAGGCGTTCAACTGATTGCCACACATGTCCAAAGTAATAATTTTCTTAATGCTGTTCTCACCAGTCACTGAGAGGTTTTCCTCAGAGAGAAACGATCATTCATCATAAATTGAACAATGACCTGATTCCGTTTATGAGTCAGGTATATTTCTGAGTTTGGAATCGAATGCTGCCTCAACACTCGGAACACTCCTTGAAGCCCATTACAATGCCTATAGTCTCCCTTATATTAGATTTGGAGTTCTATAACTCACACTCGTACTTGTGCTGATTTACTTTATGTAATGATATACAGTGCCTTCGGAAGTTATTCAGACCCCTTGACTTTTTCCATATTTTGTTACGTTTCAGCCTTGTTCTACAATTGATAAAATTACTTTTTTTCATCATCAATCTACACACAATACCCTATAATGACAAAACCAAAAACAGGTTTTTACTTTTTTTGTATACATTTGCAAAAATGTCTAAACAGAAATACCTTATTTACATAAGTATCCAGACCTTTGGCTATGAGACTTGAAATTGAGCTCAGGTGCATCCTGTTTCCATTGATCATCCTTGAGATGTTTCTACAACTTTATTGGAGTCCACCTGTGGTAAATTCAGTTGATTGGACATGATTTGGAAAGGCACACACCGGTCTATATAAGGTCCCACAGTTGACAGTGCATGTCAGAGCAAAAACCATGCCATGAGGTTGAAGGAATTATCCGTAGAGCTCCGAGACAGGATTGTGTCGAGGCACAGATCTGGGGAAGGACATCAAAGAATGTCTGCAGCATTGAAGGTCCCCAAGAACACAGTGGCCTTCATTATTCCCTAAATGGAAGAAGTTTGGAAGCACCAAGACTCTTCCTAGAGCTGGCCGCCCGGCCAAACTGAACAATCGGGGGAGAAGGGCCTTGGTCATGGAGGTGACCAAGAACCCGATGGTCACTCTGCCAGAGCTCCAGAGTTCCTCTGTGGAGATGGGAGAACCTTCCAGAAGGACAACCATCTCTGCAACACTCCACCAATCAGGCCTTTATGGGAGAGTGGCCAGACGGAAGCCAGTCCTCAGTAAAAGGCACATGACAGCCCACTTGGAGTTTGCCAAAAGGCACCTTCAGACTCTCAGACCATGAGAAACAAGATTCTCTAGTGTAATGAAACCAAAATTGAACTCCTTTGGCCTGGTCTGGATGAAACCTGGCACCATTCCTACGGTGAAGCATGGTGGTGGCAGCATCATGCTGTGGGGATGTTTTTCAGCGGCAGGGACTGGGAGACTAGTCAAGATTGAGGAAAATATTAGCGGAGCAAAGTATAGAGAGATCCTTGGTGAAAACCTGCTCCAGAGCGCTCAGGACCTATGACTTGGGCGAAGGTTCACTTTCCAACAGGACAACAACTAAGCACACAGCCAAGACAAAGCAGGAGTGGCTTCGGTACAAGTTTCTGAGTGTCCTTGAGTGGCCCAACCAGAGCCTGGACTTGAACCCAATTGAACATCTCTGGAGAGTCTTGAAAATAGCTGTGCAGTGATGCTGAATGGGTGACATTCCCCAAATACAGGTGTATTAATGGGTGACACTCCCCAAATACAGCTTATAGCATCATACCCAAGAAGACTTGATGCTCTGATTGTTTCCAAAGGTGCTTCAACAAAGTACTGAGTAAAGAGTCTTAATTCTTATATAAATGTGATATTTCCATTATTTTTTTCATATATTTGCAAACATTTCTAAAAACCTGTTTTTACTTTGTCATTATGGGGTATTGTGTGTGCATTGATGAGGAAAAAAATGAACGATTTAATAAATTTTATAATAAGGCTGTAACGTGAAAAAGTCAAGGGGACTGAATACTTTCCGAAGGTACTGCACTGTACATTAACATGGTAGATAGAACCTGTGTTTTCAGTGTAGCCACTGTATGGTCTATAATCTATCAACTGCCTCCTAACAGTTAAACCCATTTTCTCTATAATAGGATTATGAAGAGATATTAAGTGCTAAGAAAATAGGCTTTTCAGATAGAGCTCAAGAATGTAGGGAATTGAGACGAGATTAAAGAAGTGAGGCAATTAGTTTCAAGCAGAGGAGTTGTACTCTCTGCAATGAAGTGTCTAGTATCTCTGGCTCGGCTAATTAGAACTTTTTCCAATTGTCTTTTCAGCTCAACTTTATCCTTTTTGTGAACATTGTGCGAGTGCTGGCGACAAAGATCAGGGAGACCAATGCAGGGAGATACGACACAAGAAAACAGTACAGGTGGGTAGATCAATGTCACAGTGACATTGGCAAAGATTTACATTTACATTTTAGTCATTTAGCAGACCTCTTATCCATAGCGATTTACAGTTAGTGCAAATATTTCTGTAAGATGTCTGTAAGGACCTACTAGTTATTTGAATCTCTATGGATTCAAATGTGAAATTGAATTTCACAATGAAAGTCAACTGTAAAGAAGGCATTCTACCTTGAATTATTTCTAAATGCACAATGTGTTTTAGGCTGCAGAGTTGCACATTTGAGATATTTACACCGCTCTGCATTTTGTTTTGTATTTGATTTGACCTTTTGTTCTTCCTTTCATGTTCCCTTTTGAAAATAACTTGATACAGTGAGGGGGGAAAGTATTTGATCCCCTGCTGATTTTGTACATTTGCCCACTTACAATGAAATTATCAGTCTATAATTTTAATGGTAGGTTTATTTGAACAGTGAGAGACAGAATAACAACAAAAAAATCCAGAAAAAAGCATGTCAAAAATTTTTGAAAATGATTTGCATTTTAATGAGGGAAATAAGTATTTGACCCCTCTGCAAAACATGACTTAGTACTTGGTGGCAAAACCCTTGTTGGCAATCACAGAGGTCAGATGTTTCTTGTAGTTGGCCACCAGGTTTGCACACATCTCAGGAGGGATTTTGTCCCACTCCTCTTTGCAGATCTTCTCCAAGTCATTATGGTTTCGAGGCTGACGTTTAGCAACTCCAACCTTCAGCTCCCTCCACAGATTTTCTATAGGATTAAGGTCTGGAGACTGGCTAGGCCACTCCAGGACCTTAATGTGCTCCTTCTTGAGCCACTCCTTTGTTGCCTTGGCCGTGTGTTTTGGGTCATTGTCATGCTGGAATGCCAATCCACGACCCATTTTTAATGCCCTGGCTGAGGGAAGAAGGTTCTCACCCAAGATTTGACGGTACATGGCCCCGTCCATCGTCCCTTTGATGCGGTGAAGTTGTCCTGTCCCCTTAGCAGAAAAACACCCCCAAAGCATAATGTTTCCACCTCCATGTTTGACGGTGGAGATGGTGTTCTTGGGGTCATAGGCAGCATTCCTCGTCCTCCAAACACGGCGAGTTGAGTTGATGCCAAAGAGCTCCATTTTGGTCTCATCTGACCACAACACTTTCACCAGTTGTCCTCTGAGTCATTCAGATGTTCATTGGCAAACTTCAGACGGGCATGTGTATGTATTCTTGAGCAGGGGGACCTTGCGGGCGCTGCAGGATTTCAGTCCTTCACGGCGTAGTGTGTTACCAATTGTTTTCTTTGTGACCATGGTCCCAGCTGCCTTGAGATCATTGACAAGATCCTCCCGTGTAGTTCTGGGCTGATTCCTCACCATTCTCATGATCATTGCAACTCCATGAGATGAGATCTTGCATGAAGCCCCAGGCCGAGGGAGATTGACAGTTCTTTTGTGTTTCTTCCATTTGCGAATAATCGCACCAAATGTTGTTACCTTCTCACCAAGCTGCTTGGCGATGGTCTTATAGCCCATTCCAGCCTTGTGTAGGTCTACAATCTTGTCCCTGACATCCTTGGAGAGCTCTTTGGTCTTGGCCATGGTGGAGAGTTTGGAATCTGATTGATTGATTGCTTCTGTGGACAGGTGTCTTTTATACAGGTAACAAGCTGCGGTTAGGAACACTTTGCTCCTAATCTCAGCTCGTTACCTGTATAAAATACACGTGGGAGCCAGAAATCTTTCTGATTGAGAGGGGGTCAAATACTTATTTCCCTCATTAAAATGCAAATCAATTTATAACATTTTTGACATGCGTTTTTCTGGATTTTTTTGTTGTTATTCTGTCTCTCACTGTTCAAATAAACCTACCATTAAAATTATAGACTGATCATTTCTTTGTCAGTGCGCAAACGTACAAAATCAGCAGGGGATCAAATACTTTTTTTCCCCCACTGTAGGTGTACATTTTGTCTAGGGTGTAAAATGTCTTGCCTCTAGTTTACAATTCATGTTCTGTCTGAAATCTCCTATGTGCCTCCTTAACATTACAACATGGGATGATATGCCATAAAGCATACAGAAGAGCATGCCTCAGGCAAGGTCCATGCCTTTAACTTCTTTATTCTAGGCCTCAGGGAACTTATGGTACCAGTGTGTATTTTACCCAATCAATTAAGTTTAATTGAACATTATGCTTTGAGAAAGTCTGCCCCTGGCCAAAGCCTTATGATTTTATCCATATAATATTTGGACGTTGAATTCCTGTACTAACTATATCCTTATATTTAGAAAATGTACTCATCAGCCTTGTTGTTATTACCCATGATGGTAAAAAAACAAGCCGCTGTAATGATAGGGCTGTGTGTTGGGGAGGTAATAGTTATTCAGTGGTTCATTCAGAGGGTGCATCTCAAATGGCACTCTAGTATTCCCTATATAGTCAACCACTTTTGGCCAAGGGCCCATACGGCTCTGGTCAAAAGTAGTGAACTATAATGGGAAGAGGATGCCATTTGGGACTGATCCAGAGTGTTTCCACCAGGGTCGCAGTTGGGCCAAACCCCACGTCACTGCTAGGCTTAATAATAGTCAGTGATCAATTGGTTCTGCCTCTCCTCCCCTGCTGAGCAGCGTACCGCAGTGCTGGGCACCAGGTGGCTGGTTAACAGCTGACATGATGCCAGGGATGTCTCACGTTTGCACACACAGGCATTGACGCCGATGTACACCCACACAGGAGCGCACAGGCACACACACGCACGTTTACACACATGTACAGGCACAACACACACACGCAGATAACATCACTCTGCTGGAGACTGTCAACCCTGCTGTGCGAGTCAGTCATGTGTTCACTGAACTGTAGCATGACTGATGATGGCAGATGATACGAGGCACTGAACTAAATGTGCCATTTACACCCCATTTACATCCTTCTTCGTTCAGAACGTCGGCCTACATGCCATTTAAAAATGCTTTATAATTACCGGTAGATTTTGTTGCTTATTGGCATTTTCACTGATGGATCAGGAGATTGGTTGGATAGATAACTAATGCAGATCAGATCTGAGGGGAAGAACCACCAGAGACCCCTCTGGAGAGGAGATCAGAAGGCAGCAAATGTGAAATGACTAATGGCCATCTGTGAAACTTGAAACACTGTTCATTATTAAACAGGGAGTTGTTGGTGAGTGTCGATGTCATGACTGAATCCACTGTGATGTAAAGACTGGTGATGTTCAGCCTTTGTTTTTGTGAGAAAAACAACTGCATTGGAGTCGGACTGCGCACAATTACTGATCACCTTCCATCCCAAATAATGACATATTATGAGATAAAGATTCAGCAATTCTACATCTCGTCTTGTCTTGCTCAAACTGATCCCCTCCAAACCTCCGTTTTTGTCTGTACCCACAGGAAGCTGGCTAAGTCCACCCTAGTGCTGGTGCTGGTGTTTGGGGTCCACTACATTGTGTTTGTGGGGATGCCTCACACCTTCCAAGGCCTCAGCTGGGAGGTCAGGATGTACTTCGAGCTCTTCTTCAACTCCTTCCAGGTAACTATCTTTTGAAAATTAGTCATTTGTTACATTTGAACTTGCCATGTATGATATGAGGTAAAACATGTATTTGCTACACAACCCACAGGGTTATCAAGCTTGCATACTTTTACTTTGTTTTTGTGTTTTACACTTATATTGTTGAAGACATTTTTTTCAACTTCAGGGAGACTTCAATAACTTCAGGGAGAACTTTACTCTCCAACACTCCTTGAACTTTATCCTGTAAACATAATTTGTCACCTGAGGGAAGTGAGGCTGTTTGTGGCCAAGTCACACCAACATTCATCACAAATAATCAGGAAATGAAATTATGATTTAGCTTCTTCAACCCTACTTTTATCTATCACCACAGGTCGGTGACACTTAATCGATTCAAAACTCTGCCAGAAGCATTGGGAGAGGATCAATACAACTGATTGCTACTGTACTTTCTATATTATCAGCTTTGTCCTTGGCTCTCCCTGGCCCTCACTGTCTAGACCTGTATGAGAAATTATACAGTACCTGGGGGAAAACGAGGAGAATGTGTTTCTACTAGAGACACTCCTACTGAGGTGATAGTGAAAGATTACGCTTATTCTATTCTAGTCCTACATTCCTCTCCCTGAAGAAAGCCCAATCTACTAGGACTGATAAGATAGAGGCTGCTTTAGTGCACTCTAGTAGCAACACTTACAGTAACCCTGGCCCACAGGTAATGCTAATAATGGGCTCTGAATCATATGATAAGTCCTGTGTGGCTCGGTTGGGTAGAACATGGCGCTTGCAACGCTAGGGTTATGGGCTCTATTCCCAAAGGGGACAAATACAAAAGTATGAACAATTATACACTCACTGTTAGTCACTCTGGATGAGAATGGCTAAAATGTGGTGTCAATAACATATGGGTCCCACCCTCTTTTGGCACATATAATCACATTCTGTACTAAATAATTCCTTTTGAATAGCATCCACTGTGAATGGAAGATGGTGTTTACTGTGTTCTGTAGGCCTAGCTCATAATAGTTACTATAACTACTAATGTGGCAGAATAAGCCACTATATCCTGAAAGTTTAATAGCCAAATGGCAAAATTAAATGAGGGAAAAATATTACACATTTTCTTTTTCTTGAAGACAGTTTGAATTCTACAATAGAACCGGTCCTCAAGGTTGAATGTACATGTAGCTACGAAAGCTGATATAACAGTATCCAATTAAATGAAATAGGATCCCATTTTTAAAGAAAGCATCCCATGAAAATAAGTTGGAACAGGAGTTTGACCTGAACCAGTGAAAGCTACTTTACTGTGTAGCATTCGCTACGTATCATTCGCTCCGTTGGGGCGAATGATAGGGTCTACTACAGTTGAGAGCCTGAACCTCAGGCAGGTGGGGAGATTCCCTTCCCTCCTGCTACTTTATCTTCATCTGCCTGTCTAGCCGAGTCTAGCTGAGGCCAATAAAGACAGGGAAGGTCCTTCTCTGGACCAAGTGCTAGTGACAGATCAGCTTCACTCTGTCTGTCATATGGCATATGAATAGGCATATGAATCATATCAAAACATCTCACGCATTTTTATGGCATTTCAGAAGCCTGTGTTATGTTGAATAGAGAGAGAATAAAGGGGAGAAGGGCACTTTTCCCCCCTTGAATACAGTGCCTTTCGAAAGTATTCACACCCCATGACTTTTCCACATTTTGTTGTGTTACAAAGTGGGATTAAAATGGATTTAATTGTCATTTTTTGGCAACAATCTACACAAAATACTTCAATGTGAAAATCGATGAATGAAACACTAATATAGTTTGATTAGATAAGTATTCAACCGCCTGCGTTAAAACATGTTAAAATCACCTTTGGCAGTGATTACAGCTCTTAATCTTTCTGGGTAAGTCTCTAAGAACTTTGTAAACCTGGATTGTACAATATTTGCCCATTTGTTCTTTTTAAATTCTTCAAGTTCTGTCAAGTTACTTGTTGATCATTGCTAGACAGCCATTTTCTGGTCTTGCCATAGATTTTCAAACCGATTTAAGTCAAAGCTGTAACTAGGTCAATGCCGTCTTGGTAAGTAACTCAAGTGTATATTAAGACTAGCGGTTTAGGTTATTGTCCTGCTGAAAGGAGGATTTGTCTCCCAATGTCTGTTGGAAAGCAGACTGAACCAGGTTTTCCTCTAGGACTTTGCCTATGCTTAGCTCCTTTTCTTTTTATCCTAAAAAACTCTAGTCCCAATGACAAGCATACCTATAACATGATGCAGCCACCACCATGCTTGAAAGTATGAAGAGTGGTACTCAGTTACAGTGCCTTCAGAAAGTATTCAGACCCCTTGACCTTTTTGACATTTTGTTACGTTAGTCATATCGTAAAATGTATTAAATCAGTTTTTCTCCTCATCAATCTATACACAATACCACATAATGACAAAGCAAAATCAGGTTTTTAGAAATTAAAACCAAAAATATCACATTTACATAAGTATTCAGACCCTTTACTCAGTACTTTGTTGAAGCACCTTTGGCAGCAATCAGAGCATCACGTCTTCTTGGGTATGATGCTATAATCTTGGCACATTTTTATTTGGGTAGTTTCTCCCATTCTTCTCTGCAGATCCTCTCAAGCTCTGTCAGGTTGGATGGGGAGCATCGCTGCACAGCTATTTTCAAGTCAAGATGTTCGATCGGGTTCAAGTCCAGGCTTTGGCTGGACCACTCAAGGGCATTCAGAGACTTGTTCCGAAGCCACTTCTCCGTTGTCTTGGCTGTGTGCTTAGGGTAATGTCCTGTTGGAAGGTGAACCTTCGCCCCAGTCTGAGGTCCTGAGTGCTCTTGAGCAGGTTTTCATCTAGGCTCTCTCTCTACTTTGCTCCGTTCAGCTTTCTCTCGATCCTGACTAGTCTCCCAGTTCCTTTCGCTGAAAAAGTGGGCCATAAAATCTTGTTTCTCATTGTCAGAGAGTCTTTAGGTGCCTTTTGTCTAACTCCAAGCGGGCTTTCATGTGCCTTTTTCATGTGCTCTGTCAAGTTACTTGTTGATCATTGCTAGACAGCCATTTTCAAGTCTTGCCATAGATTTAAGCCAATTTAAGTCAAACCTGTAACTAGGCCACTCAGGAACATTCAATGCCTTCTTGGTAAATTCACTCAGCTTTACTCTGTTAGACATGAGAGCCTTCTGTTTTCAGTCAGTTTATCACAGCTGTGCCAGACAGTGTAATAGTGTGTAGGACCCCTCAGTAGTGGCTCACCACCAAGCGTTTTCATCTCATTCTACTAATAAAATATTTCAGCTTCAAAACATACTTTTATGCTTTTGAATTGAATGATTTAAGTGGCTCATTATAGAGACACCAAACTGTTGTTTTAACGAGCAATGCTACGTCTGACAGCTTCGTAGCTGCATTATTAGAAATCTCTGGTTAATCCTCATAAGCTGCTCATTGCATCTTAGCCTCTTTGTTATATCTTTAATAGTAGTTCTTCAGGCAAAAGGAACAACACTTTATTTTACTACAAAGCGTGGCTTTCCTCGCACAATGCAGAACGGTCTTATTTCTCTGGTAGTCTTTCTATGGAAGTGCCCAGAGGATAAAAGCTTTCCTCCCATTGTTTTTTTGTTTGTGATGTGTTTTGTAATATCTTTCCCTTCCCTTGTCTCCAGTTAGCAAAGGGCATTAGTTTTCTTCCGGTTTCTACATGCATCATAGCTGCATTACCCTGAGGCATTATTCTTCATACAGCACAATATGAAGTGTGGAAACCTTCGTACATTAAAAGATTAGTCATTTAGCAGACACCCTCATCCAGAGTGACTTACATGAGAAATTAGGGTTACGTGCCTTGCTCAAAGGCACAATGACAGATTTCTCACCTAGTCGGCTCGGGATTTGAACCAGGGACTGGCCCAACACTCTTAACCGCTAAGCTACCTGCCGCCCATTTAATATTGTACGTTTGAGAATGATCCTGTGGTTTATATACCCAGCCAGGCCATACAATTTGGAGAGAATCATTTATTTTATTTTACTTCACCTTTATTTAACCAGGTAGGCTAGTTTTTATTTTTATGTCACCTTTATTTAACCAAGTAAGCTAGTTGAGAACTAGTTCTCATTTACAACTGTGACCTGGCCAAGATAAAGCAAAGCAGTGCGACACAAACAACAAGTTACAAACACAGAGTTACACATGGAATAAACAAGCGTACATTCAATAACACAATAGAAAAAAGAAAGTCTATATACAGTGTGTGCAAATGGAGTGAGGAGGTAGGCAATAAATAGGCCATGGTAGCGAAGTAATTACAATTTAGCAGATTTACACTGGAGTGATAAATAAGCAGATGATGATATGCAATTAGAGATACTGGTGTGCAAAAGAGCAGAAAGTAAATAAAAACAGTATGGGATGAGGTAGGTAGATTGGGTGGGTTATTTACAGATGGACTATGTACAGCTGCAGTGATCGGTTAGCTGCTCAGATAGCTGATGTTTAAAGTTAGTGAGGGAAATATAAGAACAAGTTCTCATTTGCAACTGCGACCTGCGACCTGGCCAAGATAAAGCAAAGCAGTTCGACACATACAGTGAGGGAAAAAAGTATTTGATCCCCTGCTGATTTTGTACGTTTGCCCACGGACAAAGAAATGATCACACTCTTAAAGGGAGTGCTCCTAATCTCAGCTTGTTACCTGTATAAAAGACACATGTCCACAGAAGCAATCAATCAATCAGATTCCAAACTCTCCACCATGGCCAAGACAAAAGAGCTCTCCAAGGATGTCAGGGACAAGATTGTAGACCTACACAAGGCTGGAATGGGCTACAAGACCATCGCCAAGCAGCTTGGTGAGAAGGTGACAACAGTTGGTGTGATTATTCGCAAATGGAAGAAACACAAAATAACTGTCAATCTCCCTCGGCCTGGGGCTCCATGCAAGATCTCACCTCGTGGAGTTGCAATGATCATGAGAATGGTGAGGAATCAGCCCAGAACTACACGGGAGGATCTTGTCAATGATCTCAAGGCAGCTGGGACCATAATCACCAAGAAAACAATTGGTAACACACTACGCCGTGAAGGACTGAAATCCTGCAGCGCCCGCAAGGTCCCCCTGCTCAAGAAAGCACATATACATGCCCGTCTGAAGTTTGCCAATGAACATCTGAATGATTCAGAGGACAACTGGGTAAAAGTGTTGTGGTCATTGAAAATAGGTCGTGGATGGGTATTCCAGCATGACAATGACCCAAAACACACGGCCAAGGCAACAAAGGAGTAGCTCAAGAAGAAGCACATTAAGGTCCTGGAGTGGCCTAGCCAGTCTCCAGACCTTAATCCCATAGAAAATCTGTGGAGGGAGCTGAAGGTTCGAGTTGCCAAACGTCAGCCTCGAAACCTTAATGACTTGGAGAAGATCTGCAAAGAGGAATGGGACAAAATCCCTCCTTGGTGGCCAACTACAAGAAACGTCTGACCTCTGTGATTGTCAACAAGGGTTTTGCCACCAAGTACTAAGTCATGTTTTGCAGAGGGGTCAAATACTTATTTCCCTCATTAAAATGCAAATCAATTTATAACATTTTTGACATGCATTTTTCTGGATTTTTTTGTTTTTGTTATTCTGTCTCACTGTTCAAATAAACCTACTATTAAAATTATAGACTGATCATTTCTTTGTCAGTGGGCAAACGTACAAAATCAGGAGGGGATAAAATACTTTTTTCCCTCACTGTACAACAACACAGAGTTACACATGGAATAAACAAACATACAATCAATAATGCAGTAGAAAAATATATATACAGCATGTGCAAATGAGGTAGGATAAGAGAGGTAAGGCAATAAATAGGCCATGGTGGCGAAGTAATTACAATATAGCAATTAAACACTGGAATGGTAGGATGTGCAGAAGATATATGTGCAAGTAGAGATACTGGGGTGCAAAGGAGCAAGATAAATAAATAAATACAGTATGGGGATGAGGTAGATTGGATGGGCTAATTTACAGATGAGCTATGTACAGGGATCTGTGAGCTGCTCTGACAGCTGGTGCTTAAAGCTGGTGAGGGAGGTAAGAGTCTCCAGCTTTAGTGATTTTTGCAGTTTGTTCCAGGCATTGGCAGCAGAGAACTAACAGTGTGACAATATTTTAGTTTTACTCATCATTCCGTTTCTTTATTTATCAGCTCAATGTGTTGATGAGATAAAGGAGTGTAAATTACACCATGTGTTCTTTGCAAGTTTAGTGTTCTCTCCTTACTAGGCATGCCTGCCTCGGCTCTGTCTACAGCAAAGCCAACCACTGCAATAGATCTGCAACCTTAACAGAGAGCAAAAGGGTGCTGCTGCTTACACAAAGAAAGCAAGAGTGGAGAAAAGGGGGAGATTTGAAAGAGATGGACAGATATAATAGGCTGTGAGATATAGCAGAAGGGATGCCGATCAATGCAAGACCTTTTCTTATGATTGATTCTTATAAATAATGATTTGAGAAAAGAAGGTTGAAATAAACATATGAATCATATCAAAACATCTCATGCATTCTTATGGCATTTCAGAAGTCTGTGTTATGTTGAATAGAGAGAGAATAAAGGGGAGAAGGGCACTTTTCCCCCCTGGAATACAGTGCCTTTCGAAAGTATTCTCTCCCCATGACTTTACCACATTTTGTTGTGTTACAAAGTGGGATTAAAATGGATTAAATTGTCATTTTTTGGCAACAATCTACACAAAATACTCTAATGTGAAAATCGATCAATGAAAAATAAAACACTAATATAGTTTGATTAGATAAGTATTCATCCGCCTGAGTTAAAACCACCTTTGCAGTGATTACAGCTCTTAAATATTGTACAATCCTTGATTGTAAAATATTTGCCCATTTGTTCTTTTTAAAATTATTCAAACTCTGTCAAGTTACTTGTTCATCATTGCTAGACAGCCATTTTCTGGTCTTGCCATATATTTTCAAGCCGATTTTAAGTCAAAACTGTGACAAGCATACCCATAACATGATGCAGCCACCACCATGCTTGAAAGTATGAGGAGTGGTACTCAGTTACAGTGCCTTCGGAAAGTATTCAGACCCCTTGACTTCTTCAACATTTTGTTACGTTACAGTAATATCGTAAAATGTATTAAATAATTTTTTACCCTCAATCTACACACAATTCCCCATAATGGCAAAGCAAAAAGGTTTTTAGAAATGTGTGTTAATTTATCAAAAATAAAACCTGAAATGTCACATTTACATAAGTATTCAGACCCTTTGCTCAATACTTTGTTGAAGCACCTTTGGCAGCAATTACAGCCTCGAGTCTTCTTGGGTATGATGCTACAAGCTTGGCATTCCTCTATTTGGGGAGTTTCTCCCATTCTTCTCTGCAGATCCTCTCACTCTCTGTCAGGTTGGATGGGGAGCATCGCTGCACATCTATTTTCAAGTCTCTCCAGACATGTTCGATCGGGTTCAAGTCCAGGCTCTGGCTGGACCACTCAAGGACATTCACAGACTTGTCCCGAAGCCACTCCTGTCTTGGCTGTGTGCTTAGGGCCGTTGTCCTGTTGGATTGTGAACCTTCACCCCAGTCTGAGGTCCTGAGCAGGTTTTCATCTAGGATCTCTCTGTACTTTGCTCCGTTCATCTTTCCCTCGATCCTGACTAGGCTCCCAGTTCCTGCCGCTGAAAAACATCCCTACAGAATGATGCTGCCACCACCATGCTTCACCGTAGGGATGGTGACAGGTTTCCTCCAGACATGACGCTTGGCATTCAGGCCAAAGAGTTCAATCTTGGTTTCATCAGACCAGAAAATCTTGTTTCTCATTGTCGGAGAGTCTTTAGGTGCCTTTTGGTGGACTGTCAAGTGCCTTTTACTGAGGCTTGGCTTCCGTCTGGCCACTCTCCCATAAAAGCCTGATTGGTGGAGTGCTGCAGAGATGGCTGTCTGTCTGGAAGGTTCTCCCATCGCCACAGAGGAACTCTAGAGCTCTGTCAGAGTGACCATTGGGTTCTTGGTCACCTCACTGACCAAGGCCCTTCTCAGTTTGACCGGGTGGCTAACTCTAGGAAAAGTCTCGGTAGTTCCAAACTGATTCCATTTAAGAATGATGGGGGCCACTGTGTTCTTGGGGACCGTCAATGCTGCAGAAAAGTTTTGGTACCCTTCCCCAGGTCTGTGCCTCGACACAATCCTGTCTCAGAACTCTACGGACAATTCCTTCGACCTCAAGGCTTGTTTTTCTTCTCTGATATGAACTGTTAATTTTGAAACCTTGTATAGACCGGTGTGTGCCTTTCCAAATCATGTCCAATCAATTGAACTTACCATTTATCACAGGTGGACTCCAATCAAGTTGTAGAAACATCTCAAGGATGATCAGTGGAAACAGGTTGCACCTGAGCTCAATTTCGAGTCTCATAGCAAAGGGTCAGAACAGTTATTTAAATAAGGTATTTCTGTTTTTGTAAATTTATAAATTTGCTAAACTTTCTGAAAAAACTGTTTTCGCTTTGTCTTTATGGAGTATTGTGTGTAGATTGCTGAGAATGTATTATTTTTGAAATCCATTTTACAATAAGGCTGTAATGTAAAAAAATTGGGAAAAAGTAAATGGGTCTGAATACTTTCCAAAGGCACTGTATGTGTTGCGTTGAATTTGCCCCGCACTTAATGCTTTGTATTCAGGATAAAAAGGACATTTATTTGTCATTATTTTTGCAGTATTACTTTAGTGCCTGCAAACAGGATGCATGTTTTGGAATATTTGTATGTGTCTTTGTAGTGACTGGGTGTATTGATACACCAACCAAAGTGTAATTAATAACTTCACCATGCTCAAAGGGATATTCAATGTCTGCTTTTTATATTCTACCAGTAGGTGCCCTTTGCAAGGCATTAGAAAACCTCAAACTTTGTCATTGAATCTGTGCTTGAAAGTCAGTGCTCGACTGAGGGACCTTACAGATAATTGTATGCATTGGGCAGTCATTAAAAAATCATGTTAAATACCAATTTTGCACACAGAGTTACAGTAGTCCATGCAACTCCATGCAATCTGACTAATTAAGCAATTTTCTACTCCTGGAGTTATTTAGGTTTGTAATAACAAACGGGTTGAGTACTCATTGACTCAAGACATTTTAGCTTTTAATTTTTTATTAATAATTTGTAAAAATGTCTTATAGCATAATTCCACTTTGACATTCTGGGTTATTGTGACAAAATCTACATCTTCCTCTTTCCTGCAGTCGATGACCAAAAGCGCCGTCTTTGGCCTCATGGGTGGAATGTTATTCATATTTTTCATAATTTCATAATTAATAAAGATAATTTTTTTAAATCAGACAAACGGTTTGGTTATATTTCAGTCTTCTGTGATGTATATAAAGTGTAATACACTG
Organism: Salmo trutta; assembly: GCF_901001165.1. NCBI lineage: Eukaryota > Metazoa > Chordata > Actinopteri > Salmoniformes > Salmonidae > Salmo > Salmo trutta. The sequence goes on from NC_042980.1 coordinate 19,527,342, forward strand.
CTCAAAAAAATAAAGGGAACACTTAAACAACACAATGTAACTCCAAGTCAATCACACTTCTGTGAAATCAAACTGTCCACTTAGGAAGCAACACTGATTGACAATACATTTCACATGCTGTTGTGCAAATGGAATAGACAACAGGTGGAAATTATAGGCAATTAGCAAGACACCCCCAATAAAGGAGTGGTTCTGCAGGTGGGGATCACAGACCACTTCTCAGTTCCTATGCTTCCTGGCTGATGTTTTGGTCACTTTTGAATGCTGGCGGTGCTTTCACTCTAGTGGTAGCATGAGACGGAGTCTACAACCCACACAAGTGTCTCAGGTAGTGCAGCTCATCCAGGATGGCACATCAATGCGAGCTGTGGCAAGAAAGTTTGCTGTGTCTGTCAGCGTAGTATCCAGAGCATGGAGGCGCTACCAGGAGACAGGCCAGTACATCAGGAGACGTGGAGGAGGCTGTAGGAGGGCAACAAGCCAGCAGCAGGACCGCTACCTCCGCCTTTGTGCAAGGAGGAGCAGGAGAAGCACTGCCAGAGCCCTGCAAAATGACCTCCAGCAGGCCACAAATGTGCATGTGTCTGCTCAAACGGTCAGAAACAGATTCCATGAGGGTGGTATGAGGGCCCAATGTCCACAGGTGGGGGTTTGGCTTACAGCCCAACACCGTGCAGGACATTTGGCATTTGCCAGAGAACACCAAGATTGGCAAATTCGCCACTGGCGCCCTGTGCTCTTCACAGATGAAAGCAGGTTCACACTGAGCACATGTGACAGATGTGACAGAGTCTGGAGACGCCGTGGAGAACGTTCTGCTGCCTGCAACATCCTCCAGCATGACCGGTTTGGCGGTGGGTCAGTCATGGTGTGGGGTGGCATTTCTTTGGGGGGGCCACACAGCTCTCCATGTGCTCACCAGAGGTAGCCTGACTGCCATTAGGTACCAAGATGAGATCCTCAGACCCCTTGTGAGACCATATGCTGGTGCGGTTGGCCCTGGGTTCCTCCTAATGCAAGACAATGCTAGACCTCATGTGGCTGGAGTGTGTCAGCAGTTCCTGCAAGAAGAAGGCATTGATGCTATGGACTGGCCCGCCCGTTCCCCAGACCTTAATCCAATTGAGCACATCTGGGACATCATGTCTCGCTCCATCCACCAACGCCACGTTGCACCACAGACTGTCCAGGAGTTGGCGGATGCTTTAGTCCAGGTCTGGGAGGAGATCCCTCAGGAGACCATCCGCCACCTCATCAGGAGCATGCCCAGGCGTTGTAGGGAGGTCACACGTGGAGGCCACACACACTACTGAGCCTCATTTTGACTTGTTTTAATGACATTACATCAAAGTTGGATCAGCCTGTAGTGTGGTTTTCCACTTTAATTTTGAGTGTGACTCCAAATCCAGACCTCCATGGGTTGATAAATTGGATTTCCATTGATTATTTTTGTGTGATTTTGTTGTCAGCACATTCAACTCTGTAAAGAAAAAAGTATTTAATAAGATTATTTATTTCATTCAGATCTAGGATGTGTTGTTTAAGTGTTCCCTTTATTTTTTTGAGCAGTATATATTGGGATGCAAACTCAAAATGATATCTTACTTTATATCTTACTTTTGTTATTAAGCCCATAAATATGTGTGTGAGGTATATACTTTTGTTTCAAAGTAGATTTGTTTAAGACTACCAAAAATCACTCTGTGTGACCCTGATTTAGCCCACTGCAGTAAAAAGGTGAATCCATTTAAAATGCAGGCACTGTACATGTCACCAGATTGACAAAGGTTTTGCGATGTACAGCAAATGCTCTTATCCAGAGCAATTAGGGTTACTGTAAGAGCCTTGATCAAGGGCACACCAACAGATTTTTTTCACCTATTCTGCTCGGATTCAAACCAGTGACTTTTCGGTTACTGGCCCAACGATCTTAACTGCTAGGTTACCTGCAGCCCCAATGCTATACACTTTCCATTGATTTACAATATGAACATTGAATTGCAAAGCCCCTGCAACCCAGAAATAAACTGATCTTCTTTTTGACGTTGGTTCTCCCCTCACACTCTTCTGTCTCTTCCAGGGGTTCTTTGTATCCATCATCTACTGCTACTGCAATGGAGAGGTGAGTGCGGAGGATTTTACAGTCTGTATAAGTTGTGTAACTTCAACACAAGACATCTCTAGGTTGAGAACATCCCTAGAGCGGCTCCTTAGATCTCTGTTCTTTCGACATATGAGAAACAAGGGCTAAGATTCCCCCAAAACCTTTACCTCTCTATTTCTTCCCATCTTCCTCCCTCAACCACCCCACCTACACCCTCTCCTCATCTCCCCCAAAGGTCCAGACAGAGATCAAAAAGACGTGGACTCGTTGGAACCTGGCGTTTGACTGGAAGGGTCCGGTGGTGTGTGGTAGGTACCGCTACGGCTCGGTGCTCACAGTGCTCAACAACAGCACCATCAGCCAGTCCCAGCTGGCCGGGATTGGCCCTGCCACCCGATCCACCACCCTCTTCTCCAGCCGGGTCTACCGGAGCAACGGACCCCCTACACTCAGCACCCATGCCACCCTGCCTGGCTATGTCATTAGTAACTCAGACCCAGACAGCCTCCACCCCTCCATACCTGAGGAACCAGAGGAGGACAGTGCCAAGCAGGTGGATGACATCTCTCTGAAGGAGACGCTGCCTGTTCTCAATAGTAGCATGACCGTAGATGATGATGAGGAGACACTGTAGACAAAGGGAGAGACGGGAGGATTTCCTGAATATGAATAATATATATCTTGTCTGGGAAAAACACCAGGCCTTTGGGATAGGGACCAAAGACTCCTGGCCCTAGACTTGGAACCGCATGTTCATTCATAGAGATACAAACGTGATAGTGCTGTGCGGGTTGACTCATAACCCGCAGTCCCCACGGTTATATCCGCAAGGCGGGCGGGTTTAGTGTCCTTAATTATTGTGTGGATGAAGGGCGGGTAGGTTGCGGGCGGGTTGAATAAAGAGAAAACAATACCTTGAAAAATCCATAAATGTATCATTCTTGTGCAATTTATATCTATAGGCTACATTGAGGGTTTTCTTTCAATATTTTAGGCTATCTGGAATTAGTGCTTAAGCCTAAGCTGTAGGTGCGCCAAATAACCTACACACCAATCGCCAAAAGCTTTTGGAAACGGGCAGAGAAAGTTAACGTGCATCCACGGAGGCAAAAAGGACAATGTCAGAGTTTAATTCAATAAGAGAAAAGCTGCAAAGGGGAGAGTTGAAAATAAAGAGAAGGGAGGGACAGAAAAGTAATGTTTGGGAAAGATTTGATGAAGTGGTAAAAGAGGATGGTAGCAGTGCCATGTGTGATGATTGTGAGGAGCTATACAAATTCAACAGTCACAAGACAGGAACTTCAAATAGGCCTACGGCAAGTCAAGGGAATGGTAGCCTACTGTTCAGATGGGTTAAATGGAAACGGAAATCTGGACACTGACTTTAGGTCTATAACCTCTCACATAGCCTTAATATTATCTCCTGCGGAATTAAGCATTTTTTGCAGTAGAATGATACAGAAAATGTTTGACTCAGGAACAGGAGTAATATGATTTCATTATTTCAGCATCTTGAGAGGCAGCCTGGTCTCATAGACTAGATGTAACATAGTAAATGTAAATCTGAGAAAGTACTTTTGGTATGGTTACATAAAACAGATGGTTACTTAAGGCAAAAACAAAGTAGGGTATTGGTCGGATTAGATGGGTTAGCGTATAACGCGAACGTATACATACAGAGTAATATGAAATGCTCTGAGACCAGTTTGTGAGAGAATGCAAATATTCAGTTAGATACCATCTGTAGTAGAGGTGCTAAATGTATCAGCGTCATAAAAGCTGATAGTATTTTAACCACATAAAAAAATGCATCCAAGCCGAACTGAAATCTTATCAGAAACATGTTGGGTCGTTTTCACAGCTTTCTATTTCCTTATAATTGGTGAAACTGATGTCATTGGAAAATGTTGCACAGAAAATCTTTCCAGCTTTTTTTTGGTTTATTGTATTTTCTCCCCGCTCTCTAAATGTCTGCTCTGCAAAAGAAGCAGAGATGACGCCGAGAACTTTACCGATGTCAACTAGATTGAAGCATTCATTTTATCGATTTATGACATTATTTTGGTGAGCAAGGGTTTATTTAGTATTCAAGGGCAACATATTAATGACAAGAGAGAAGTTGCATGTATCGAACTATAGACAAGTTGGCTTACAAGTAGCCTACCAAAATGTCAGAAAATATAAGCAGAAACATATCTAAATCAGGGGGGAAAAACCCTTAACATACAGTGGACCTATATGGATACATACAGTAGGCCTATATAGATACATACAGTAGGCCTATATAGATACATACAGTAGGCCTTTATGGATACATACAGTAGGCCTTTATGGATACATACAGTAGGCCTATATGGATACATACTGTACAGCAGGCCTATATAGATATATACAGTAGGCCTATATGAATACATACAGTAGGCCTATATAGATACATACAGTAGGCCTTTATGGATACATACAGTAGGCCTTTATGGATACATACAGTAGGCCTTTATGGATACATACAGCAGGCCTATATGGATACATACAGTAGGCCTATATAGATACATACAGTAGGCCTATATAGATACATACAGTAGGCCTATATAGATACATACAGTAGGTCTTTATGGATACATACAGTAGGCCTATATAGATACATACAATAGGCCTATATGGATACATACAGTAGGCCTATATGGATACATATAGTAGGCCTATATGGATACATACAGTAGGCCTATATGGATACATACAGTGGACCTATATACCTATATGCAGGCTACAGACTCAAACACACAGAAACACACCACAGTTGAGGGGTAAGACAACAAACAGGAAAAGACGTCTCATCTTTGTACAAAATCATGGACTGACTTTTTGTAGCCAAGGGATGACATTTTCAAGCAAAAAATACAAATGTTCATTGCTTTATCCATATGATTTGTTCTCTACCAAAACACTCCCCAGTCGTTGAAAATCAGACATTCCATCCTTTAGGGGAGGTGAGGGCTAAAGTCAGTACTAAGGGCTAGAGGAACTGACTGCATCATGTGTCTGTCTGTGAAAAGCATGTTTTTTTTCATCCAAAATTACATTTGACTGACTAACAGATGTCTGGATGCCAACAAACAGTATTTGGTTTTTCCCCTTGTCAAGCTGAGTTCTATCCAGTCTAGAACAATACCTTTTAAAAAAGCTAATTTCTCTCAGAGTCTGGCTTGTTGTTGGCTTAAGTGATTACAGTCATGTCTCAGTGATATTTGTTGTTCTCTTCTCTGTTTACTTGTGATAAATGTTATTTCACTGCTCCCTGTTCTCGACTCTTTCTGTCTTTTAGAGTTACTTACATTACTGTCACTCATATAGAGATTGGTAAATTCACTGTGTATTGTAGACAGCTCTTTTTTTTCTCCCTCAGGTCTGTATTGTGTATTTACTGTATCATTCTTTCAGACGAGGGTCTCATCAAATCAAACCTCTATTACTGTGTTTGTACAGACAAGGCTATTCTGTTCTATTTCCTGGAAGTCATTTTAGTCAAGCCAAGGTTGATTCCTATATGCATCAATATAGATATGGTTCTCAATTGTGCAGTTCCTAAACAAGCTAAAATGGTTTAATCGTGTTAGTTAGTGTATATGTGCATGAGCACGTCCATTCAGGGGTGTCAAGCTCATTTTCACGCATTTGGTCTCCAACGAGGTTCAGAGGGCTGCACTGATATGTTTTGTATATTTCCTTGCAAACATTAGTCCTCTCTCCATCGTTTTTTGACTTTTTTATGCTCCCTGTCTAATTTTTATCATTTTAAAGTATTTTGAGTTTGGTTTATTTTTTTTATTTATTTTTTACTCAAACCACCGAAGGGCCAAATTGAACCCCCTGCTATAAGCAAACCAAAAGCTATTCTATATTAGTTCCTGTAAAAATATGGCCCTCAATTTAACAGGGTGCCAAGAGAAGGCCAATGGATCAATAATGGTAGTTAGTTTATGGGCACTTACAGGTAAAGGCCTGTTGAGGCCATATCTCCTGACTGTAAACATGTAGAAAATAACAGGGAGTTGGTAAATGGAAAACAAAAGTGTGTCCAACAAGGACAAATTGGAGTGAGCAGATTTGAAGGACGTTTTCACTAAGTTTTTAGGTTAACACTGACGATAGGTATGCCACGTCCACAAAAGTCACATTTTGAACATATGCAGAAAAATATTCCACAAATCCTGAAAAATAGGCTGATTAGAGTGGTTCACCATGCACAATTACAGTGGTTGGCGCCACTGGCACCACTGGTCCTCCAACTGTGAGTGTAATTGAACCAGCACCTCTAAAATCACGGGGAGTTGTGGTGAAATGAACAGTAGTAATGTCCCAGCCAAAAAGGTGTGACTAGAGGAACAATGGATGGAATCAATGTTCTCTATGACAGTAGATAGACGTTTCGCTTGGAATCGATTGCATGGAATTGATCCAAAGGCTAAGCTAAACAGCCAAACAGCCTAGACTTTTGGAAAATTGCATCTTTCTATGGTCTAACCAATAGACTTCATTCATGACTAAAATGGGAATGGTGAATGCGTCTGGTTAGGGGGCACAAGCAGAACCAGGCCTTTTTTACCAAAGTTCTCTTTTGTTAAAAAAAAGTAGCTGTTTCTTCAAGCATTATGGCAAAAGCCTTCATCAGTAGGGGCAGAGATAAGAAGCAAAATATATGTGTAAAAAATGAGAGAGAAAATATGTTTTCACAACATCAAAGGGAAATGCAAATGCCATCAAATTCTGCTTGTCATCATTGGCTCCTTGCAAGGTTCACCTCTCTCTGTGTCAAGTCTGTTTTGATGGGTTCTGTGCCAATTGCTCTCCCTGGAAAGTGGGGGCTGAGGTACCGACCTCCCATTATTGCATTGATAAGAGATGAAAGAGAGAGAAAGAAAAAGAGGGACAGTGAAGAAGGGATCTACTCTTTGGCAGCAAGGAGCACAGCTCTCTCTTAAAGTGTCAATTAAGAGCTTAATTGGTTACCTGTTGGCTCCTGTATACTGCTGTGTATGAAACACTCACGGCACAAAGAAGTCACTTGGAGACAAGTGGAGCGCCAATGACTAGGACACTGACATTCCTATAATTCCTGTACTCACTTCACCGCAGTGACCCATTAGTAGGGAAAGTGTATGAGGTCTGAAGCTTGTTATAGCAACTCTATGACAAACAACTTTCAGCAGTCAACAATTGTTATGCTCTTTTAAACACCCTCATTAGCACAGGGAAGATAAGAATGATCTCTGGCCCCCTCCCGTGCTCTGGAAGGAGTTCGGAACGTTTCAGCCGCATCGCTGCCCTAAAACGAATACCTCAAGGAACTTTACAATAACAAGAATGGTTCCTTTTGTGACAATTTTAATTTGCTATGGGAACAACCAGCGCTTTTTAAAGAGATGCGATTCACCCTAACCGCAGGGATTCCAGGAATATTTCCAGCAACATTGCAAACTGTTTTAGAGACTGATGGTCTGGGTCTGTTAGCGCTCCAGTCCTCCCTATTATAATTAGTAACAGAGGACATGGAAACAATGTTATGTCCCGTACAAGTATGGCTAATGTAAGTACCCTAATTTATGTTCTTCTAACTCCCCTGAATACCTCTGCCAATCCGGCAATACCTCCGTCAACTCGACAGCTAGGGATTAACTCGACAAGTGCTATTAGTTCTATTGTGAATTGAACAAAACAGTGACCCCCTCGGTTTTCAAATCATGTCTATGGCTGTTCCAGGTAAACATGCAAAGCTTAGTGTCAAAGATGGACCTTCTTGATGTCTGGGTGCATGATATGAGCCCTGATATTCTGGTTCTCATGGAGACCTGGCGCAAGAGCAGTGGAGGCTGCTGAGGGGAGGACGGCTCATAATAACGGTTGGAAAGGTGTGAATGGAATGGCATCAAACACATGGAAACCATGTGTTTTATGTATCTGATACCATTCCACCAATTCCACTCCAGACATTACCACAAGCCCGTCCTCCCCAATTAAGGTGCCACCAACATCCTGTGCTCAAGAGTTGTATCATGGATAAGGACATTGAAATTGCTGATTACAACATCTTCCGATGTGATAGACTGAAGGGGGAGGGTAGCTATATACACTATATGACCAAATGTATGTGGACACCTACTTGTCGAACATCTCATTACAAAATTATGGGGATTCAAATGGAGTTGGTCCCCCCCATGCTACTATAACAGCCTCCACACATCTGGGAAGGCTTTCCACTAGATGTTGGAACATTGCTGCTGGACTTGCTTCCATTCAGCTCAGGGATTCGATCCAGCAACCTTTCGGTTACTGGCCCTACGCTCTAACCACTAGGCTATCTGCCGCCCTTAAATATGGGTCATGACAATGTTATGACAAGTTATGTTACCTGTTAAGACATATTATGACATGATTATGATCGTGTCATAATGTGTTATGACGCTGGACGTCAAGTAAAGTGTTACCATATTTTAGCTACTGTAAGCCTTAGCAGCCTGTAGCTGTGGAGACAACTTAATTCCCCACAGAGGAACATTTTCTGAAAGTCAGAGCCAGGGAAAAAACAACAACAACAAAACATATGATTAAACTTTAAAAGCTTGGTCATGCTTCCTTTAATGGTAGTTATTATAGTCACAGGAGGAGACTCTGCGTGAAGATTCGACGTGTTGTATTAGAATTTCACCACACACTGTGTAAATTGGTGGCAGCTTTTAAAAGGCTTTTAGCAACGTTCACTGCCTGATATTCTCAGTCACTAAACTATGTCTGTGTCTCAAATAGCACCCGTTTCACTACATAGTGCACTACTTTCGACCAGAGCCTAATGGGTCCTGGTCAAAAGTTGTGCACTATAGAGGGAATATGGTGCCATTTGGGACGCACGGCCTCTGTCTCCGTGCCATTTTGTTTTTACCTCTTTAATGTGCAGAGGGGGGCATGCTGAGTGTCTTGCAGGTGGCCCAGAGTCACAAGGGGTTACATTCATTGACAGGAAGGGGAACTCAGGGTGTCACCAACGCTATCTGGCTTCCAGTTGTTGAAAGGGTTGACTTTTACGTTGCTCACTAGGATTGCATAATCAGGCGGAGCCGAGCACATTGACTTGACCCGTTAGCTGAGGTTCAACAGCCCTGGAGTGAATTTGTATTCCATGTTCGTAAAGGTATCAAAGGACATTCAGGAGAGATGTGGATTGATATGATTTATCCTTTAAAGACTTTTTCTGCTAGATGTTTTCTTAGACCCCTTTTCCGTGTTTGACCAGAAAGAAAAGCCTTTGCTTATTCCACATTTTTAGGGTGGAAAATGGTTGAAAATGTCTATATTGTATGCCTTCATTTCTCAAGAAAATATAAACTCTTAGCTTTCATTTGACAAGAAATCTGATGTGCTCCTATGAACTTCACATGTTAGTGCTCATGGGTCCTTTTACATGGAAATGCTCCAATACAATTCACAAAAATTGTGATAAATGCATTTAAAATACCACTTTCTGTTCTATGAAACTCGTGTAGTGTAGAAATTCCATACAATTACTATATATTTTTTCTCCTTAAACAATGACATAAGGACAAAATACACTCCCTTATGTATTTATTTGGACAGTGAAGGTAAAACTTTTAATTTGGCTGAATACTCAAACATTTTGAATTTGAGATAAAAAAGTTTTATATGAGGCGACAGTACAGAATGTAACATTTGAGGGTATTTTCATACATATCTATTTCGAAATGAAAGCACTTCACAAGTATTTAGTTCCCCCATTTGAAAGTGTCATAAGTATTTGGAGAAATTCACTTATAGTGTATTAAATGTAGTCATGTTTACTATTTGGTCCTATATTCCAAACAGGCAATGGCTACATCAAGCTTGTGACTCTACAAACTTGTTAGATTCATTTGCAGTTTGTTTTGGTTGTGTTTCAGATAATTGTGAATGAATCGTGAATAATGATGAGTGAAACAGTTAGAATCATAAATGTCAGACCCCCCTAAAAATGCTAACCTCCCAGTTATTGGTAATGGTGAGAGGTTAGCATGTTTTGTAGACATGATCTTTGTGCATCTGTAACTTTCTCACTCATCATTATCCACAATTCATTCAGGATTAATCATAATCATGGTAGCATCCACATTAATGTAGTGTTCAAAAACATATTATATTCTTATTTACAATAAAAATGATTCCAAAATGACCCAATACATTTACATTCATTTCTATTGTGCACAACATAATCCGAAACACAACAAAACAAACTACAAATGCATCCAACAAGCTTGATGTAGTCAGTGTGCTAGGAATATGGAACCAAATACTAAACTTTTAACGAAATGTAATAGAATAGTAGTTAATTTGTCCAAATACTTATGACACCTTCAAATGGGGGGAGTAGACACATAATGTGCATTAATTTCTAAATGGTAAAACAGATATATATGAAAATACCGTCAAACAAAAGGTGATGTTCTCTAATGTCGCCTCACATACCACATTTAATAACCTATCTAGGGTACGTGAGACGGTAGCGTCCCACCTGGCCAACATGCAGAGAAATTGCAGAGCTCAAAATTCAAACTACAGAATTGTAAATATTTAACATTCTTGAAAATACACATGCAATATCTCCAATTAAAGCTTGACTTCTTGTTAATCCAGCCCCGGTGTCAGATTTCAAAAAGGCTTTACGGCAAAAGCAAACCATGTGATTATCTGAGGACAGCACCCCATCAAACAAACACAGACAATCATATTTCATCCCGCCATAAAACTCAGAAATAACGATATAATTCATGCCTTACCTTTGAAGAGCTTCTTCTGTTGGCACTCCAATATCTCCCATGAACATCACAAATGATCCTTTTGTTAGATTAATTCCGTCGTTATATCTCCAAAATGTCCATTTATTTGGCGCGTTTGATACAGAAAAACACCGGTTCCAAATCGCGCAACATGACTACAAAATATCTAATATGTTACCTGTAATCTTTGTCCAAACATTTCAAACAACTTTCCTAATACAACTTTAGGTATTTTTTAACGTAAATAATCGATACAATTTAAGACGGGATAAACTGCGTTCAATAGCGGATTAAAAAAAAGTGGAGCGAGCTTTCAGGTCACGCGCCCCAACCACAACAGTACACTAGACTCTCGTTTTAAACAGGGCTACTTCTTCATTTCTCAAAGGAAAACCATCAACCAATTTCTGAAGACTGTTGAGATCCAGTGGAAGCAATAGGAACTGCAAGCAAGTGCCTTAGAAATCTAGATACCCATAGAAAACCCATTGAAAAGAGAGTGACCTCAAAAAAGAAGATTCCTGGATGGTTTGTCCTCTGGGTTTTGCCTGCCAAATAAGTTCTGTTATACTCACAGACATCAATCAAACAGTTTTAGAAACTTCAGAGTGTTTTCTATCAAATACTACCAATAATATGCATATCCTATCTCATAGGCCTGAGTAGCAGGCAGTTTACTTTGGGCACCTCAGTCATCCAAACTTCCGAATACTGCCCCCTACCCCGAAGAAGTTTAAATCCAAATTGGTGGAGTATAGAACCAAATGAAAAGTCCAAATAAATATGTAGGGAAGTGTGTGTGTGTGATTAGAGAAGCACTCCACCACGCCCACAATAGCAATCATAATTTCCTCTCACATCACACAATCATTAAATCACCCTATTCATATTCAAGTGTGTTAAGTTTCACATCCCCATCTAGGCTACATGTTAACATGGGACATATTACACACATCAAAACACAATGTAATTTCAATGCCATTCATGCATGTTTTCATCCCAATTAACATGTATTGAAAATAATTGAAAAAGCCATGCTAACTCAAATGGACAGGCCTGCCATCTAAAAACAGACTATGCCATTAATTAGCTGTTTCTTGGAAACAGGAAAACGACTGTGCTGACGTAAGGTAAGATGATCACGATGATAAATCCATAGTGGACATCATCTCCATTTCCCACACTGACAACAACAGCCACTTATAGAGGCCTCTGAAAGTCATACAGAGCAGGGAGCAAAGAGCAGAAGATATCAAAGTATACCAATTAAGTCTCAGACACACAGAGAGGTAAACAAGGCTGGAGATGGAACAGTGATAGAAAGGCAAAGTGTGGCAGCAGGAGTCAGGAGGCGTTAGAACAACAAACTAAATGAGTGCGCCCCAAATGGCACCCTATTCCCAGTATAGTTCACTACTTTTGACCAGAGCCCCTATGGTCCCTGGACATAGTGTTACACTATAAAGGGAATAGGATGCCATTTGGGATGTAGACCATTTCGTGATGTCTGTGATAGGATAGTATAAGATGAACTTTAATGTCCCAATGGGGAAATTGTCTTAGAAACACAGTACTGCTGAATACAATATAGAAACTGTACATTACACATTCATAATACAACAGAACACATGCATTGCATGTTACCCTTATCATCATACCATTCTCATATAGACACATACATAAAACTTTGCATATTCCCTTATTCTGTCAGAGGCGTACTAACACAGCTCAGCTTTACTGATTGCTGTTTAGGTATTTGATGGACATGGGAATGAAGGAGTGCTTATACCTGTTCAACTTACAAGTGGGGACCCTATAGCATCTGCCTGAGGGGAGGAGGGACCCTATAGTGTCTGCCTGAGGGGAGGAGGGACCCTATAGTGTCTGCCTGAGGGGAGGAGGGACCCTATAGTGTCTGCCTGAGGGGAGGAGGGACCCTATAGTGTCTGTCTGAGGGGAGGAGGGACCCTATAGCGTCTGTCTGAGGGGAGGAGGGACCCTATAGTGTCTGCCTGAGGGGAGGAGGGACCATATAGCGTCTGCCTGAGGGGAGGAAGGACCCTATAGCGTCTGTCTGAGGGGAGGAGGGACCCTATAGCGTCTGTCTGAGGGGAGGAGGGACCCTATAGCGTCTGTCTGAGGGGAGGAGGGACCCTATAGCGTCTGTCTGAGGGGAGGAGGGACCCTATAGTGTCTGTCTGAGGGGAGGAGGGACCCTATAGCGTCTGTCTGAGGGGAGGAGGGACCCTATAGTGTCTGCCTGAGGGGAGGAGGGACCATATAGCGTCTGCCTGAGGGGAGGAAGGACCCTATAGCGTCTGTCTGAGGGGAGGAGGGACCCTATAGCGTCTGTCTGAGGGGAGGAGGGACCCTATAGCGTCTGTCTGAGGGGAGGAGGGACCTTATAGCGTCTGTCTGAGGGGAGGAGGGACCCTATAGCGTCTGTCTGAGGGGAGGAGGGACCTTATAGCGTCTGTCTGAGGGGAGGAGGGATCCTATAGCGTCTGTCTGAGGGGAGGAGGGACCATATAGCGTCTGTCTGAGGGGAGGAATGACCATATAGTGTCTGTCTGAGGGGAGGAAGGACCCTATAGCGTCTGCCTGAGGGGAGGAGGGACCCTATAGTGTCTGTCTGAGGGGAGGAGGGACCCTATAGTGTCTGTCTGAGGGGAGGATGGACCCTATAGTGTCTGTCTGAGGGGAGGAGGGACCCTATAGTGTCTGTCTGAGGGGAGGAGGGACCCTATAGTGTCTGCCTGAGGGGAGGAAGGACCCTATAGTGTCTGCCTGAGGGGAGGAGGGACCCTATAGTGTCTGTCTGAGGGGAGGAAGGATCCTATAGTGTCTGTCTGAGGGGAGGAATGACCCTATAGCGTCTGTCTGAGGGGAGGAGGGACCATATAGCGTCTGTCTGAGGGGAGGAATGACCATATAGTGATCTGAAATAATTTTCTGCTTTTGATAACGGTTTGTTAAAAAATAGTCTGCAGGGATGGATGTTGCCTCATACTCATGACCATGGCAGTTTGTATCAGGTGAGCAATTTGGGATTTCAGTTGGACTGATAGGTTGCCAAACCAGACTGATGCCGTATCTCAGGATACTCTCTATGACCACATGGTAGAACAGGAGGAGCATTATTTTCTGGTCAACTACAAAAACCCTGAGCCACAGTAGGAAATGGAGGCGTTGTTGGACTCTGCAGCAGACACTCTCTACTTGGACCCTCCAGCTCAGCACATTGTCCATGTGTACACCCAGGTACTTATATGAACTAACCTGTGCTATGTTGGCATTGTGGACAACCACAGGCATGTGGTCGCTGACAGATTTGGGGTCAAACACCATATCCTCCGTTTTCTTTACATTAAGGATGAGATGGTGCTCATCACACCACTTGACAAACCTTTGAATCTCTGACCTGTACACAGTATCAGCATTTTACAGCTTACCCATCTTACATACAGCAGACCAAGAATGGTGGTGTCATCAGAAAACCTGACAATATAGTTATCAGGATTACTGCTAGTGCATTCATATGTGAATAAGATGGGTGAACTCAAACAACCCTGCGGGGCCCCTGTGCAAACAGTACAGGGGCCCCGCACTGTTAACTCTAACCTGCTGAGTAGGCTAGTCAGGAATGAGTGGTATCACTTTACGTTATAGGGGTTAACGCCCATCTGCTTTAACTGGCTGAGTAGGACATGTGGCTGTATTGTGCTAAACACTGAACTGAAATCAATATATAACAGTCTAGCATAGGCCTTGTGGTTTTCCAATGACAATAAGATGCAACATTGTAAACAGTGTTGATTGCATCATGAGTTCCACGACTTTGCTTATAGCCAAAGACTCTAACACAGGGGTCACATCTGAACGGAGCTCACACACCTTGATATTTTCAAAACACTTCATTACGATGGGGGTCAGGGCAACAGGTTTATAGTCATTACTTTATTTTGGACAAGGCTTTTTGAGGACTGGAGTGATAATGGCCTTTTTCCACAGAGATGGGACAGTATGGGAGTCTACAGACCACTGAAAGAAAGGGCACCTGTCAGGTGTGCAGCGGTAGGACGGAGTCAGGCGCAGGACACAGAACTGAGGACACAGAACTGAGTAAAAGACATACTTTACTCGAAAATAAAATTTCCACGCAGGGAAAAACACACCAGCGCTCAGAAGTCTAGAACACTAAACAAAGAACAAACACGCACAAAACCATGTGGGAACCAGAGGGTTAAATAGGGAATAAATTATAACGTAATGGGAACCAGGTGTGTCCAATCAAGACAAAACAAATGGAAAAATAAACGTAGATCGGTGGTAGCTAGAAAGCCGGTGACGTCGACTGCCGAACGTCGCCCGAACAAGGAGAGGCACCAACTTGGGCGGAAGTCGTGACAGCACCAAGCCAGAGTCAGTTCCACTGCACATGTTTTTAGAAGAAAAGCAGACATACCATCTGGACCTGTTGCCTTATTCGTACAGGTGTGCTTGAAGACTCTAGTGACAACTATAGGGTTGATTTCCAACCTATGAACACAACCATCAATAACAATGGAGTCAGTCACATTATCACACTCAATAGATTGTCACTCAACTGTGACAATCTGTGTTGACTTGTACACATCTAACTCATGACAAATGTCCCAATCTCTAAACCAAAAACATCCCTTCTGTGGTGCGTTGTAGTTGTTGATAGACACAGTCAGCTACTTGGGCAGCCGTACACAGAGCAGATAAGAATGTTCCCAAATTCAGATTCTATTTACAATACACAAGACTCTGGTATTGTATATTGTCTACACCCCTTGTTGTTGATGTACACACAGATACCGTCCCTCCTGCTCTTCCGTGACGCATCCCTGCTATCCAAGCAGACATGAGTAAACCCCTCTACTTTAATAAGAGAGTCAGGGATGTCTTGATGTAACCAAGTCTCAGTAAATGCAGGACTCACTGTACTCAGAGCATGCTCTGGTGTTGAGTCGGAGCTCATTTTATTCTTCAGAGAACGCGTGCTGCATAGGATCATAGACGGTAGAGGTGGTCTGCTGCTCCTTCGCTCGAGCCGCTGTCTGATTTCCCCCTCGGGTTCCTGTATGAGTGCCGATCGAGGATCATATTTGCTGCTTTACACTCTACAGTGCCTTCGGAAAGTATTCAGACCCCTTGACTTTTTCCACATTTTATTACGTTACAGCTTTATTCTAAAATTGATTAAATCAATTTTCCCCTCATCAATCTACACACAATGTCCCATAACAATAAAGCAAAAACAGGTTTAGAAATGTTTGCAAATGTATTAAAAATAGAAATATTCAAACCCTTTATGTCACGTCCTGACTCTTGTAAGATGTAATTTTCTATAGTAAAGTAGGTCAGGGCGTGACAGGGGGTGTTTTGGGCAGTTTTCTATGTTTTCTATTTCTATGTTTAGGTTCTAGTTGTTCTATTTCTATGTTGTTGTTTTTGGGGTTGATCTCCAATTGGAGGCAGCTGGTCCTCGTTGCCTCTAATTGGAGATCATATTTAAGTAGGGTTTTTTTCCACCTGTGTTTGTGGGTAGTTATTTTCTGTTTAGTCTCTGTACCTGACAGAACTGTATTCTGATCGTTTGCCGTTTGTTATTTTGTCTTTAGTATTTATGGTCCCCTCTATATGACGCCCGTTACACTTTACTCAGTAGTTTGTTGAAGTAACTTTGGCAGCGATTACAGCATCGAGTCTGCTTGGGTATTACACTACAAGCTTGGCACACCTGTATTTGGGAGGTTTCCCCCATTTTTCTCTGCAGATCCTCTCAAGCTCTGTCAGGTTGGATGGGGAGCGTTGCTGCACAGCTCTTTTCAGGTCTCTCCAGAGATGTTAGATTGGGTTAAAGTCCGGGCTCTGGCTGGGCCACTCAAGGACATGCAGAGACTTGTCCCAAAGCCACTCCTGCGTTGTCTTGGCTGTGTGCTAAGGGTCATTGTCCTGTTGGATTGTAAACCTTCGCCCCAGTCTGAGGTCCTGAGCGCTCTGGAGCAGATTTTCATCAAGGATCTCTTTGTACTTTGGTCCATTCATCTTTGCCTTGATCCTGGCTAGTCTCCCAGTCCCTGCCACTAAAAAACATCCCCACAGCATGATGCTGCCACCACCATACTTCACCGTAGGGGTGGTGCCAGGTTTACTCCAGATGTAACTCTTGGCATTCAGGCCAAATAATTCAATCTTGGTTTCATCAGACCAGAGAATCTTGTTTCTCATGGTCTGAGTCTTTAGTTGCATTTTGGCAAACTCCAAGCGGGCTGTCATGTGCCTTTTACTGAGGAGTGGCTTCCGTCTGGCCACTCTCCCTTAAAGGCCTGATTGGTGGAGTGCTGCAGAGATGGTTGTCCTTCTGGAAGGTTCTCCCATCTCCACAGAGGAACGCTAGAGCACTGTCAGAGTGACTATTGGGTTCTTGGTCACCTCACTGACCAATGCCCTTCTCCCCCGATTGCTCAGTTTGGCCAGGCGGCCAGCTCTAGGAAGAGTCTTGGTTGTTCCAAAATTCTTCCATTGAAGAATTATGTAGGCCACTGTGTTCTTGGGGACCTTCAATGCTGCAGACATTTTTTTGGTAACCTTTTTGGTAACCTAACCCAGATCTGTGCCTCGACACAATCCTGTCTTGGAGCTCTACGTACAATTCCTTCGACCTCATGGCTTGGTTTTTGCTCTGACATGCACTGTCAACTGTGGGATCTTATATGGACAGGTGTTTGTCTTACCAAATCATGTCCAATCAATTGACTCCAATCAAGTTGTAGAAACATCTCAAGGATGATCAATTGAAACAGGATGCAATTGAGGTCAATTTAGAGTCTCATAGCAAAGGGTGTGAATAGTTATGTAAATTAGGTATTTGTTTTTAAATTTTAATACATTTGCAAAAATGTATAAAAACCTGTTTCGCTTTGTCGTTATGGGGAATTGGGTGTAGTTTGCGGAATTATTATGTTATTTAATATATTTTAGAATATGGCTGTAACCTAACAAAATGTGGGAAAAGTAAAGGAGTCTGAATACTTTCCGAAGCCACTGTATGCATTTAGAAATTAATCCTGAATAACTTCTGTAAACTCGTACAGGAACCCAAGCATCCTATCCTCCAGTAGACTGGAGACCTGAGGTTCATGGAAATCTGTGGTTCCGGAATACAATCAGAGACCATTTTCTCAGTTTGGAAAACACTAAGGCTGCGTTGACGAATCACATCAGATCTTTTCACATCAGATCTTTTTTAGAGTTAATCTGATTGTTCAAAAAACAAATTAGGAAGAAAAATATCCGAATGGGGCTGCCAGTGTAAATGCACACACTCAGTCCCTGGGGTGGGCAGTCCGAGTGGAGCCAGAGTGGAAGAACGTGCCTCTCCTATCTCCTCCTTGAGTGTGGAGATCATGTTGATACCCCAAAGACTCTCCTCTCCATGAACCTTGTGTCTGAGCATGGTTATCATCATCTCCCCTGCTGAGACTAAATATGTGTATAGAGCTAGACTGACAGGTATGAGGAGATAGAGGAACAGGTGGCACCTACAGGAAACAGTGGAGCGTTAGGCAAGGAGAAATGATAGAGGTGCTGCTTCTGCATCCTCAATTACCCATCTAGTGTCTGTAATCTATTCTTTTCAATGTCAAAACAGACAGCTACTCCTCCTGTTCATTCCCATTTACTGTGATTGAACTGGAGTGGGCTGTCATGAAAAAAGAGCTGTCACTCCATGACAGATAAGAGGTTGTGCATCACTCTTGATCTCTCTGTCTCACAGCAAGCTATTTTTAATGTACTCCTTCACCCCAAGGTTGATTAAATGATAATGTGTATAGAGGGGCATGCTGAGTGTCTTGCAGATGGCCCAGAGTCACAGGGGGTTACATCCACTGACAGGAAGGGGAGCTCAGTGTGTCACCAGCGCTACGTGGCTTCCGGTCATTGGAAGGGTTTACTTTTACATTGCTTGCTAGGATTGGATAATCAGGCGGAGCCAAGCACGGTTGTTGCATTGTTGCCACCCATAGCATTGAATTCAATAGCAAGGGAAGCCAATCACATCACAAAATCAAATCAAATCAACGTTTATTGGTTGCGTACACAGATTTGCAGATGTTATCGCAGGTGCAGCGTAATACTTATGTTTCTAGCTCCAACAGTGCAGTAATATCTAGAAATATAATAACAATACACCCATAATCCAAAAGTATTTTTTTTTTAATAATAATAATTTTTAAAAGAAATTAAGACATCAGAATGAGCAATGTCAGAGACCGGAATATAAATATATATATATATGTATAGACAGTATGGACAGTATATGAATAAAAATCTGTATTTACAGTATATAAGATGGGCCTTGACTAGAATACAGTATATACAAGAGAGAATACAGTAGACGGCACGCGTCAAACGTTTGATTTATGACCCTATATATGGATGACGTGTGCATGCCCATATTTGGGCATCCGGTCAGGACATCCTGGCGGGAAGTTATCGCGTGGTTATGCCCATATAAGGGCATCCTGTTCCTGTTGTTACGTGTTAGAGTGTGTGTTAATTTATACATATATTGCATCTATTCCTTTGAAGTTGTCATGATGATTGATGTGTAGGGACCTCGTTGAACTGGGGGGGATGTGTTTGAACATTTTAAAGAGGATGGCCCCACACCCCCTATTGTATTGCCCTTAGGGCTGTTGTCTATGAAGCAGGAATGTCCGGGGGTATTGTGTTGGGGGCAGACGCATTATAAATAAGACCCAGAACTAAACAAGATTTTTAAAATAAACCCAGAACATTCAACAGAAAAATATGTCTCCTAGGCCAATTCTGGGGGTACTATGCACCTCTTGTCACGAACCCATTGATAAAAGCATCGAGGACATTTTGTGTGAGGCCCCTGAATGTTTTAAAGGAGTTGTGGATATGAGGGATGGACATATGACTTACATATTCCAACCTGAGGATTCAACTGTGAAGATTTTCACAGACAGCGGTCCCAACCCCCTTTATCATGCAAAACCCAGGAGTTTTTCTCCTGCGCTGCGTATGAAAGAATGGCTTAAGATACAGCTAGCGTTATGTCAATGTGAACAGGCCCTGAGTGGTACATCCCTACCTGGCTATGCAAAGGAAAAGCTGGTGTGCAGGCGTGATGATTTGAAAGCCAAAGTGACTCCAAAATGACAATTTTAGCATGTGAACAATATGATAGTACAAATGCGACCAAATCTGTCAGTTCATATGTATTTTCCAAAGCCTGCAAGGATGTAAACTTTGTTATGCCAGTGTTTAGCTTTAAATGGCGTGATTACCATATATTCATAACCATGATGAAAAAGCTGGACATTCTTTTCCAAAATTGTGAACAATTACGTCGCTGGCCGCTTCTATCCTTATGACATACCCAGGGTCTACATGCAAGACGTTTGATCTATCCATGGAGTAAAAACCTACGGAACCAAGCTGGAGCGTGCAAGAGAGCTTGTCTTGACGACGGGGAATTGGAAACTGACAGGGGGTCAGGGACAACCCTATAGCCTCCCATTTTTCTGTAAGAAAGGAATAGTAAAAATGTTATGTATTAATTATAACATGTTTTTAAAATGTATGTACTAAAGATTTAGAATTAAATAAAGGGATTTAAAGCCGTATCTCACCTTCAACAAATTGAATCTGTCTTTTCTCTCTCGCCCCGGTCTGTCACGGAGAAATGCAATGTCTTAAAAAACAATGTCTTATTTTATACGAATACAGGCATTCCTACAACAGACAGTTATCAATATTTAAAGGTTATTAAAAATGTAGTAATGTGCCAGGTAATGGTCTGGTGGCTGACCTGCTGTACACCAATGTTTATAAATAAAAACATTATTGCATGTTTTTAACGAAAGGAATATCACACGCCCTCTCCCACCCAGTCTGTCTCGGTGAAAAATTTGTTCTGGAAAGATGTGCGCATGGGAGTGTGCGGGCATGTGCGTGCGAGTGTATGTGTGTGTGTGTTTCACAACAAAGGGGAGGGGTGTGTGTGCTATGCGTCTCTTCAGTAGGGCTTGGCACTAACGTGTCCTTAGCACAGAATCAAATCAGAACGTATCTCACCCCAGAGGATGTGGGGGCTAAAAAGTCAAACAGCCCAGACAGAATATATCATGCCAAGACAGCCCCCTAGGGTTTAAAACAATGTTATATCTAATCAAACTTATATACTAACGGTCCCCCCACCCCGGTCTATAAATTTACATCGGACACCCCCCAAGCTGCTTCCCCTGAGGTGCTATGAAGCATAATGGCAATACAGACAGACAGAACATGTCGAGACACCCTCCTGTTGTTTTAAATCAATGTTTTGTTCTCTAAACATTCTGGGGTACTACATGTCCATTTTTGCATACAGGATGTCGCCCGAAAAACGTCACCCCCGCTCTGTAAACTCATTAAATACTATCTCTCGTTAGAGACACGACCGCGGAGCGAGGCTAGTGAAACAGACCGTATTCTATCCATTCTGTACGAACGGCATTAGCGCAACTCCAAACACCAGGCCAACAGCCCAGAACAGCGGAATACCGAGCAGCTAATAGATAATCTGTGAATCCATCCTAATGGAGCTTTCTGAAGGTGAGTTAGTGAAAATAATATATTAGATTTGGAGGTGTTAGGTATTTTTTCGGGGAATTGTTTGGATATTACAATTAGATATTGTTCTAATATTAAACAGGAGTTATATATTTTTTTAACAGATATTCTAAAACGGGGGGACAATGATTTTTTAGGGAATATGTCAAATGCATGTATTCTTATAAGTTAAAATGTATATATTTCGTATAAATATATGTTAATATTATCTAACGTTTGTAGGATATCCTTCCTTTACCCAGTCGCTACCGGGAATAATTGATTGGGAACCGACAGCGTAAGACGGGGATTCTCAGAAGCAAACTGCGCCCGATCATTTACGAAGCCCTTCCCCATCACACTATTTTCGACGTAAGTCCAATAATAAAATCCATAAGAATATTTATACATTAAAAACAAAAAGTGTGCACACTATATTTAAAGCTATTTTTGTGTTTACAGCTGACAGTCCGTCAAGAAGGATCCCTGCTGCATTATGGACTCTGAACGACTACGGAGAAGCAGGTGAAACAGACAATATTCGCCAGTTCTGTACGAACGTTATTTCAAACCCACCAAGAACCGATGCTATACTCGTCCCATCAACTCCCCCGGGAACCTCCAGCCACTCGTGCCATATTCGAGACCCAAAGACGCAATGCACAACTCAGGCACAAGTGCACTGCGCAGAATCACTCCGGCCCGAGAAGTGTTACTGGGCTGGAAACCTGCTGCTTCAAGAAACGGCGCACTATGGACACGGTATGAAGCCATTATATATACACTGCTCAAAAAAATAAAGGGAACACTAAAATAACACATCCTAGATCTGAATGAATGAAATAATCTTATTAAATACTTTTTTCTTTACATAGTTGAACGTGCTGACAACAAAATCACACAAAAATAATCAATGGAAATCCGATTTATCAACCCATGGAGGTCTGGATTTGGAGTCACACTCAAAATTAAAGTGGAAAACCACACTACAGGCTGATCCAACTTTGATGTAATTTCCTTAAAACAAGTCAAAATGAGGCTCAGTAGTGTGTGTGGCCTCCACGTGCCTGTATGACCTCCCTACAACGCCTGGGCATGCTCCTGATGAGGTGGCGGATGGTCTCCTGAGGGATCTCCTCCCAGACCTGGACTAAAGCATCCGCCAACTCTTGGACAGTCTGTGGTGCAACGTGGCGTTGGTGGATGGAGTGAGACATGATGTCCCAGATGTGCTCAATTGGATTGAGGTCTGGGAAACGGGCGGGCCAGTCCATAGCATCAATGCCTTCCTCTTGCAGGAACTGCTGACACACTCCAGCCACATGAGGTCTAGCATTGTCTTGCATTAGGAGGAACCCAGGGCCAACCGCACCAGAATATGGTCTCACAAGGGGTCTGAGGATCTCATCTCGGTACCTAATGGCAGTCAGGCTACCTCTGGTGAGCACATGGAGGGCTGTGCGGCCCCCCAAAGAAATGCCACCCCACACCATGACTGACCCACCGTCAAACCGGTCATGCTGGAGGATGTTGCAGGCAGCAGAACGTTCTCCACGGCGTCTCCAGACTCTGTCACATCTGTCACATGTGCTCAGTGTGAACCTGCTTTCATCTGTGAAGAGCACAGGGCGCCAGTGGCGAATTTGCCAATCTTGGTGTTCTCTGGCAAATGCCAAACGTCCTGCACGGTGTTGGGCTGTAAGCACAACCCCCACCTGTGGATGTCGGGCCCTCATACCACCCTCATGGAGTTTGTTTCTGACCGATTGAGCAGACACATGCACATTTGTGGCCTGCTGGAGGTCATTTTGCAGGGCTCTGGCAGTGCTCCTCCTGCTCCTCCTTGCACAAAGGCGGCGGTAGCGGTCCTGCTGCTGGGTTGTTGCCCTCCTACAGCCTCCTCCACGTCTCCTGATGTACTGGCCTGTCTCCTGGTAGCGCCTCCATGCTCTGGACACTACGCTGACAGACACAGCAAACCTTCTTGCCACAGCTCGCATTTATGTGCCATCCTGGATGAGCTGCACTACCTGAGCCACTTGTGTGGGTTGTAGACTCCGTCTCATGCTACCACTAGAGTGAAAGCACCGCCAGCATTCAAAAGTAACCAAAACATCAGCCAGGAAGCATAGGAACTGAGAAGTGGTCCGTGGTCACCACCTGCAGAACCAGTCCTTTATTGGGGGTTTCTTGCTAATTGCCTATAATTTCCACCTGTTGTCTATTCCATTTGCACAACAGCATGTGAAATTTATTGTCAATCAGTGTTGCTTCCTAAGTGGACAGTTTGATTTCACAGAAGTGTGATTGACTTGGAGTTACATTGTGTTGTTTAAGTGTTCCCTTTATTTTTTTGAGCAGTGTATATATATATATATATATATATATATATGTTATTAGTTATACATATTTTATTATTATTTATACATTTTTATGATTGAATATGTTAAAACAATGACAAATAATGTTTTTTCAGACTCCGACGATACACGCCAGGTAGAATCTGGAATGCATGGTGAAAAAAGTATTGAGCCCACGGTATCCACGATTCGTCAGAACAGCCAGCGTCAAAAAAGCCGAGGTAATTTCATCATATATTGTTAATATATAGTATTATATCTGAAATGTATTTGACATTTTTATCTCATATTTTATGTTTAATAACCTATTTTGTATGTCTATTTTTCTTTCAGACTCCTCCCCGGCGTATAACGGCAGAGACGACCATACACAACGAGAGCACGCGGAGGATTTCGGCGCACCGGACATTCACAATAAAACACTGAAACCGGATGATTTCAATGTTTTAAATGACATTTCAGAGGTAGAAGACTTGATGTTGTGCGAGGCGGCCAGCCTTCTTGATTCAGCCAGCCTCCTTGATTCAGCCAGCCTTCTTCATTCAGCCAATTCTATGGTAGAAACACCCGAGCTAGGTTTCTCACAGCCTTTTACGGGGCTCTAAAATCCAGAAAGGTCTTGCTACACAAATGAATGGTGGCTTTACTTAAGCGGCAATACAGTCAAGATCTATCCTCCTGGCATAGAACAATGCCACGATTGTTAAACAACAATCCGATTAAAAAACGCAAATGCATGCGCTAAAAACCTATATGCAACATGGATCCTTCCAGAATACCACAAAAACACACATCCTTAATTAACCAAATGGATGAGCCAACAGACATAATTCAGACAGTTGAAACCCTGTTATCTCAGATTCCTGCCGAACTCCAAGCCTTCATTAACCAAATGAATGAGGCTGGGGTAAGATCAGACATAATTCATATAGGTAAAAACCTGTTATCCCAAATTCCTGCCGAACTCATAGCCTTAATTAATCATATGAATGAGTCCAGGACGACCGATGAAAACCCGGTATCCCAGATCCCTGACGCACTCAAATCCTTAATTAACCAAATGAATGAGAGCATAAGATCTTCTACACCGGACCCCACACAGACCCCGCCATTAACTCCCAGGCCCGAAGAGTCTGAAACGCAATACAAGGTTTTTGAGGAATTGGAAAATTGTCTAATAAATCAGGAGGGAGATGGTCTTGATAGAAATGTCCAGGTTGTGTACCGAAATAAATTCAGCAATACAGAGATTCAACAGTTTTTCAATTTCATATGGCTGAATCAGAATCTTGACTATGCGGTGTTTTATGTGATGATATTGGATACTCTGGACGAACTGTTAGACAGGGCAACAGCTTATGGTGAACCTCGTGACGTCTTACAGTTTGAAATTTGTGGAGATAGCATGCAAAATACTGTATCTCTTGTTTTACCTAATGATGCTGCAGATCTTGAACAATTTATAGCCCTGCTGGAACGACTTGTTCAATCAAATTTATCCATCATAGCCGATAGGACCCTCGAGCTTGTAATGCAAATAATACGTCAACCCCAGGGTGGCGGGGGTCAGAGAAGGAAACTAGATAGTCTCATGCAATCAGAAATCATAAGCAATAAAAGGGCATACCTCATAAACGTTCACAATCCTGGTAATAAGCTATGCTTTGCAATAGGCCTAGCACATTTACTCAACCCTGGATGTACTGATCTAGCGGCGTTACAAAAGGCTAGAGAGCTCCAAAAGGCCGTGGGTCTAGGTATACAGGATGCGGTGGCTTTCTCTGACATAGTCAAATTTGAAAACTTTCTGAACATCAAGATTGTGGTTTTGTACCACAGTAGAGCTAATGCAGCTCTCTTGAAATTCCAAAACAAGCTGCAACCTCATCCTCAGATTCTGTACTTTTATGTGCAAAGCGACCATTATTATGCTATTACCAACATCACAGCGTTTTTAGACGCACCACATGTGTGTCCAGCCTGTCATACAGGCTACACCCGAAAGGGGGGACACTCTAGTCGTTATAACTGTTCAGTATGTCTGGATGAAACATGTCCGATGCAGCCCATAAACCTAACACCCTGTGCGGATTGTCAATGTTCGGCCTACTGCTACGAAAAACACAAAATTGAAACATGGCACCCCAAGGCATGTAAATCTGTAAGCAGTTGTGACATTAACAAGAAATGTCCAAATGCCATTGCAATTACAGCCTTAAAATAGACAACCCTAAACCTCATGTGTGTGGAATCATACATTGCCCCATCTGTAAAGGGCCTTTTGAAAAGCAGAGACGCAGAAGTGGTTCAAGAAGTGCCACACGAGTGTTATATTCAGCCCTTGGCTGAAGATGAACATTCAGAGAAATACGGTTTTTATGATTTTGAGACTAATCAGCAATCAGGGGTCAATTTGGCTATTTTTGTATCTACCCTGACTTTCAAGGGTGAAAAGTGGTCTGCAGAGGAACCCAATTGTGCACTGCTCTTTCTAAAACACTTTAGAAAACCCCAGTACAGAAACTTCACGTTTATAGCGCACAATTCTAGAGCCTATGACTCCTACCTTCTTTTGAACCCCTTGATACAGCAAGGCGTTGCACCCAGTGTCATAGCTCAAGGTAGTACAATCTTGTGTTTTGTAGACCCCGCCTTCAACCAGAGATACATTGACAGTTTAAGTTTCTTACCCATGAGATTGGCTCAAATGCCTGAGGCCTTGGGTTTGAAAACTCTGTGAAAGGTTGGTTTCCTCATTTCTTCACATCTGAGGAGAATCTACATATATCGGATCTTATCCCAGCCCCGAAATGTACGGGTGTGATCAAATGAAAGATTCATGACGTGGTATGAGACAGTCAGACATAGCACCTTTGATTTCGATAAAGAGATGGAATCATACTGTGACAATGACGTGGTCATACTTCATGACGGATACCTTAGATTCAGAGAAGAGGTCATCAAAGATGTACAGTGAGGAAAAAAAGTATTTGATCCCCTGCTGATTTTGTGCGTTTGCCCACGACAAAGAAATGATCAGTCTATAATTTTAAAGGTAGGTTTATTTGAACAGTGAGAGACAGAATAACAACAAAAGAATCCAGAAAAACGCATTTCAAAAATGTTATACATTGATTTGCATTTTAATGAGGGAAATAAGTATTTGACCCCCTCTCAATCAGAATGATTTCTGGCTCCCAGCTGTCTTTTATACAGGTTACGAGCTGAGATTAGGAGCACACTCTTAAAGGGAGTGCTCCTAATCTCAGTTTGTTACCAAAATAAAAGACACCTGTCCACAGAAGCAGTCAATCAATCAGATTCCAAACTCTCCACCATGGCCAAGACCAAAGAGCTCTCCAAGGATGTCAGGGACAAGATTGTAGACCTACACAAGGCTGGAATGGGCTACAAGACCATCGCCAAGCAGCTTGGTGTGAAGGTGACAACAGTTGGTGCGATTATTCGCAAATGGAAGAAACACAAAAGAACTGTCAATCTCCCTCGGCCTGGGGCTCCATGCAAGATCTCACCTCGTGGAGTTGCAATGATCATGAGAATGGTGAGGAATCAGCCCAGAACTACACGGGAGGATCTTGTCAATAATCTCAAGGCAGATGGGACCATAGTCACCAAGAAAACAATTGGTAACACACTACGCCGTGAAGGACTGAAATCCTGCAGCGCCCGCAAGGTGCCCCTGCTCAAAAAAGCACATATACATGCCCGTCTGAAGTTTGCCAATGAACATCTGAATGATTCAGAGGACAACTGGGTGAAAGTGTTGTGGTCAGATGAGACCAAAATGGAGCTCTTTGGCATCAACTCAACTCGCCGTGTTTGGAGGAGGAGGAATGCTGCCTATGACCCCAAGAACACCATCCCCACCGTCAAACATGGAGGTGGAAACATTATGCTTTGGGGGTGTTTTTCTGCTAAGGGGACAGGACAACTTCACCGCATCAAAGGGACGATGGACGGGGCCATGTACCATCAAATCTTGGGTGAGAACCTCCTTCCCTCAGCCAGGGCATTGAAAATGGGTCGTGGATGGGTATTCCAGCATGACAATGACCCAAAACACACGGCCAAGGCAACAAAGGAGTGGCTCAAGAAGAAACACATTAAGGTCCTGGAGTGGCCTAGCCAGTCTCCAGACCTTAATACAATAGAATATCTGTGGAGGGAGCTGAAGGTTCGAGTTGCCAAATGTCAGCCTCGAAACCTTAATGACTTGGAGAAGATCTGCAAAGAGGAGTGGGATAAAATCCCCCCTGAGATGTGTGCAAACCTGGTGGCCAACTACAAGAAATGTCTGACCTCTGTGATTGCCAACAAGGGTTTTGCCACCAAGTACTAAGTCATGTTTTGCAGAGGGGTCAAATACTTATTTCCCTCATTAAAATGCAAATCAATTTATGACATTTTTGACATGCGTTTTTTTCTGGATTTTTTTGTTGTTATTCTGTCTCTCACTGTTCATATAAACCTACCATTAAAATGATAGACTGATCATTTCTTTGTCCGTGGGCAAACGTACAACATCTGCAGGGGATCAAATACTTTTTTCCCTCACTGTAGGCATTGACCCCTGGAGTTGTACAACTATTGTATTGGCATGCATGAAAACATATCGTACACACTTTTTACCTCCAGCATCCATAGCTATCCCCTCGCCTGACAACTACCGATGCCAATTCAAGTCATACTTTAGTGGGTCCATTCAATGGTTGGAGTACTTGGCCCAGGATGAATAAATTTTTATTCAACATGCTTTGAATAGGGGTGAGAAGGCGTTTGGGCCTTATCATGTAGATGGATACACACAGATTGACGGTGTTGAGACCGTGTTTGAGTACAACGGTTGTATCTTCCACAGTTGTAAATCTTACTTTGTGCCCCAGGCCATGTGTGTCCTAACCCAAAAGACTTTTGGGGAAATGTATCAAGAGTTCCAAGATAAATTAGAATCTTTACAGGCTACTTACGGTTGAAAGTGAATGTGATGTGGGAGCATGAGTGGACCGCACTCAAAAAGTCTGATCCACATGTTCGAGCCTTCCTTTCCAGCTTTGACACACCAGAACCCTTGGAACCACGACAGGCCTTATATGGAAGCCGTACCAATGCTTTGACATTGCGGTATGTAGTGCAACCTGACGAGACAATAGGATATGAAGATTTTACATCCATTAATCCTCATGTAATGAGTTCCTCATGCTATCCTATGGGGCATCCTGAAATTATTCACCGCGATTTTGACTTACCCCAAAACTATTTTGGTTTGATCAAAGAAACTGTCTACCCTCCTAGGGGTTTGTTTATACCAGTGTTGCCTTACAAGGGACCTCAAGGAAAACTTTTCTTTCCCATTTGTTGCACCTGCAGTGAAAACAACAACCAGGAAAAGCCTTGTGATCACTCAGATCAAGAAAGAGCCCTGACAGGTGAATGGGTCACAGTTGAATTCTCTAAGGCTCTAGAGATGGGATATCGCGTGGCCAAAATCTTTGAAGTGTGGGACTTTTCCAGGAAATCAGACACTCTTTTTAAAGAGTACATCAAGACCTTCTTGAGATGCAAGCAAATGGCTTCAGGCTATCCTGCATCGGTCACAGATCAAGCGAGCAAAGACAAGTACATTCAAGACTATCATGACAGAGAAGGCATACTTCTTGACCCAGACAGAATAGAGGTCAACAAAACCAAAAGAAATGTGTCGAAATTGTACTTAAACTCTCTTTGGGGGAATCTTTCCCAGAGAAGCAACATGCTAACAACGTCGATCATTAAAGACCCCAAATAATTTTTTTATTTTTATTTTTTTTGACCAATACGAAATTTCACATTTTTCCTTCTTGAGTCAAGACATTGCCCTGGTGCAATGGAGACGTAACAAGAGGTGGGTTCTATCCCCGGGTAATGTAAATGTGTTTCTTTCAGCATTTACCACGGCCTATGGCCGACTTGAACTGTACGCCCTCATTGAGCAGCTTCAGAGGCGGGTTCTTTACCACGACACAGACTCTGTGGTCTATGTAAGCAAACAGGGTGATTGGAACCCCCCACTCAGCAACTATCTGGGTGGTTTAATGAGTGAACTCGAAGATGGTGACCATATCACAGAACGGTCCTCCTGTGGTCCCAAAAGCTATGCTTTTAGGACTAAAGACAATCACGTGGTGTTGAAAGTCAAAAGCGTGACTCAAAACTATGAAAATGCCCTGCGTGTAAACTTGGAATCAATCACACGCTTGGTCGGGGGGTTCATAAACAACCGGAATAGTGACTTCGAGATTTTGAGCTCCTACAAAAAAATTGTTAGGGATAAAAAGGGCTTCCATCTAAGGAATGCCCCACTTACTAAAAGATTCCGGGTAGTCTATGTGTCTTAAAGCTTAAGATATAATGGCTGCTGTAGAAGGTTTTGATCCCCGGTTTCAACTACCATTTACGGCCTTAATCGCAGGCCCATCCAATAGCGGTAAAACTTGTTTTGTAAAAAGTACTTTAGAGAATTCTGAACATGTATTATCTCAGAAGCCTGACAATATTGTGTGGTGTTATTCGTGTTATCAACCTTTGTATGATGAACTGTTGAAGAAAATAAAAATCACCTTTGTTGAAGGAATACCCGAATCCCTGTCTGATGATGAACTTCTCCCTCCTCATAAAAACAATCTGCTGGTTTTGGACGATATGCTATTTGCAGGTAGCGAACATCCTGAAATTGTATGAGCTTTTACCCAATATAGTCATCATAGAAATCTGTCCGTGCTTTACTTGGTGCAGAATGTGTTTCACCAAGGTAAAAATAGCCATACCATTAGTTTGAACGCCAATTACATGGTTTTGTTCAAAAACCCTAGAGAAATACTACAAATTAACACTCTAGCTCAGCAGATGTACCAGGGAAGGAAATCCTACTTCATGGAGAACTATGAGGACGCTACCAAAGCGCCATTTTCTTATTTAATTGTGGATTTAAAATCAAATACTCCAGAACACCTGAGGCTCCGAACCGGCGTGTTCCCGTGGGAGTGGCCGGCTGTGTAAATTCCTAAAAAGTAACCGCTATGTCTCTGCGTTTAAAAAGAAACCTGCCCCTCTTGAGAAGCCTAGTTGGGGCTACTGCTAAAGAACGGAAGGCCATCTTGGGTCACTGTTCTTCAGATCTCATATTATCCCTATGTGAGGTTGCTTTGAATCTTCTGAAAGGACGCATTCCACTCACCCTGAACCAATAAAAAAAATTTAAGAGACAAAAGACTGCGATCCAACTCTTTGCCAATAAAAGGGCCAGTCTTCAAAAGAAAAGACATAGCATACAACAGTCTGGGAGTTTTCTTCTGCCTTTGCTAACTATAGCCGTGCCCTTCATCACCAGCCTATTGCTGCCAGGCGTGGGGGTTGAACACAGAGTGTGATGGCAAATAAAATGTACTTGGTGCCTCAACAAGAGTTGGATAGACTTAAAAAACAAATGCAGGGTCCTGAAAATATCAGACAAACAGCGGAAAATGATTTGGATACGGCCATGAAGGATATTTTGAACCGAAAAGGATGGAACCCCTATGAAAAGGTCCAAAAATACACAAATCTTTTGCAAAGGTATTTGGCCTTGGTGAGAGAGAGACCAGCCATTTATCGCTTTCCCTACCGGACCCTTTAAAAGATGACGCGCCTAGAGAGAACCAAGCCCCTGTAATGCCTGTACCTGTGATCTTACCGGCTGAAGATCAAATGCCTGTTGAAGATAACATTATGCATGACATGTTGACACATGTTCCGGCACGTAACAGGAAAAATGTTATATACATTATGAACAAGATAAAAGACTCAAAGGGGACCACTACTTGGAATGACAGAGGAGAGTTTATCCTTCAGGGCGCTGTTGTTAAGGGTTCACATATGCTTGACTTGCTTAAAAGTACCACGGCCGCCCACAAGGTTGCTGATGACAGAAGATCTCCCGGGTGGTCGTCAGTTTCTTAAGGCCCTGGCAATCCTCAACATTCCCCTCTCGGGTGTACCCAACTATAAGCTTCGTCAACAGATTCAAACTTTAAAACAAAAACCTTCAACGACCTACAGCACCCCTAAAGATGTTCCAACAACCCCTCCCCCCTTTGAAAGGGATGATGATAACTCAATCATGGATGAGTCCTCAGGGTGGTTAGATTTTTGAATGACTTTTGAATGACTATGATTAAATTCAATACATTTTATTTGAAAAATTAAGCAATTAAAAAATTTGGGCATTCTTGAAACATTTGACGTGAGCATACGCCTTGATTACACGGTCTTAAAGGACACATATTTGAACACTTGTGATATTTTCTAACAAAACAAGTTACAACGTTATCATTACTTCTTAAATCATCATTATAAAGAGACATAACATCTTCAAAAGAAACTCCCCGGGCTCTTTGGCATAGGTAGAATACACAGTGTTGACCACATGTAGTGGAAAGGTTATCTTGTACTTGTTTGATGCTGTAGTAGATCTTTGATCCATTTTTGATCAAAAACTCTTTAATAGATTTGGGGAAATGTAAAAATCCGGGGGGAAAGCTGTAGGAATAAAATAAATATTGAGATTTTTCTTCCTCCTTCGTCTTCTAATGTCACAGCTAGCCAATGTTCACCCGGCATGTGTTTAGGATGGGCATTGACAATAAACATGGCCGGCCGCTCTGGCCATTTCTCAATAGGTAATTCATCACAAGCCCACACTCCACAAAATGTTTTCCAATCAAGCGGCTCATGAGCCCTTCCAGCTCTTGGGTATTCATATCTTTGCTCAACGATCCTTAATAATAATCCACTAAGACTTGTCTTCGGGCATTCACTTCCAAGATTGAATCAGAGCATGCATAAACA
This sequence comes from Salmo trutta, assembly GCF_901001165.1. NCBI lineage: Eukaryota > Metazoa > Chordata > Actinopteri > Salmoniformes > Salmonidae > Salmo > Salmo trutta. The sequence continues at coordinate 19,560,161 of NC_042980.1, forward strand.
ATCATGCTAACTGTACAGGCTAAAGGTGTACGGAAACGCATTTCCAGCCTGAGGTTACCTTGGGACACCACAGACAGATTTCCTGAGGTGTCATCATCAGGTGATAAATTGAAAGCATACAATGTGTAACCCTCTGCAAAATCATTTCTGTCAATAGGTAAAGAGAGATCTTTTAGATGCCTCCCGGTAGCCAGGAATAGATTGAAAATTCTCGCACAGAAATGCTGTTATTAAATTGCAGTTGGAAAGCCTTAGCAGGGACCTGACGTCCATCCTGACAGAGAGCTACATACTCTGCATTGAAGTGTTGAAAATTAAATGGGTTTTTATGTAAGCTGCCCGTATTAGAGGCGTGATCAACCATGTAGAGGGGTAAAGGGCCTAGAAAAAGGTTTTCTTGACTGCAGATTCTACTGCCCATAGGTATGCTAAAGGTTTTCATGGTAGTTCTTTGGAGAGGGTAAAGGGCATTTCCTTTCATCAAAGCCTGTGAGTGACCCAGACGAACTGTCGGAGATACAGACACTTTTTTAATAAAAAGCGTTGCCCCCAACACTTTTAAACTAAAGTCACCGTCTTGGGCAGACATCAGACAAAACTCATCCTTGGCCCTGGTTAATTTTAGTCTTAAATCAACCGAATTTAAGAGTAAACGTTCTTGAAAGAAAATGTCAGAGTGTATAGTCCCTAGCAGATAAACTCTCGAGATTCGGCACAGTAGCGAGCACGTGCCTCCAGTCCTTTGTTTGCACCGGTGGAAGGGTCTATCGATTCCATAGAGACTCCTGCAGTATTCTTGCTAAACAGCCCGGCACTGAATTGTGTCTTGAGAGTGTCTTCAGAGTAGTTGAGTAAACATTCCATGATGGCCCTATAAGGGTATGTGGCACTGCTTTGACTGATTAGGCGTTCACCCAAAGTCACATCCACTTGGGAGAAGATTGTGGCCAAGGGGTAATTAATGAGACTCACTTTGGCATCGTTTGCAATGTTAGTACCATCTCTTTTGGTCACTTTTAGACGTAAATGCACCAAGGTGTTGTTGAGGTCCAGATAGTTGTCACCGTGGCCTGGTATGAAAAATTCTATAGGACCGTTGTCTGTAATGGCAGAGAGTGGGGCTATCTCCACATAACTGGACCTATCTATTGAAAATTGGGTTAAGGGGGCCGTGAAAAGATTGAGCTCTGTCTTTATAGCTTCAGAGGACATGCGGTGTAAAAGAGCCATGTTTCTTGTTCTTTTAGAAAATACTTCCGAGTATTCTTTTTGCCGTTTTTGGTCCAGACCTCCTCACTTTACCTCGTTAAAAGTTTCTTTTAACGGTTAATCTCCGCTTTTTAGGGGCAGGCCTGCGCCTTATACCCGGAGGTCTCTTTTTTGGTCTTCGAGACAACATCATAAGCCCCGAGCCTTCTTGATGCTCGGCATCGGATGACGCCCTTCTGGTCATAGCATTGGCTACAACCTCACTTACTATATTTTTAGCCTCTGATTTTAAATGTGGTTAGGCTATGCTGAGGCCTCTCTTCATAAATGGTAAAACCATCCTAAAGAGGTTACGAAATATACCGCCTATCCCCGAACCGTACATGGTCGGGAATCCATGATAACCTGGTAACCCATTACCCACTTGATCAACATAGTATGAGACATAGCGGTTAGAGTCGAGATGGGGGTTGTGTTCCATAACCATTTTAATTTATTTGTATAATGTTTATAAAAATAAATAAAATAAAAAAAATATATATATATAATACTAATTATATATTATATATGTAGAGAGGTTTTGGTGGGTCTAAAATGGAGTTTTACAACTGTTTACCATAAGTAAATTCGATGTTTTCGTTCTGATCCGTTTTAAGCTCAACCAGAATGTTTTCAATATATTTCTTGCTTACAGGTACATAGTGTGGCTTGTCATAGTTAACAGTGACTACATCACCATCCTTTCCCTCTATATGAACTGTTCTCAGGAGGGGCACACAACTGTCTCCTTCCTACCCTTTGATATGATATGATGTCGGTATACACAAATATGTTGTAAAACCCTGCATGTATATCCGCAGGGAATGGGAATAATTTATCTTTCACATATGTCCTTTTATTGGGACCCATCTTTAACATGTAGGCTAAATTACCGCTGGTGTTTATACCCCCATCCGCAGCCCCTGAGATTTATACACGTTTATGAATAGGGTTGTAGACCAAGAGTATTTCCATATTGTTCAGAGTTAGGAGTTCATTCAACTCTGAGACGATCCTGTCAACGGTTCTATAGAACCCTTTTTTAATCTTTATACGTTTCGGAGGTTCCAATATCCTTTTGCAATAACAATCCCGGTCCTTATCCTTGATATTATACCAACTATGGGGGTATGTAATCTCGCTGAGACCTACTTCCCAGGCCTCTGATAACTCTATAGGCTTTGGAAAATTGGTTGTATAATTCGAACTTTGGTTATTATGATATACAGTATATGTGCAGACGCATTACTGGGGAGGGTCAGGTAGAAGCCGCTGTGTTCCATGATGCACTCCTGTGTACACACGAATGATGTTGTATTTATCATGCATGAGGGTTTAAGTTACCCCCGATGCCTCCACCACATCGTGCTCTAATACCCAACTGTTGAACTTTTGGGGACTATTTTTCCAACAGACCAACACCCATTTTTTACCCTTTTCTGTCTTATGATCTAGAATCTCCTCCACGTGAGACTTTATCTCTACCCATCTGTACCTTCTGTAGTTCCTTCTCATAAAAAAATCCCTCTATAAGCTCCCCGTCATAATCTTTTAACTTGTAGACAGGGGGTATGCGCGGTAGACATTCGGTAACGGTGAACACTTCATCGCTGTAACCTTGCTCATATTTTTTGTCAAAAGCACCCCTCAACTTGGATATACATACCAAGTCCCCACTATGAATTTAAAATTAAAATAAATCTTACGGCGAAGGGGGAACAAACCATATAGATTTTTAAAGACCTGAAAAGAGTTTTCAGAAGAGACCTCGGAGGGCTTCATCCGTATACTCTTATGGTAGCTGTAGTTGTAACCCTTTACTAAATCTTGAACTATATCGATATATCTATGCGTGTTGTGAGCTGTAAAATATCTCCACATCCGCTCCTTCAGAGTTCTGTTAAAGCGTTCAACAACTAAAGCTTTCAAATCCGAGCCTGTAGCAAAATGTACTATATTGTGCTTCTTCATGAGTTTCTGAAAAGTATTATTAAAAAATGATTTTCCACCGTCAGTCTGCACTTTCTTGGGGGCTCCTCCTTCCTTCAAAGGCCTGGGTCACCTCTGCCCCACTCTTATTTTTTAAGACCCTTACAAATGCTATTTTAGAGAAAATATCTATAACCGTTAGCATGTAGCGATTTCCATCATTTATATATGCAACGGCCTACATGTCGCATAGATCTGCCTGAAACTGGTACAAGGGATGAGTAGAAAAAACTATATTTCTTGGAAATTGTTTTCGTATAGGTTTATGCAGAGTATAAGCATCCTGCACTGCTAACCATTCATTCACTTGAGCAACGCCTAACCTGCTACCTGTTTCTTTGGCTATAGCTCTCTGTAAACGCTCCTTATCCCCATAAGACCCAGGGTTAGAGGGGGTATAAGAAATGTGTTTCAACATCTGCTCCGCCATCCTTCTTGCCTCTCTGAAGTACAATAACGTTAATGAGCCCCTTTCAAATAACAACAACATTTAATTTTCATTTTTATGTTTTATTTTATGCGAACATCAAGTATTACGTATACAGACAATTCAGGATTCGTAGCAGGATACTAGTCCCCGATTTCTCAACGATCCAAGCATGCAACACCCTGTATATTTGGTTTAGATTTACAGGCTTGTGTCGCTGAATTTTTAAAATGCACACATCTGCTATTTAAGTATATAAACAGCAAATATGGTACATGTAAAGTAAAATCTTAGACAAGGTTGTTTCTAGTTCTTCAGAATCATCCACAAGACGTGATACCAGTTTCCAGTGTCCATTGTAGACTCTCGCCCGTATGTCGTACATGATTCATGATTTGCTCCATTTTTAGCACACGCTCTACATTAGCCCATGTATTGTGGGTTGTGTAGAACGATACATTGTTCACTTTATTTTCAATAATTTGCTGCATCACATTTGTAAGTTCTCTCAAAATAATGTATTTATTTATTCTCTCTAACATCGTATGCATATAGTTAGTCATTGCTTTAGATCTAAATAACAAATATGTACTGTCACTCGGTCTCTTGTGGTTTATTGAGCCAGAAAGTCATCACATCAGCCACCACAGCTTCCCTGTATTTGTTGTCATCCACCAGGGTGTGTTGGATTTCTTTGAGTTTCTTGTGGATGTAGATCGCATCCTTCAGTTCATGTAGGAAAGCCTCGGTTACCCCGTAAACTCTGGGAATAGATGGCACAAGACCCATAGACTCCAGGGCTCTGACCAGCGAGGGTATAAATCTGCAGGACCACAGTCTTTTCACCAGCTCCTCAAAATGGTTGAAGAATTAGTATCTTGGGGGCTCGTATAAACACGGATGACGGCGCTGGCTGGGGTGATTGATCTCACAACCGATGCATTTTTCTCTTATATACTCTCCAATCACCACATCTAAAAGTGCGGCTACAGAGGCCTTGATGGTGTCCACAAAAATAGTACTGACCACCCCATCAAACACATCCTCAGGCTGTGTACATGTAGGGGGTGTCGGGGGTCTTAGGGGGGGAGTAGAATATCTGGGGGGAGTAGAATGGTGGGCTGAGAGGCATAAAGTCCTTAGGGTCTGGTACCCATGACATATCAGAGTCCTGGTATGGTATATGAAGATCCATGGTATATGCTGAAATGAAGAACCGGAGGCTTTATGGGCACTCCTTTTATTGTTGAACCAGTCCTTTGGTATCAGGGCGTGGTTAACGCAGCCGTGTACTTAGTTTGCTTCGGGGCTGACCCTTCTGAGGATGACCCTTCTTGGGGTTCCTTTGAAGCATAATCCTCAGGATTCGTATATATTATGCACTTCCTTAGCCGAACAATGCTCTGCCGTTGTTGGCTCTGTACAAAAAGAGCGTCCAACAACTCAAATATTTTCAATTCCATTAGATCCGAACTTTTAAAAGAAATAAGCATGTGCAACTTAAAATCCCCAGTCAGGCCACCATCACGAATGTTCTGGTTGCGGGTTTCCTCGTTGCTGATATAGAACTCCACGCACCCACATGGAAGTCCATTCTTTCTTTGTATTTTCACCCTGTGAAATATTCTTCCTGAGGAGTCAGGGGCACCCTCACAACGGGTCTCGTAGTCCGTGAACAAGCTATACCCCTTTGTGATAACTCTCAGTTCGGGACACACCACCTTGCGAAAAAACTGCCAGTCTTCAAGCCCGTAGTCCAATCCTAAAGCAGGGTCTGTATTTTCTCGGTATAGAGTTTCACTCTACAGGTCGGGTAATCAAACAGATAACCCCATTGCTGTCCATTAGACATCATCACTTGATCTTTCAGCGCAGTTGCGGGCAGTATTTGGGTTCTATACATATTTTAAAAAACGCTTTTTTGGCCCATCGTTTATACTCTGACCTTTATCTATGTTTCAACCGCGGTCCTGCTTCCGTTGTTACGGTCATCACAGCTGTGTCACTGATCACAAAATCCATGTTTAATTTCTTTAGTGGTTTATCATGGTCACTTGTGTTGTTCTGGGTCTTATTTATAATGCGTCTGCCCCCAACACAATACCCCCGGACATTCCTGCTTCATAGACAACAGCCCTAAGGGCAATAAAATAGGGGGTGTGGGGCCATCCTCTTTGAAATGTTCAAACACATCCCCCCAGTTCAACGAGGTCCCTACACATGAATCATCATGACAACTTCAAAGGAATAGATGCAATATATGCATAAATTAACACACACTCTAACATGTGACAACAGGACCAGGATGCCCTTATATGGGCATAACCACGTGATAACTTCCCGCCAGGATGTCAAGACCGGATGCCCAAATATGGGCATGCACACGTCATCCGGACATAGGGTCATAAATCAAACGTTTCATGCGTGCCGTCTACTGTATTCTCTCTTATACATATAAAGTGGGTAAAGCAGTATGTAAACATTATTAAAGTGACCAGCGTTCAATTACTCTTTGTTAATAGGGCAGCAGTCTCTAAGGTGCAGAGTAGCGTACCGGGTGGTAGCCGGCTAGTGACAGTGTCTTAGGTTCAGGGCAGGGTACTGGGCAGTGATGACTGTTTAACAGTATGGTGGCCTGGAGATAGAAGTTGTTTATCAGTCTCTCAGTCCCAGCTTTGCTGTATCTGTACTGTCTTCGCCTTCTAGATGGTAGCGGGGTGAACAGACCGTAGCTCAGGTGGCTGAGGTCCTTGATGATCTTCTTGGCCGATGATGCGTTGGGCTGACCTCACCACCCTCTGGAGAGCCCGGCGGTTGTGGGCGGTGCAGTTTCCGTACCAGGTGGTGATACAGCCGACCAGAGAGAGTGATAGAGGCCATATTAGCATGGGCAGAGCCCAGTAGTCAACTGGGTGGGACTTCCAACTTCATTGGCTGATCTCTCCTGGTGACCTTGTTAGAGTCAGGCTTTACAACGAAAGCAAAACATTAGATTATGTCAGCAGAGTACCCAGCCAGAAATAATCAGACACCCATTTTTCAAGCTAGCATATAATGTCACATAAACCCAAACCACAGCTAAATGCAGCACTAACCTTTGATGATCTTCATCAGATGACACACCTAGGACATTATGTTATACAATACATGCATGTTTTGTTCAATCAAGTTCATATTTATATCAAAAACCAGCTTTTTACATTAGCAGGTGACTAGCATGTGACTAGCATTCCCACCGAACACTTCCGGTGAATTTACTAAATTACTCACCATAAACGTTCACAAAAAACATAACAATTATTTTAAGAATTATAGATACAGAACTCCTATATGCACTCGCTATGTCCGATTTTAAAATAGCTTTTCGGTGAAAGCACATTTTGCAATATTCTAAGTAGATAGCCCGGGGCTAGCTATTTAGACACCCACCAAGTTTAGCCCTCACCAAAGTCAGATTTACTATAAGAAAAATGTTATTACCTTTGCTGTTCTTCGTCAGAATGCACTCCCAGGACTTCTACTTCAATAACAAATGTTGGTTTGGTCCCAAATAATCCATAGTTATATCCAAATAGCGGCGTTTTGTTTGTGAGTTCAAGACACTATCCGAAGGGTAAATAAGGGTTACGTGCCCGACGTGTTTCGTGACAAAAAAATTCAAAATATTCCATTACCGTACTTCGAAGCATGTCAACCGCTGTTTAAAATCAATTTTTATGCCATTTTTCTCGTAAAAAAGCGATAATATTCTGACCGGGAGTGGTTGTTTTCGTTCAAAGAGAGAGAAAGTAAACATGGAGTCGACTCGGGCACGCGCCTCCAGTCTTATTGTTCTCAAATCGACCACTTACAAAATGCGCTAATGTTTTTCAGCCAGGGCCTGCAAAGCCACCATTCAGCTTTTTGGCGCCTTCTGAGAGACTATGGGAGTGTTAGAAAATGTCACGTCATGCCAGAGATCCCCTGTTTTGGTTAGAGATGATCAAGAAGGCCATGAAATGGTCAAAGAGAGCGCTTCCTGTTTGGAATCTTCTCAGGTTTTGGCCTGCCAAATGAGTTCTGTTATACTCACAGACACCATTCAAACAGTTTTAGAAACTTTAGGGTGTTTTCTATCCAAATCAAACAATTATATGCATATTCTAGTTACTGGGCAGGAGTAGTAACCAGATTAAATCGGGTACGTTTTTTATCCGGCCGTGCAAATACTGCCCCCTAGTCCCAACAGGTTAAATTAGCCATGGATGAAGAGACTTGTGGTTTTACTTAATTATTCGTACCAGTGATTATAAAAATGATTCTGATCCAACCATAAATTCATACATTTTGCCCCTGGGCTGAGAGCAATGTTCCGTCCAAGCTGCACGCAGGCGCACAGCTCCCCGGGAGTGCCACACAGATTCAATATCAGCCTGTGCAAAGAAGCATGAGATTGAAATTCACTCAACTTTCCAGTTTTCCCCATTAGATAACACTATCAACGTTTCCCTCTACTGTGCAAATTATAATCAAATCAACGCAATATTGGCCACTTTCAATGTAACACACCAAAACAAAACAAACTATGAAATAGATTTTCTTGTAGGCAGAGAACATTGGAGTAGGATTCTATTGCATTGACAGGCACGACTCAGGCCCATATTCTACACAGACAGTTGTGCCATAATCAATCAGAGCTGGAGTATCCCTTTATGCAAATAGACCATTGCCATATATGGATCTGTGCATTTCACTTTGAATTGGACTGTGTTTACAGCATGAGTGGTCTCGCTTGTTTTTAGATCAAAGCAAGAGCTGCATGTTGCCAAGTGTGTACATTTGTTCATATTCTTTGCTAGTAAGTGAGTTATTAGCGCAGTTATAGTTAATTTCTAGTCAGCAATGGGGGAGTGGTTGCTTCCTAAAATAGCACAAAACGTGTGCATTTCTAGCCATCTTTGAAAAGCAAGTCAGGTCAAGAGCTTTTTTTCTGTCTGAATGGGGCAGTGTTGTATTTTGAGACAGGCTTGAATCAGCTATGTAGTCAATAGACCCCTTTCTGTGTTTGCAAACATTGCCACACGTTGGTGGCAGAACACGGGGGAGTTCTTATAGAACGCCAGCAACAAGTGCCTCTATTTACATGTTGCTTACGAGTGCATTTCACACTACTTTAGGAACACAATTGGATTTTAAGGCTCGTATGAATGTCCTGCCTAATATAATGTTTGGGTCAACATCGCAAATCAACTGCATTATACTTAAAAAACACTTCAACTTCAACCAGTAAAATGGCTCTATGGCTAGCTTTTGGTACAGCCTATGTCAATGAGCATTAGCATTCTAGCTAACAAGTGGTGCATCCAAAATAGTTATTTAGCGAAGATCACAACCAAATATCATCTTAGCGACTGTTCAAGCAAGAATCAAAACATCATTGTTTATAAGTAATACAAACGTACATTTTGTTGAATGGGCACAGACGGCGATGGCTTTCTTACAGCAGCCAAGAGTCATGCACATCTGTGCGTGACCTCAGTGTGTCGTGTACTGGAACGGTGTCTATAGGTAGAGGGTTCCATAATTTGTCTGATTCTCTGTATTATGGTAGGGAATAATAATTGATTTTATTTTGTAAAGGGTTTCTTGCATCAAACAACACAATATTTTCAGTCACTGCCTTGGCTGAAGTACAAGTGAATAAAAAGGTTAATGATTTTTTCTAAAATCTCATGGAATGTAGGCCTACATTGAACACCACACATTGGCTGCTACTGTAGGCTGAATTATAGAACAGCTATTTCCATGTTAAAATGTTATGATATGTATTTTCTCCATTGTTTTTATGGCAGGCCACTCGGATAGGCCTACATTATGATAAAAAAGCCACAGTAGCCTAACTGTAACTTAAACAGTGCTTGACTTGGGATGAAAGAAGTGCAGGAGCTGTCTTTTTTCAAGTTGGTCCATTAGACCAGGTATTCCCAAACTGGGGTATGCGTACCCCCAGTAGTACATGCAATGCCGTCTGGGGTACGCCAAATATAAATGTGATTCTTCACATTCTCAAACAGTCCATTTATATTTTCCAACGGGTCTATACATTTGGGTGAGGTTTTTTGCTTGCTTGAGTAGCCTCGTTTCACTGCCAAAAATAAAATTAAACCATCTAGTGTTCAGCGAAATAACAACACAATGTCAAATACAGGTAGCCTCAGGGGCGAAAATCTGATATCAACTTTGGAGGGGACAATTACATTACATTTTCTCAAGAGCAATTCCTGAGGGGGACACCAAAAGTAGTGCTGTAACACATAGCCTACATTGTAATATGGTAAATGCATATTGAGGAACCAAAGAAATAAGGTGTTTGCCGTACTCCTAACTACCGGTACCCAAAACTACACAACTAATCACAACAGCAATACCATTGCCTTTAACAAATCCTAGTTCAGTCACCAGTTTAAGTTGAGAGTGGGGGTATCCATGGCATTTTCCAATTATGTTCCTATTTTACAAGTCAAAAAAATGGAGAACCTTTCATAATGTTGCCAAACAAAGACTCAACAAACTTACCTGAGACTCCCTGTCTCTGCCAGTCTGTCCCTGCATATCTGTCCCCAACTCTGCTGTCTGTGTGCCATCTGTTGCCTGCTCTGCCTAATGACATCATTGTGAAACATTTCCATTAGAATTTCATTTCTTTCTTATGAACATTTGATCAACTAGTCTTTGAGATATTAGGCTACTAGGGTTCTTACTTTGCGTTTTGGTGTACTGAAAAATACTCTGATGTCCGTCTTTTATTTTTCTGCCATTTTTCTACCTGGCTGGCTGGCTGGCTACACACACACACACAGTGTGTAGGTTATTTACAGTAGGAGATGGGCTTCTATCATCTTATCTTTTATCATTCTATTTGGGCTTCGATCTAAAAGGTAGCTAGCAAATGTGAAACGGATTAAAATGACAAGAGTTGACAGCTGTATGAGTTCACCATTTACACAACATATGCTGCAACCTTTTGTAATTTTAATAGTTTGTTTCATATTGGCTGGCTTCCAACAATAGCTGAATTTGCAAAGCTAGCGAGCACCAATTCCGTTTCAGTGGTTTTTGCTATAATCTTTGCTACCCGGGTTAAATAAAGGTGAAATAAAATAAATAAATAAATAAAAGTTCCCTTGCGACAATTTAGCTTTTGCAACGAGACCATTAAATATATTTAACACAATGGTAGAAGAGAGTGTAGTTCTGTTCAGTTTGGACTGCAGTTTATCGCTAACCTTATCGCAGGGACTTTGAAGCACTAACTTACATCATCTGCATGCTGATCTTGGAATAAATTGACGATAGCAAAGATTCCATCTTTGACGAGGCCACATAAATGGAATAGGTACTAGCTAGCTTAATAGTTCATATTTGCGCGCTAGCTCTGCATATTCAGCTAGTGTGTGTGCGCGATTGACTGGATTAACCTCACTTCAGTTACGTTCATTGAGTGCCTTTCAGACAGTAGATACGACCCCTTACTGTTACCTTGCCAACTAAGAAACTGGCAGTGGATCAAAACATTGTGAGGAAAAGGGTGGGGGGGGTCGCAATCTTTTGAAACTTAAAAACGCGCTATTAAGTGTCTATAATCAGCACAATTGCTTTCATTGCGTATTATGAATATTACTTAAATTACATAGTTATGTTTCAGTGATATATTGGGGGGGACAAATCATATTTTTCCAAGGACGTGTCCCCCCCGTCCCCCCCGGGATTTCCGCCCCTGGGTAGCCTAGTCAAATAATTAACATCCAATCACATTAACCATTACTCTCTTGCAGGAAATCCACTAACGGTCCGTATGTAGCCAAACGTAGCTGCTGCTCATGTTGGTATCTGTACTGATGGCGCAAAATCCATAACAGGGAGACATAGTGGAGCGGTAACGAGCGTGCAAGCAGTTGCTCCCGACGCCACTTGGGTACACTGCAGCATCCACGAGAGGCTCTTGCTGCCAAGGGAATGCCTGACAGTTTGAAAGACGTTTTGGACACTACAATGAAAATGGTTAACTTTGTTAAAGCAAGGCCCCTGAACTCTCATGTATTTTCTGCACCATGCAATGATATGGGCAGCAACCATGTAATGCTTTTACAAAATACAGAAGTGCGCTGGTTATCAAAGGGCAAAGTATTGACACGTTTTTTTTAATTGAGAGACGAGCTTATAGTTTTCTTTACTGACCGTAATTTTCACTTGTCTGACTGCTTGCATGAGTTTCTACCCGCACTACGAGCTGTTGGCTCGAGCGCACGTGCCAATACCAGAGTTGGCACATTCGCTATACCTACGGAACGTCAGTAGGCCTGGAGTTTAAAATGCGATGGAAACTAATTTAACATGTATTTTGTATTTTGTATTTGGTGTATGGGAATTTAACAGCAAAATGTAACTTTATTTGCAGTACGTATTTATGCACAGACTCTTTTCCGCAAGTCAATTTGATGGAAACACAACTCTGATGGGAAAATGCGCCAGGGTTTTCGTTAGCCAGTAATTGCAGATAAAAAAAGTAAATTAAATAGTAGTCGGCCTAATTGTCCAGAAGAGACTGTCTATCATAGCTGTCTATCATAGCCTACACACCAAATTCTACACACGAAATTCTACACACCATTCTCGACGTTGGCTTATGGTAGAAAAATTAACATTACATTTTCTGGCAACAGCTCTGGTGGACATTCCTGCAGTCAATTGCACACTCACTCAAAACTTAAGACATCTGTGGCATTGTGTTGTGTGACAACACTGCACTTTTAGAGTGGTCTTTTATTGTCCTCAGCTTCTTGATATGCCACACCAGGTGGATGGATTATCTTGGCAAAAGGGAAATACTCACTAACAGGGATGTAAACAAATGTGTGCCCAAATTGTGTGAGAAATAGGCTCATATTTCAGCTCATGAAACATGAGACCAACACTTTACATGTTGTGCTTAATATTTTTGCTCAGTGTATGTGCTGTACAATCCTTTAATTCAAGTGTTGTAAATTGCCATTATATTAACTGTCACGCCCTGACCATAGAGAGCCCTTGGTTCTCTAGTGTATAGCAGGTCAGGGCGTGACTGGGGGTATTCCATGTTGTTTATTTCTATGTTGGTGTGCTTGGTATGGTTCCCATTCAGAGGCAGCTGTTTAGCGTTGTCTCTGATTGGGGATCATATTTAGGCAGCCATTTCCCCACTGTGTTTTGTGAGATCTTGTTTTTGTGTAGGTGCCTATTTGCACTTCACGGTTCGTTTGATCATTTATTTTTTTTGTATTTTGCTGAAGTTTCACGTTATAATAAAGATGTGGAACGCTCATCACGCTGCACCTTGGTCCAATCATTACGACGACCGTGACATTAACCGAGTATATTATGAATGTTTCTTGTGTTATTTAGAAGGTATTAGCTATGGAGATAACAAACAAAATTACTTGTTATTGTGGTGTTAATCTATCTGAGAAAATCTAAAGAAACTAACAGTAAGGTACACTGAAACTATGGTGAAATCAGAAAGAAATGAATGGTAATTAACACAGTAACTGAGGAGAAGAGCATTGCTTCAGTATACAATGCCTTTGCCCTGTAGGTACATACTGTGGAAACTATGGTGAAACTATATTAGAAGTAAAAGTAAGGTAGACAGAAACTATGCTGAAATAAGGAAGAAATTAATGGTAACAGGGGGACAGTAACAGGGGGACAGAGCATTGATTTAAATTACTGTGCCAAGGCACCGTACGTACACAGAAACAATGGTGAAGCTACACATCAAATCAAATTTATTTATAAAGCCCTTCTTACATCAGCTGATATCTCAAATGCTGTACAGAAACCCAGCCTAAAACCCCAAACAGCAAGCAATGCAGGTGTAGAAGCATGGTGGCTAGGAAAAACTCCCTAGAAAGGCCAGAACCTAGGAAGAAACCTGGAGAGGAACCAGGCTATGAGGGGTGGCCAGTCCTCTTCAGGCTGTGCCGGGTGGAGATTATAACAGAACATGGCCAAGATGTTCAAATGTTCATAAATGACCAAGAGGGTTAAATAATAATAATCACAGTGGTTGTCGAGGGTGCAACAGGTCAGCATCTCAGGAGTAAATGTCAGTTGACTTTTCATAGCCGATCATTCAGAGAATCTCTACCGCTCCTGCTGTCTCTAGAGAGTTGAAAACAGCAGGTCTGGGACAGGTAGCATGTCCTGTGAACAGGTCCGGGTTTCATAGCCGCAAGCAGAACAGCTGAAACTGGAGCAGCAGCACGGCCAGGTGGACTGGGGACAGCAAGGAGTCATCAGGCCAGGTAGTCCTGAGGCATGGTCCTAGGGCTCAGGTCTTCTGAGAGAGAGAAAGAAAGAGAGAATTAGAGAGAGCATACTTAAATTCACACAGGACACCGGATAAGACAGGAGAAATACTCCAGATATAACAGACTGACCCTAGCCCCCCGACACATAAACTACTGCAGTATAAATACTGGAGGCTGAGACAGGAGAAGTCGGGAGACGCTGTGGCCCCGTCCGACGATACCCCCAGACAGGGCCAAACAGGCAGAATACAACCCCACCCAGTTTGCCAAAGCACAGCCCCCACACCACTAGAGGGATATCTTCAAACACCAACTTACCATCCTGAGACAAGGCCGAGTATAGCCCACAAAGATCTCCACCACAGCGCAACCCAAGGGGGGGCGCCAACCCAGACAGGAAGATCACGTCAGTGACTCAACCTTCTCAAGTGACGCACTCCTCCTAGGGACGGCATGGAAGAACACCAGTAAGCCAGTGACTCAGCCCCTGTAATAGGGTTAGAGGCAGAGAATCCCAGTGGAGAGAGGGGAACCGGCTAGGCAGAGACAGCAAGGGCGGTTCGTTGCTCCAGTGCCTTTCCGTTCACCTTCACACTCCTGGGCCAGACTACACTCAGTCATAGAACCTACTGAAGAGATGAGTCTTCAATAAAGACTTAAAGGTTGAGACCGAGTCTGCATCTCTCACATGGGTAGGCAGATCATTCCATAAAAATTGAGCTCTATAGGAGAAAGCCCTACCTCCAGCTGATTGCTTAGAAATTCTAGGGACAATTAGGAGGCCTTCGTCTTGTGACCGTAGCGTACGTGTAGGTATGTACGGCAGGACCAAATCAGAAATATAGGTAGGAGCAAGCCCATGTAATGCTTTGTAGGTTAGCAGCTAAACCTTGAAATCAGCCCTTGCCTTAACAGGAAGCCAGTGTAGAGAGGCTAGCACTGGAGGAATATGATAAAAAAATATGGTCCTTGTCAAGATTCTAGCAGCCGTGTTTAGCACTAACTGAAGTTTATTTTGTGCCTTATCTGGGTCGCCGGAAACTGGAGCATTGCAGTAGTCTAACCTAGAAGTGACAAAGCATGGATACATTTTTCTGCATCATTATTGGATAGAAAGCTTCTGATTTTTGCAAACTTAAGTAGATGGAAAAAAGCTGGTCTTGAAAGAGTCTTGATATATTCGTCAAAAGAGAGATTAGGGTCCAAAGTTACGCAGAGGTCCTTCACAGTTTTATTTGAGACGACTGTACAACCATCAAGATTAATTGTCAGATTCAACAGAAGATCTCTGTTTCTTGGGACCTAGAACAAGTACCTCTGTTTTGTTCAAGTTTAAAAGTAGAAAGTTTGCAGCCATCCACTTCCTTATGTCTGAAACACAGGCCTCCAGCGAGGGCAATTTTGGAGCTTCACCATGTTTCATCGAAATGTACAGCTGTGTGTCATCCGCATAGCAGTGAAAGTTAACATTGTGTTTCCGAATGACATCACCAAGAGGTAAAATATATAGTGAAAACAATAGTGGTCCTAAAACAGAACCTTGAGGAACACCGAAATTTACAGTTGATTTGTCAGAGGACAAACCATCCACAGAGACAAACTGATATCTTTCCGACAGATAAGATCTAAACCAGGCCAGAACTTGTCCGTGTAGACCAATTTGGGTCTCCAATCTCTCCAAAAGAATGTGGTGATCGATGGTATCAAAAGCAACACTAAGGTCTAGGAGCACAAGGACAGATGGAGAGCCTCGGTCTCATGCAATTAAAAGGACATTTACAACCTTCACAAGTGCAGTCTATGATGGGGTCTAAAACCAGACTGAAGCGTTTCGTATACATTGTTTGTCTTGAGGAAGGCAGTGTGTTGCTGGGTAAAGGTTTGGCTTTTTCAAGAAAGGCTTTATTACTGCCACTTTTAGTGAGTTTGGTACACATCCGGTGGATAGAGAGCCGTTTATTATGTTCAACATAGGAGGGCTAAGCACAGGAAGCAGCTCTTTCAGTAGTTTAGTTGGAATAGGGTCCAGTATGCAGCTTGAAAGTTTAGAGGCCATGATTATTTTCATCATTGTGTCATGAGATATAGTACTAAAACACTTGAGTGTCTCCCTTGACTCTAGGTCCTGGCAGAGTTGTGCAGACTCAGGACAACTGAGCTTTGGAGGAATACGCAGATTTAAAGAGGAGTCCGTAATTTGCTTTCTAATGATCATGATCTTTTCCTCAAAGAAGTTCATGAATTTATCACTGCTGAAGTGAAAGCCATCCTCTCTTGGGGAATAGTGCTTTTTAGTTAGCTTTGCGACAGTATCAAAAATACATTTTGGATTGTTCCTATTTTCCTCAATTAAGTTGGAGAAATAGGATGATCGAGCAGCAGTGAGGGCTCTTCGATACTGCACGGTACTGTCTTTCTAAGCTAGTCGGAAGACTTCCAGTTTGGTGTGGCGCCATTCCCGTTCCAATTTTCTGGAAGCTTGCTTCAGAGCTCGGGTATTTTCTGTATACCAGGGAGCTAGTTTCTTATGACAAATGTTTTTTGTTTTCAGGGGTGCGACTGCATCTAGGGTATTGCGCAAGGTTAAATTGAGTTCCTCAGTTAGGTGGTTAACTGATTTTGTACTCTGACGTCCTTGGGTAGGCGGAGGGAGTCTGAAAGGGCATCTAAGAATCTTTGGGTTGTCCGAGAATTTATAGCACCATTTTTGATGATCCTTGGTTGGGGTCTGAGCAGATTGTTTGTTGCGATTGCGAACGTAATAAAATGGTGGTCCGATAGTCCAGGATTATGAGGAAAAACATTAAGATCCACAACATTTATTCCACAGGACAAAACTAGGTCCAGAGTATGACTGTGGCAGTGAGTAGGTCCGGAGACATGTTGGACAAAACCCACTGAGTCGATGATGGCTCCGAAAGCCTTTTGGAGTGGGTCTGTGGACTTTTCTATGTGAATATTAAAGTCACCAAAAATGTGAATATTATCTGCCATGACTACAAGGTCCAATAGGAATTCAGGGAACTCAGTGAGGAATGCTGTATATGGCCCAGTAGGCCTGTAAACAGTAGCTATAAAAAGTGATTGAGTAGGCTGCATAGATGTCATGACTAGCAGCTCAAAAGACAAAAACATATATGTATTTTTTTTAAGTAACTGGTAAGGTACTGTACATACAATTTACTTAAGTAAAGTGCTGTAATAACTGGGTAATGACCCAAAAGGTAGGTTTTTAGGTTGGCCCACATACAGCATAAAATGATGTATTTTGTCTTAAATGAATACTATTTCTACAAAAGTTAATTTAAAAAAAATTATATTTAACATTTATTTAACTAGGCAAGTCAGTTAAGATCAAATTCTTATTTACAATGACGGCCTACCAAAAGGCCTCCTGCAGGGGACAGGGGCTGTTATTAAAAATAAAAATGTATTAAATAAAAATATAGGACTAAACACACATCACGACAAGAGACAAACCAACACTACATAAATAGAGTCCTCAGACAATAACACAGCATGGCAGCAACACATGACAACACAACATGGTAGCAGCACAGTGTACAAATATTATTGGGCACAGATAACAGCACAAAGGGCAGGAAGGTAGAGACAACAATACATTACGCAAAGCAGCCACAACTGTCAGTAAGAGTGTCCATGATTGAGTCTTTGAATGAAGAGATTGAGATAAAACTGTCCAGTTTGAGTGTTTGTTGCAGCTCGTTCCAGTCGCTAACTCCAGCGAACTGAAAATATGAGTGACCCAGGGATGTGTGTGCTTTGGGGACCTTTAACAGAATGTTACTGGCAGAACAGGTGTTGTTTGTGGAGGATGAGGGCTGCAGTAGATATCTCAGATAGGGGGGAGTGAGGCCTAAGAAGGTTTTATAAATAAGCATCAACCAGTGGGTCTTACGACGGGTATACAGAGATGACCAGTGTACAGAAGAGTATAGAGTGCAGTGATGTGTCCTATAAGGAAAATTGGTGGCAGATCTGATGGCCGAATGGTAAAGAACATCTAGCCGCTCGAGAGCACCCTTACCTGCCGATCTATAAATTAATCTCCGTAATCTAGCATGTGTAGGATGGTCATCTGAATCAGGGTTAGTTTGGTAGCTGGGGTGAAAGAGGAGTGATTACAATAGAAACCAAGTCTAGATGTAACTTTAGCCTGTAGCTTTGATATGTGTTGAGAGAAGGACAGTGTACCGTCTAGCCATACGCGCAAGTACTTGTATGAGGTGACTACCTCAAGCTCTAAACCCTCAGAGGTAGTAATCACACCTGTGGGGAGAGGGGCATTCTTCTTACCAAACCACATGACCTTTGTTTTGGAGGTGTTCAGAACAAGGTTAAGGGCAGAGAAAGCTTGTTGGACACTAAGAAAGCTTTGTTGTAGAGCGTTTAACAAGAAATCCGGGGAGGGGCCAGCTGAGTACGTATAAGACTGTATCATCTGCATATAAATGGTTCAGAGAGCTTCCTACTGCCTGAGCTATGTTGTTGATGTAATTTGAGAAGAGTGTGGGGCCAAGGATTGAGCCTTGGGGTACACCCTTGGTGACAGGCAGCGGCTGAGACAGCAGATGTTCTGACTTTATACACTGCACTCTTTGAGAGAGGTAGTTAGCAGACCAGGCCAAAGACCCCTCAGAAACACCATTACTCCTTAGCCGGCCCACAAGAATGGAATGGTATACCGTATCAAAAGCTTTGGTGAAGTCACTAAAAATAGCAGCACCACATTGCTTAGAATCAAGGGAAATGGTCACATCATTGAGGACCTTTAAGGTTGCAGTGACACATCCATAACCTGAGCGGAAACCAGATTGCATACCAGAGAGAATACTGTAGACATCAAGAAATCCAGTCAGTTGATTATTCGTTTTCCCAACACTTTTGATAAACAGAGCAAAATAGAAATAGGCCTATAACAGTTAGGATCAGCTTGATCTCCATTTTAATAAAGGATGAACCGTGGCTGCCTTCCAAGCAATGCGAACCTCCCCAGAGAGGAGAGACAGGTTAAAAAGGTCAGAGATAGGCTTGGCGATTAAAGGGGCCTTAAAGAAGATGTTTTTTGGGGGTCAAGTTTAAGGAGCTCCTTTTGCACCTCGGACTCAGTGACTGCCCGCATGGAGAAACTTTGTAGCGGGGCAGGGGGAAAAGAGGGAGTAGTATCGGGGCTAGTCGCATTAGAAGGGGTGGTAGATGAGGAAATGTTGGACTGGCCAGGAGGCATGGCTCAGTCAAATAGGAATCCTGACTCAATGAAGCGGTGATTAGAAAGCTCAGCCATGTGCTTCTTTTCAGTAACAACCACATCATCAACTTTAAGAGACATGGGCAGCTGTGAGGAGGAGGGTTTATTCTCCAGGTCTTTAACTATTTTCCATAACTTCTTGGGGCTAGACCCACAGAGAGAGAACTGCTCCTTAAAGTACCTAACTTTGGCCTTCCGGATAGCCTGAGTGCAATTATTTCTCATTTGCCTGAACGAGACCCAGTCAGCCTGAGTATGCGTGTGCCGAGCTTTTCGTCAAAGTTCAAAGTACATTATTAATAAGTATAGCCTTTATTATTTACAGTTCCTCAGTAAACCCTTAGATAAGAAGCTGATAAGCAGCTTCACATCTTTTTAATTCCTTAGGGTTTCCTCTCTCTCCTCAAGAACAACGCACTTCAAACTGTTTTTCCACTCGTTGACAGCTAGACTTTTGAAAGATATGTAATTTATTTGTTCCACAGAAAGCAAGTATTTCCTTATCATCCAGGAACAGGGTTAGTGTAGGACCGCTGGCAGATGGGAGTCCTCCAGATCAAGTCTCTGACTACTCCCACCCCATTGTAATCCCCCAGCCTCCTCTCCCTGAAACCTCCACCAATACACTCATCATTCCTTCCTCTCTTCCAAAAATCACTTCCCAGTTCTCCCCCATCGAATTAGCATCACCACCGTGGCGAGATGCTCCTATCACAGCCACACAGCTCCTTACAGCTGGTGGAGAACCAAAAATAAAACAAAATTAACCAAAACAGAAACAGCCCTAACACTCATTTCGATTGATGAAAGATAATGAAAGATAAGGTGGGTACAGAGGAAGGTATGCTATGGCACTTGAGATAGAGAGAGAGGAGGAGACAGAGTCACAGAGGGCTAAGGAGAGAGATAGGGATAGAGGGAACTCTTTAACATCCAATAGTTAAATCAAAGTGTAAAAGCAAGTCAGCTGGTTCTATTATTTTTGTCCATTTTCTGGTGTTTTGTGGTGGAAAACTGAGCGGGTCAAGCATAACACGTTAACCTTGTTACACATAGAAAGTCTAGAAATGTTTTAGCAATAAAAAAAATGTTGTGAAGGTTGCATTCAATTGCCACTCCATGTTGCACACAACAAGCCTCCATTCCCTTTGTCATGAGGGGATGTACGGCTGATGTAAGATGAAATTGTCAACCCTGTTACTTTGTGGCACTTACACTGTAATAAGTACTTACTATAGATTTTTTTTAATTTAACCTCTTGAGATGGAAAAACGTGTTTTTTATAAAGATGTGCTCTTCATGACAATGTTAAAATTAGGTGAAATCAAATATTTTTTTGACCGGGTTACACTTCTCAAAATGCACCGAGTCGGTGGAATGACACCCCAGCTGTGTGCCCTGAAGAGCACCTAAAGTAAAATCCCCTCACACACCCAGGTCACTGTGAGCCTCTCCTGTCCTTTCATCAGCCATTCACTCACCTCATTCACACTCTTTCTATCCTTCTCCCTCTTCTCTCTTATACTTCCTCCCTCTCTGTTCCCTCCCTCTCTCTTTCTCTCCCTGTCCTCTCCTGTCCTGGCTGTTTGAGTTACCTGCTCTGACCTGCTCCCCTTTCATCTTTCAGACTCCAGTCATTCACCACATGGCTGAAGAAAGTTAATAGAGAGGGCTGGGGTCCAAAGATCAACACACAGAGTATCCAATTATTTGTTATTATTATTTAACCTTTTATTTAACTAGGCAAGTTAGTTAAGGACAAATTCTTATTTACAATAATGGCCTACCAAAAGGCAAAAGGCCCCCTGCACGGATGAGGGCTGGGATGAAAAATAAATTAAATAAGAATATAGGACAAAACACATCAAAACAAGAGAGACAACACAGTTGTGGCCAAAAGTTTTGAGAATGACAAATATTAATTTCCACAAAGTTTGCTGCTTCAGTGTCTTTAGATATTTTTGTCAGATGTTACTATGGAATACTGAAGTATAATTACAAGCATTTCATAAGTGTCAAAGGCTTTTATTGACAATTACATGAAGTTGATGCAAAGAGTCAATATTTGCAGTGCTGACCCTTCTTTTTCAAGACCTCTGCAATCCGCCCTGGCATGCTGTCAATAAACTTCTGGGCCACATCCTGACTGATGGCAGCCCATTATTGCATAATTGTAATGGGTGCGTGCTGGTGACAGGGACGTCAGGCGCAGGAGAATGAAGTTGGTATAAGCGGAGCAATTTAATAAATGCTAAAAAACTCAGAAAACCAACATATACAAAAATAATATAAAAGGGTACAAAACCTATCGCACACCAGAACATGACTAGCACAAAACATACAACAAACAATCACCGACAAAGACATGAGGGGAAACAGAGGGTTAAATACACAACATGTAATTGATGGGATTGAAACCAGGTGTGAAGTAAGACAAGACAAAACCAATGGAAAATGAAAAATGGATCAGCGATGGCTAGAAGGCCGGTGACGTCGACAGCCGAACACCGCCCGAACAAGGAGAGGGACCAACTTCGGCGGAAGTCGTGACAATAATCAATGCTTGGAGTTTGTCAGAATTTGTGGGTATTTGTTTGTCCACCCGCCTCTTGAGGATTGACCACAAGTACTCAATGGGATTAAGGTCTGGGGAGTTTCCTGGCCATGGACCCAAAATATTGATATTTTGTTCCCCGAGCCACTTAGCTATCACTTTTGCCTTATGGCAAGGTGCTCCATCATGCTGGAAAAGGCATTGTTCGTCACCAAACTGTTCCTGGATGGTTGGGAGAAGTTGCTCTCGGAGGATGTGTTGGTACCATTCTTTATTCATGCCTGTGTTCTTAGGCAAAATTGTGAGTGAGCCCACTCCCTTGGCTGAGAAGCAACCCCACACATGAATGGTCTCAGGATGCTTTACTGTTGGCATGACATAGGACTGATGGTAGCGCTCATCTTGTCTTCTCCGGACAAGCTTTTTTTCCAGATGCCCCAAACAATCGGAAAGGGGATTCATCAGAGAAAATGACTTTACCCCAGCCCTCAGCAGTCCAATCCTTGTACCTTTTGCAGAATATCAGTCTGTCCCTGATGTTTTTCCTGGAGAGAAGTGGCATTCTTTGCTGCCCTTCTTGACACCAGGCCATCCTCCAAAAATATTTGCCTCACTGTGCATGCAGATGCACTCACACCTGCCTGCTGCCATTCCTGAGCAAGCTCTGTACTGGTGGTGCCCCGATCCTGCAGCTGAATCAACTTTAGGAGACGGTCCTGGCGCTTGCTGGACTTTCGTGGGCACCCTGAAGCCTTCTTCACAACAATTGAACCGCTCTCCTTGAAGTTCTTGATGATCCAATAAATGGTTGATTTAGGTGCAATCTTACTGGCAGCAATATCCTTGCCTGTGAAGCCCTTTTTGTGCAAAGCAATGATGACGGCACGTGTTTCCTTGCAGGTAACTATGGTTGACAGAGGAAGAACAATGATTCCAAGCACCATCCTCCTTTTGAAGCTTCCATTCTGATATATTGTGCATTGTGTTATTGGCTTGTGTCACGTTCTGACCAGTATGAGGGTTATTTTGTTAGTGTAGGCTGGTCAGGACGTGGCAGAAGGTATTTGGTTTATGTGGTTCGGGGTGTGTGTATTATGTAGAGGGTAGTTAATTTATGTATTCTGGGGTTTTTGGTCACTGCTCTGTTAGTCTATGTTCTTTCTAGTTGGTCTGTTTCTATGTTTTGTTAATTGGGGTGTGGACTCTCAATTGAAGGCAGGTGTTGTCTAGTTGCCTTTGATTGAGAGTCCTATATATTAGGGTGTGTTTGTGTTTGTAATTTGTGGGAGGTTGTCACTTGAATTGCTGTCTTTTGCCGTCAAGTCTGTATTCGTCGTCCATCGTTTTGTTTTGTTTGTGTAAGTGTTTTCATTAAAGTTAATTATGAGCACTCAACCCGCTGCGCCTTGGTCCATTCCTGACGACCGTCGTTACAGCTTGTTTATTGTTTATTCCATGTGTAACTCTGTGTTGTTGTCTGTGTCACACTGCTTTGCTTTATCTTGGCCAGGTCACAGTTGTAAATGAGAACTTGTTTTCACCTAGCCTACTTGGTTAAATAAAGGTGAAATAAAAAAATTAATAAAAAAATTCAAACTCAATCAGCATGACAGAGTGATCTCCAGCCTTGTCCTCGTCAACACTGACACCTGTGTTAACGAGAGAATCACTGACATGATGTCAGCTGGTCCTTTTGTGGCAGGGCTGACATGCAGTAGAAATGTTTTTGGGGATTCGGTTCATTTGCGTGGCAAAGAGGGACTTTGCAATTAATTGCAATTCATCTGACCACTCTTCATAACATTCTGGAGTATATGCAAATTGCCATCATACAAACTGAGGCAGCAGACTTTGTGTAAAATCATATTTGTGTCATTCTCAAAACTTTTGGCCACGACTGTACATAAAGAGAGACCTAAGACAACAACATAAAATGGCAGCAACACATGACAACACAGCATGTTAGCAACACAACATGACAACAACATGGTAGCAACACAACATAGTTGCAGCACAACATGGTAGCAGCACAAAACAGGGTACACACATTATTGGGCACAGACAACAGCAAAGGGCAAGAAGGTAGATACAACAATACATCACGCAAAGCAGCCACAACTGTCAGTAAGAGTGTCCATGATTGAGTCTTTGAATGAAGAGATTGAGAAAACAACTGTCCAGTTAGAGTGTTTGTTGCAGATCGTTCCAATCGCTAGATGCAGCAAACTGAAAAGATGAGCGACCCAGGGATGAGTGTACTTTGGGGACCTTTAACAGATTGTGAATTTAACAGGTGTTGTTTGTGGAGGATGAGGGCTGCAGTAGATATCTCAGATAGGGGGGAGTGAGACCTAATAGGGTTTTATAAATAAGCATCAACCAATGGGTCTTGCGACAGGTATACAGAGATGACCAGTTTACACAGGAGTATAGAGTGCAGTGATGTGTTCTATAAGGAGCATTGGTGGCAGATCTGATGGCTGAATGGTAAAGAACATCTAGCCGCTCGAGAGCACCCTTACCTGCCGATCTATAAATTACATCTCCGTATTCTAGGATGGTAGGATGGTCATCTGAATCAGGGTTAGTTTGGCAGCTGGGGTGAAAGAGGAGTGATTACGATAGTGGAAACCAAGTCTAGATTTAACTTTAGCCTGCAGCTTTGATATGGGTGGAGAGAAGGACAGTGTACCATCTAGTCATACTCCCAAGTAGTTGTATGAGGTGCCTACCACAAGCTCTAAACCCTCAGAGGTAGTAATCACACCTGTGGGGAGAGGGGAATTTTTCTTACCAAACCACATGACCTTTGTTTTGGAGGTGATCAGAACAAGGTTAAGGGTAGAGATTGGCCCTCATGGGCTGGCGTAAAATACCATAGATGGGGCTATAGGTACTGTTTCTATGGAGATAGAATACTTTGTATTGTCTGAAGGCATGTTTTCAACAAAATGTTTCTTGTACTTTTCATGAACTTCAAAGAGTTAGAGTAGAAGGAATTGAGATGCTGCATTTGATAACATACAGAAATGTTTAAGTTGTGTTAACATGACCTTGAGAAATGCTTTCAATGATTTTTGACAAAATGACAGACAGACACAGACAGTTTTGCCTGTCTTTGGATGAGTGCGCAAAAATAACCTGAAGTTAATCAATTTGTGTACGCTTTGAAAAACGCTTGAGTATGAAGAGGAGAAACATGAGCACAGACAGACAGAATAGCACATGTACTTATCATGATGAATATGTATAAACTGAAAAACATAATTGAATTAATAGATTTGTCTATAGAAATCATGAGACTCTAGTTGTATACTTACGTAAGCAACTGAATTATTCGGTCCTCTGTAGCTCAGTTCTTAGGGCATGGCACTTGCAACATCAGGATAGTTGATTCATTTCCCTGGACAAACCATATGTAAAATGTATGCACACATGACTGTAAATTGATTACGATAAAAGCAAAATGGCATTTATACAGTTAGATCCAAAACTATTGGCACCCTTGATAAAGATAATCAAAGAAGTCAATAAAATAAGTAACACAAATGCTGAGCTTTTTTATTATTATTATTTTGTGTATAGAAACTGATAAAATTGCTCAGAGAGATTTTGTTTAAGACGTAATAAAAAAATTATCTAAAAACAGGTACCCTTGTTTTCAATACTCCGCAACACTCCCCTTGCGAGGATAATGGCGCTGTGCCTTTTTCTAAAATGTTTTATGAGATTGGAGAACACGTTGGGGGGATCTTAGACCATCCCTCCATACAGAATCTTTCCAGATCCTTGATATCCTTTGTCTGCACTTATGGACTACCTTCTCAAACCACAGGTTTTCGATTGGGTTCAAGCCATTGGCACTTGGATTGTAAACTTTGCTATTGTCAGATGACGTGTAAATAGAGCTCTTTGGCCATGCAAACATGTGGCGTCGAAAGAAAGATGCATATGACGAAATGAACCCCAAACCTACTGTAAAATATGGTGGTGTGTATTTCATGTTATGATGCTATAGGTCAACGGTTAAGGTCAACAGCATCATTTTTGCCAAAACCTGGGTGCCTCTGCCTGGAGGCTGAAATTGGCCGCAAGTAGATCTTCCAGCAAGACAATAACCCCAAGCACACATCAAAATCCCAAAATAAGTGGTTAATTGACCACAAAATTGATATTTTGTCGCCGGACTTCGGACTTCAACCCCATTGAAAACTTGTGGTTTGAATTGAAGGTAGTCCATAAGCACAGACGAAGGATATCAAGGATCTGGAAAGATTCTGTATGGAGGAAGGGTCAAGATCCCTCCCAATGTGTTCTCCAATCTCATGAAATTATTTTCAATAATAGACTGGGTGGTTCATGCCCTGAATGCTGATTGGCTAAAAGCCCTGGTATATCAGACCATATCCAAGCACTCCTCATTGCGTCGTGTTAACGAACAGCCCTTAGCCGTGGTATATTGGCCATTTTCCACACCCCCTCGTGCCTTATTGCTTAAACGAACCATCATCGGTACCCCTAACCACAATGACTCATTAATTTGAGCCCACAATGTACTCTCTCTTCTGTATGAGTTGAGAGCAGGCTGCTCTGCATAGATTGAAATAAAATATAATGATAACAAACAGCAGCACAGCTGTTGACATGTGTTGACAGTTGTTGGTTGTTGGTTTGCGGCACACTCTCTTGACATTTTGTGTTGTGCAATAATTTAGCAAATTAATAATTAAATGAATAGGTGAATTATTCTGGAGCACAACTGATTACAGTGTAACGGATGAAGTGCTGGCATCTGGAGAGTGTAGCATAGTTAATATGCTACGCTTGCTTGGTCACAACTTTCTTTGCTAATTCAACAAAGCATTTACATTTACATTTACATTTAAGTCATTTAGCAGACGCTCTTGTCTATTAAGTTTGACTTCTTGCGTTTTGCACCAGAGACACACTTGGATACAAGTACACCATGGTCAGAGATGGACACAGGCATGATGACACCAAAGACACTTACCTTTCTAAACCTGTGGTGATACCATGGGATGTGAATGCTTTACACAAGGTTGATGGCAACACCCCTTGAGACAACACAATGGCGCCATCACTTGGCCTAATGAGGTAAATACACAACTTAAACCCGTGTACTGCAGCCAGCAGCAAGTCCTGTAGCTTGCACCAAGTCCTGTAGCTTACATCAGTCATTGAAATTCATGCAAGTTTGCAACAATATAGTCATAGTTCAAGGTCAGGTCATGGTCCCTGGCTGGGACAACATGAGCAATTACATTTTAGCCCTACATTTGATTTCTTCATACATGTTTTTACAGAAATGCCCAAAATGGCTTTACTGCTTCTTTCCTTATCATAATCCAAAAAACATCAGTTGACTTGGAGAAGTTTTGTATGTTTTTTATGTCTGGTGTTTGACATCTTTCCTCAGAGCCCCTCTGAAATATAATCTTCAAAGTCCTCAATATCAGAGGAACTCCTCACCCAGCAGTAGCTGCTTTCATCAGCACATGATTTATTCATTGTCTGTGAAAAGGAAAGATGACACATAGAGAGGCGTGAAGTGTGACATGCTGAATGTAATTTAGACCCTGTCTGCATCTCAAATGGCACCGTATTCCCTACATAGTGCACTACGTTTGACCAGGGCCCGTAGGGGGTTCAAGGCATTGGTCAATTAACCATTTGTTTTTGGATTTTGATGTGTGCTTGGGGTTATTGTCTTGCTGGAAGATCTATTTTTTTGCCAAGTTTCAGCCTCCTGGCAGAGGCAAGCAGGTTTTTGGTTGACCTATAGCCCCATAACATGAAATATCCACCACCATATTTTATAGTAGGTTTGGTGTTCTTTTCGTCATATACATCTTTCTTTTGACACCAAACCCACCACTTGTTTGCATGGCCAAAGAGCTCTATTTACATGTCATCTGACCATAGCAAAGGTTCCAATCCAAGTGCCAATGACTTGAACCCCATTTTAAAACTGTGGTATGAATTGAAGAGGGTAGTCCATAAGTGCAAAGGATATCAAGGAGCTTAAGATTCTGTATGGAGGAATAGTCTAAGATCACCCCAATGTGTTCTCCAATCTCAGAAAACATTTCAGAAAAAGGCACAGTGCCATTATCCTCACAAGGGGAGTCTTGCGGAGTATTGAAAACAAGGGTACCTGTTTTTAGAGTCTTCCGGAGTATTGAAAACAGGTACCTGTCAGAATTATTTAGTATTAATTGTTAAACAAAATCTCTTTCTCTGAGCTCAGCATTTGCATTATTTATTTTATGGTATTTTTTGCTAATCTTTGTCAAGGGTAACAATAGTTTTGGATCTGAATTAGTGGAATGGTATCAAACAGATGGTTTCCATGTGTTTGTTGCCATTTCATTTACTCTGTTCCAGCACTTATTATGCGCCGTCCTCCCTTCATGGGCAGAATAACAGATTTCTTACCTTGTCAGCTCGGGATTCGATCCAGCAACCTTTCGGTTACTGGCCCAACACTCTAACCACTAGGCAACCTGCCTTATGCACATCATAATACATATTTTACAGATCATTATAAAAGTCTACTTCAACAAACAGCAGGACACTTAGCGCCTAACAATCAACGGTTTCTGACGGATGATATTAGTTGTGGTCATCACTACACAGAACATACATGTAAAGACAGCGTGCATAAAGTCCCAAACGGCACCCAATTCCCTATACAGTACACTACGTTTGGCCAGGGCAAATTTGGGTGCAACCAGTCTCTTGTAACAGATTTGTTTGTTTCCAGGTTCCGAGGTTAAGTAAGCCAAGAACACATACAGACACACAGTCAGAGATAGTATTTAATTCACAATACTGTATTTCTTTATTGAAACCCTGAAGGAAGCTAGATAGAAAGGCGGTGGCCATTGTTTTGTGCCTCATCTTCCTCTAGCTCAGTCAGACACAGCCAGTTATAATACATCATGTTGAGGTAACAGGTACAGTAATAAATTATTTTAAAAAACACTTACAAGAAACTCAGATCAATAATAAAAAAAGTATCAAACATACTTGATACGATATCATTGATTTCTTCAGACATATCTTTTTTTGTTTGTAAAATACTGCCAAAGACCATGTCTGTTGCTTCATACCCTGGGAGGTAGAACTTTTACTGTACCTCAGGGTGAAGTACAGCAGGGTCACTCCAGGATTATGTTCAGTAGGCACGAAACAGATGAAAATGGACTGAAACGTGGATTGATTACTTGGACTCCAATAAGAAATGTCAATTTTTGTTTTCCATTGCAAACTGTTTTTCTACAGTGTGCCCTACTGAACACAACCCAGGGCTGAGAGCATAGAACACAGGAGGTTGGTGGCACCTTAATTGGGGAGAACAGGCATGTGGTAATGGCTGGAACGGCATAGTATTAAATACATGGTTTCCATGCGTTTGATGCCATTCCATTTGCACCGTTCCAGCCATTATAATGAGCCGTCCTCCCCTCAGCAGCCTCCACTGGTATAAACTGTTCTGTCCAACCGACATGAGACAAGCAATTGGGCTACATGGTATTGACATAATTATGATAAGCTCAGTTTTTCCACATTCAGTCAATTTCTATGTCTTCCCTTTCATCATTTGCAATTTTTCAACACATGCAGATATGAAAGTCAAAATCTATTCAAAGTGCAAAGGTACTTCCTTCATTCAAGGGCAAATTTCTAACCAGTGGTGTATTCATTAAATTTTTCAATGGAAATCATTTAAGAACCAAAACAGAAGCAAACTGAACAAACGGAACAAAACAGGGAGGGACCTACCTGAATTTGTCCAATAGAAAGTCTAGTGTTCGTGCAAAAGTTTTCCATTTGGAGTTTGCAACAGAATTGGCGTAATGAATACACCCCAGATGAACAAGCCCCAAAGTTTTTTTTGTTTAGTGCTTTAACAGTACAAGCCATTTCATAGGTATTAAATACTCCCTATTAGACAAGAGAAATCTAACATCTTGTTGCTTGGAGTAACTGATCCCCTCAACCTACAAGCCAGATTCCCCACCAGAAAAATGTAAATAAAAAGTACTAACAGCCACATCCTCCCACTTCTCTTCAGGACCCCAAAGCCAAATC
Source organism: Salmo trutta (assembly GCF_901001165.1). Classification (NCBI taxonomy): domain Eukaryota; kingdom Metazoa; phylum Chordata; class Actinopteri; order Salmoniformes; family Salmonidae; genus Salmo; species Salmo trutta. The sequence continues at coordinate 19,590,091 of NC_042980.1, forward strand.
CTCCTTTGCCTGTGGCTAGTGCAGATAGAATATACTTCTTTATCGTTTCAGAATTTAACATTCAACACCATGGAGAACTTACAAACACTCAGATCATAGGTCCCTAACAACATCTAACATCTCCCCACCCAGGAGAATACCTTGAAGACCACCTCCATGGAGAGCATCATCACTGCGCTGTCTGTAAATCAGTCAGTTCATAAGGAGCTCTTCCTGGAGTGCTTTTTTCTGACCAATCAGGGGAAGCGGGCAGGCAGTGATGCCCCTATAAGACCCCACTTGGGCATGCCTTGGAGTGAAGGGTTTTCTTTGACACCATAACAGTCAACAGTCAGTTCCTTATCTCCCCCAATTCCCCCTCCAGTTGTTGGTTGCTGCCAGTCTGCAGTTCTCTCTTACATCATTGCTAGCAGCGGCGAGGGGCGACACCATCACAAAATGACACAGTGGACTTTGTGAGAACCCGTAGATCGTTCTCCTCGCCACTTCATCTTCTTCTTCTTCTTCAGGCTCCTCTCTGGGATCTGCTGCCTGCACATGAGGAAGAGAGAGAAAGACAGAGCAAAATAAAGAAGGGATGGGGGAGAAAGAGGGTGTAGAGAAAAAAAGAAATTTAATAGGAAAGGAGGGTATGTAAAGGAGGGAGTAGACAAGAGAAGGGAGCGTGAGGGTTAAAATCAGATCGTCTTGCTGCTTGGGTAACTTGGCTAGAGGGCCTCAAAGTCTTTATGTGAAACTCTAAATGCCTGACAAACAGATGAGTGGGCCCACCAGCAGGATATGACCACACCGAACATCAACACATACTGGATTCCTCTGAAATTACACGTCTGTTCATTCAGGACATAGCTACAGTTTTCCCCCAACCCTTTAAGACTTTCTGGCATTCATGCCATATACAGTATGTTTGCAAAGGGAAACCAAAATGGTGGTTCTCTATTAGTCAAGCATGAATTGAATCCAATATTATGATCAAGCCTATACAATTCTTAAAACATAGCCTTCAAGTCTAGTAGTTTGGCCGACCTTATAACCCTGACTAGTTCATGGAACGCCTTGTCCACATTCATAGGGGGATCCTTGGCACTTGTCTCAATGTATGTGATCTGTGAAAAAAAACAAAAAAAACACATTGAGCAAACATTGTCAGGAAAATGACATAGTACACAAGCAAAAAAAATAGAATAGTGTCCGACTTTGCTAGTGCTACAAGGTATACACAAATACTAATGATGCTTTTCCGGCTCATAACAAGAGATGCGAATTTTGCAAGTAAAAACAAAATGTAAGCTTAGATCTGCAAACACAATTTCATACACTCGGTGGTGTCCTCTGAAATAGCGTGTTCTAAAACAGTAAATGCCAACTTGGCTATATGTGATTTCCTCCCCACCACAGAGCCTCTGTGCACAGTCTTTCCCAGAGGCCTATATCGCACCCTGTAGCTAACGCCGAGTCAGCGTCCCTGCCTGCCCTGCACCCAAAAACCTCTCTCCCAGGGACAGCAGCCCAGAACACACAGCCCATAGAACAGCCCCAGTCACTGACAACAGCAGTCCTGACCATGAAAGACTGGCCAAAATTATCCATTCAAACTTTATCAAAAGTACATTAATCAATTTGGACACTGTACAGCATCAAACAAGATATTAAAAACAAAGGATTCAGAGATCAAGCTGCCCCACTCCTTGTCTGAGCTAACACTGTACTCACATTGTGTTTGGCAGCCATTTCCTGCCCCTGGTCGCTGGTGATTTTGCGGAGGTGAACCAAGTCCACCTTATTGGCCACCAGCACCATAGGAAAGGCCTCCCTGAAGGAGAGCAGAAGAAGGACTGAAGAACAGATGCATCTCATTCAACATTACATGTGTACAGTTACACCACTACACAACCTGACTGGAATGGAAACATTGAATGGGGAAGGACTTGTTTTCCTTTGTCGTGAACAAGAGATACAAAAAAGAAAAGCATGTGTAGATGAACCCTTGAACAGTGAGTGTTAGAGGGAACACACAAAAGATTGCGGCAGACAACCCAGTCGGAGGCATTCGTTACAGTAGCAGCAGTCTCGTGTAGGTGTCTGGCCCATAAGGCACGCATCATTATCAAGAGCTGGGCCTCACCTGTCTTTGACCCTAAGGATGAGCTGGTGGAAGCGGTCCACATGTTCAAAGCTGGCCTTGTCTGTCACAGAGAACACGATGAGGAAGCCATCCCCAGTCCTCATGTACTGCTCCCTCATAGCACTGAACTCCTCTTGGCCTGCCGTATCCAGCACTGTGCAATTACACACATACAGGTACCAGTGTTAAAGGTTTTACAGATACTACTGGGAATCATCTTCTTGCTTGTTTTCATATGAATGATTGGAAAAGCTACAAGCTATCAATTGCAAAAAAATGCACATATTGTATGGGTCTAAATCTGTGAAACTATATGGGAATACTGTGCCACAACAGTATGTTTCATTAAAACTCTAAACATAATTGATAAAGGACACCAGCCCTTCCTAACCCAGAGACAGTGAGAAAAGGTCTCCCTACCGTCCAGGATGGCCCACTGTCCATCTATCTCCGTGTGTTTCAGGTAAGAGTCCTCGATGGTGGGGTCATAGTCAGACACAAAGATCTTCTGGAAGAACTGGATGGTGAGAGCGCTCTTCCCCACTCCACCATCCCCCACCACCACCAGCTTGTACGTGAGGAGGTTGTCGCTAGGCACCGCGCTGCTGGTTGCCATGGCGACAGGCGGCTGGCTATACCTGGAACACAGCAGGGGGAGGGAGGGAGATATGAGGAGTATGAGACTGCTGCTGCTAATTCATAGCCAGGGAGACCAGAGTACACAGAACAATGCATCACACACACCAGCCCCTCAGAGAGAGAACATCAGCTAGCTATCGACACCCCAGTCAATCTCAGCTAGAAGCGCTTGCCGAAAGTGCTGTAGTAAAGAATAGGAAATAGATGTATACAACGTGTGTAATAAACCAAACACCTTGAGCAGCAGAGCCTTTTAGATATAAATTAGTTTACTGTATATGACTGAGCTGGAGAAAACCCCCTGGTCACTGATTGGCTGTCTGTATGAGGAAGTGCCTTGCATATCCAGCCAGTCAGTGGTGTAACGGCGAGGCTCTCCCTCCCATTATGTAGGCTATTCTGTTTTCTCCTTATGAGACTGCCAGAACCAACCACTCTCCCAGCACCATTATGAGCAGGGGAAATACGGTCTAGACATATTGATTACTGTGCTTTGTAATTATGGCTTTCGGGGGGAAAAATAAAAAAGTCTGACTTCTCTGAAAGAGTAGCATCTAAAGCAACTGTGGTGGTGCAATTTCACCAGCTTCCACAAAAACTACTCCAGATTCACTGAATAGATTGGTTTAATACTCTGTTTCCTGACGTTTTCCATCTCACACTTTATTTAAAATGGCTGTTTTTCTACTGCGATTTAGTAAGAACCTGGTCCTTGAAAAACATGGACACATTACAGCAAATTCTTTCGTGAACCCAATGCTGTACTGGTAAAAGGCAACAGCTTTCACAAGACATGTCAAGCCACTAAGAGAGTGGTTGATAAACAAGGAAAAGCCAACTGAGGACAACTAGCTTGAGAAAACAGCAGACTGTGGTGGTCATCCCCAACCATTAAAAGTGTTAGAACTTTCTCCAACAGCAGGATAGCGTGAGGGAATATGCTTGAATGTCTTTGAACATGCCTGCCCTCAAGCTGCATAGGAGGACAGGATAAGGGTAGAGGACAGACTGTGCATGCATTCAGAGAACACAGCCTTGGCTCAGCCCAGGCAGTGGGTAGAGAACATGGCAGTGGGCCGCAGGAAACAGCTGTCAGCTGGTGACGGCAGCCCTGCCACCTTCCTGCTCGACACAATAGAGGGAAGGAAAGACATTTCCTTCCTCAAGAGGCCCAGTCAGACCCCTGGAGAAGGATACACTGTAGGAGCTCCCTGCCTCCCTCACAAGGGGACAGCTAGCTAGAGGGAACAACCTGCACATCCCAAAACATACTGTACCACTTCATCAGTCAGATGAAGGCCCAAAAAAATTGTCACGTCATAGGCCCAGTCACCCAAGTCATAGACCATTCTCACTGCTTCTGCACGGCAAGCGGAGAGCCAAGTCTAGGTCCAAAAGGCTCCTTAACAGCTTCTACACCCAAGCCATAAGACCGCTGAACAATTAATCAAAACGGCCACCCACACTACTGCATTGACACCCCTTCCCCCTTTGTTTTTACACTGCTCCTCCTCACGGTTTATTATCTCAAAATGCATGCGAGCCAATCAGTTGTGTTGTGACAAGGTAGGGTTAGTACACAGAAGATAGCCTTATTTGGTAAAAGTTCATTAGAGTTACCAGCCTCAGAAATTGCAGCCCAAATAAATGATTCACAGAGTTGAAGTAAGACACATCAACAGTTCAGAGGAGACTGTGTGAATCAGGCCTTCGTGGTCAAATTGCTGCAAATAAACCACTACTAAAAGGACACCAATAATAAGAAGAGACTTGCTTGGGCCAAGAAACACGAGCGAGACATTAGACCTGGCGGAAATCTGTCCTTCGGTCGTCCAAATTTTAGATTTTTGGTTCCAACCGCGGTGTCTTTGTGAGACGCAGAATAGGTGAACGGATGATCTCCGCATGTGTGGTTACTACTGTGAAGCATGGAGGTGGTGGTGTGATGGTTCGGGGGGTGCTTTATTTAGAAGTCAAGGCACCCTTAACCAGCATGGCTACCACAGCATTCTGCAGCGGTACACCATCCCATCTGGTTTGCGCTTAATGGGACTATCATTTGTTTTTCAAAAGGACATTGACCCAACACACCGCCAGGGTGTGTAAGGGCTATTTGACCAAGGAGAGTGATAGAGTGTTGCATCAGATGACCTGGCCTCCACGATCACCCGACCTCAACCCAATTGAGATGGTTTGGGATGAGTTGGACCGCAGAGTGAAGGAAAAGCAGCCAAGAAGTGCTCAGCATTTGGGAACTCCTTCAAGACTTGAAAAAGCATTCCAGGTGAAGCTGGTTGAGAGAATGCCAAGCTTGTGCAAAGCTGTCATCATTGTAAAGGGTGGCTACATTTGTTTAACACTTTTTTGTTTCCTACATGATTCCATAGTTTTGATGTCTTCACTATTATTCTACAATGTAGAAAATAGTAAAAAAATAAAACTTGAATAGGTGTGTCCAAACTTTTGACTGGTACTGTATATTTTTTTTACTTTTGTTTATTTAGTCAATATTTTCTTAACTCTATTTCTTGAACTGCATTGTTGGTTAAGGGCTTGAAAGTAGGCATTTCACAGTAAGGTCTACAACTGTTGTACTCTGCGCATGTCACATAAAAATGTATTTTAAGTACCGCTGATCACCTAATTCATACCATTTCTTACCACTCAAGTCCAGCTCAGATCAGTCTCACTCATCTAGGATTCTTATCTAGGTGCTGACGGCTGAACAATGACTAAGGGAGTGCTGACTGATGCCCTACAGACAGGAAAACTTACCTAGATGTCCAGTAAAGGGCGTGTCATCACCCCCACTACTAAATGGCCAGGGTGCCAACTAAAGTCCTGTTGACTGTACATGAGGTCACAAGAGTCTGCATACAAATGAGGTCAGTAGATTATGGGGCTTCATCTGTGATGACTCAATTGCAGTATGGAGCATCGCATTCTAATCCTACCACCTCTGGGCAACTTCTCTGCTTCTTTCATATCAACTGCAAGTATACACAATCACATAATGGACATCTCTGTACTCTGAACTGGACAGCTTTGTGCTCGGTACTCTAGACCACGTTTGTCAACTCATCATTTAATCTGATCAGAACTCATGCATTACATATGATGCTACTAAAAGACTGACTGTACATAACTTGGTAAAGAGTAGGTTGTGACTTGAGATAAGATGCCTCTTCAGTGAATCAACGTTGGCCTACCTCACCAGGCTGCTGTCAGTGGACTTTGTTGCATTTCGTACAGTAACACCTTGTGAGAGTTCTTTGGTTGACGCGGTTCAATAAACCTGCTTCTCTAAAACAAAAGAGTTCAAGCTGCTTTGAACAAATTTAAATTAAAAATGCAGTACCTTCAGTGGCATTTCAACTTCTTCGATTGAATAACAAGTGAAGAAGCTTCACCATCATGACACTCTTGTTGCAGAATTATCTGGTGATTTCACTAGGCTATTAGTAGTCAGATGAATATGTGTAGCTATATTGAAGCTTGCCTTATACATCAGACTGTTACCATGGTTACGCCATGGCTATTCAGTCTGAAAGAAGTCGCCCTAAAAAAAGGTGCAAGTCTCTACATGTCAGATTTTATTTAACAATGATATTTTAAAACTTTACCGGTTGTCCGTGCGGTTGGTCCTTTTGACGGTAAGAACGGGAGCTAAAATGTCCACAGGAAAGTAATATTAACCTGACTTCTTGGGGCACCAGTCTGTATAGGGCTCTGTCAGCTTGTATTTCCGGTTTGCATTGCACGTGATGCACAATATGTAAACAATAGTAGAAGATAACAGTTAGAGCATTAGGCCAGTAACCAAAAGGTCACTGGTTCAAATACACCAGCTGTCAAGGTGACAAATACACTGACCAGCAAATTGAGGTCAGTCTAATAACACTTCCCTGTGGATATTTTATTTCAGATCACCTCTGACATGAGGGGAAAAAAATTAAATCAGAACACAGGTAAAGTAAGTCCAAATTAGGTTTATTCAACATTCTGACTTGTAATGGGACTGCTTGGAAATGTTGAGCCTACATGTTAGAGACGAGAGTATAAATCCTTCCACTCAATTGGATTCTAAAAGAGACTAATATATTGAAGGCTGCATAATGGTGGGTGACCTCATCCTATGATGTGGTGCCTGAAGAATCCTTCGATAGAAATTCTGTAATGATTATAATGGATCTATTCATACATGACTAGTTGAAAAGGCTAGTGTGAAGTATAAACATTGTAACAAAGTAGCTAAATGTATCAATAGAGTTTGTTCTTGTGATGTTTCATTTCATCCCCTGCAAATTATGATAATTCTAATGGAAAGTAGATTAAACACTACTAGGCTACGGTTTACTTCCTCCCTGACAAAATTTGACAAGATTATTCTCATGTTTAACTAAATCAGTGATGTATAGGAGCCGCTGTAGAGTTACCGCCCTTGGATAAAGGATTTTTGTTGCTTCTTGAATGTCAAATCTTTTAGAGAAGTTTGCTGCATCAAGCAATTTCCGCAAATGGAATATTGGCGTCCATTTCTTGAATCAGAGGCCACACAATGTTACAATGTTGTAAGAAATTAAATCCACAGTTAAATTGCAAAAACCAAAGTAAAATTAGATAAATATTTACCAAAGTACAGTACAAGACTTGATAAGATTTACCAAGAATGTTTAAGTAGCTGCGATGAAGTGGCAGCCTAAAACGAACGACGACAATTTCAGCAATAACTTACCAATATTATGATATCCGTTGCCGTGAAAGAACGCTCCAGCAACCACTTCAAACACAAATATTCCTCATCCCTCTCTCTGTCCGTTACCTCAAATCATTGCCATCATTTTACCTTTGTGACCGGAATGTGCCTCACATAACCGCGATGCAATCCGCTATGTAGCAAATCTTTATATTGCAACAGCTGATACTAAAAATAGAACGGCCTCATAGGGGTGGACACTTGTTGGTTAAAAATGTTTTCCTTCTTCATCATGTCATGACTGATATAAAAATGTAGTCTACATGTAAAATCATTTAAGCCTTCACAAGAATATACTTCTTTTTTTTTAATGCCAAAATCAGTTGATTTGTTTTTTGGAATGCCCCTTTTTAAGAAAGTGGACTGTTCCGTTTTGTCGACGCCCCCCCAGACTGGTTTAAAGACATACTTTTGTCTAAATCAGGAATGGGCCCTTTTTGTAGCCCCAAAATGTTTGTCTCTGCCCCATGGAAAAAATTGTAATTATTTGAAATTAGTTCTAAACTACAAAATCTTCTCTCAGTAATAAAATTACTAAATCTTCTCTCCAACACAAGTCAAAATGTGTAGAATTGCATGAAATTAACTTTAAAACTAAAAAAGGTTCTCTCCACTGTCAAGAGGTGGGCCGCTAACATGTTTTACTCGCAGGTTTCTCTTAGGGCTAGGGTATGTACGGATGTGGGTACGCAGACCGGCGAGCAGGTTTCTCTTAGGGCTAGGGTATGTACGGATGTGGGTACGCAGACCGGCGAGCAGGTTTCTCTTAGGGCTAGGGTATGTACGGATGCGAGCCACTGCCACCCCTCATGATGAGTTAAGATTTTTTTGTGGCCCCCACCCCATCAAAGTTACCCATCCCTGGTCTAAATTCTAAGGTGGCGTCTCTGAGTAGGATATTTCGAATGAACATCAATATAGCTTTTGTAATTATTTTATTGACCATGAGACTTGATTAGTGGCAATTACAATCAGTAGTCTAATTCATTCTATTTATATGGTGCACCCATCGCTAAATTCATGAATTATAGCCTATTGCTCAACTAAAGATATCTCATAATGCATCACATGAAATACATTTACATTTTAGTCATTTAGCAGACGCTCTTATCCAGAGCAACTTACAGTAGTGAATGCATACATTTCATACATTTTTTCTCTGTACTCATCCTCCGTGGGAATCAAACCCACAACCCTGGCATTGCAAACACTATGCTCTACCAACTGAGCCACACGGGACCGAAATGTATAAAGGTGTTTGTATACTTCCTATTTAAAAGGCAAAATAGCCTTTTAGCCTAAATAGCCTGCTTGACAAAAACTGGGTTTCAGCTAAAATAGAGGTCAGGTGATAGGATCAGATTAATCAAGAGTGTGCGTGTGTGTGTGTGTGTGTGTGTGTGTGTGTGTGTGTGTGTGTGTGTGTGTGTGTGTGTGTGTGTGGGCCTGGGAGAGCCTGGGAGAGCATAGGCCCACCCACTTAGGAGCCATTCTCTAAAACGATATTGGATGCGGCTTATGGTAGAGAAATTAACATTAAATTCTCTGGCAACAACTCTGGTGGACATTCCGGCAGTCAGCATGCCAAATGCATGCTCACTCAAAACTTGAGACATCTGTGGCATTGTGTTGTGTGAAAAAACTGCACATAACATTTTTAGGGTGGCCTTTTATTGTCCCCAGCACAAGGTCCACCTGTGTAATTATCATTCTGTTTAATCAACTTCTTGATATGCCACACCTGTCAGGTGGATGGATTATCTTGGCAAAGGAGAAATGCTCACTTACAGGGAGGTAAACAAATTTGTGCACAAAATTTGAGAGAAATAAGCTTTTTCTGAGTATGGAACAGTTTGGGGATCTTTTATTTCAGCTCATGAAACATGGAACCAACACTTTACATGTTGCGTTTCTATTTTTGTTCAGTGTATACTGATTCTAAAGATACATACAGAGTGGTCCCTTTCTCCTTGAGAGAGAAAGCGAGCAAGGCTAGCTAGATATGGGTCTGTTCTACCATGAGGACAGCCACTCTTGTGTTCCTCTGTGTACCATATTCATCTGCCTAGGCTGAGCAATTACAATCTCACCCCCTGCATTGTTTTATATTGTGTCCACTACATGAAAAACAAACAAAGCCCGAGGCGAACAAGATGTGGGAACATAAGCACCCTAAACCTTGGGAATGCTGATTGGAGATCAGATGATGTTCCTGCCACTGTTCACACTGTAACACATACTATATTTTATTCACAATTCTGTTGAGTGGTGTGAATTTATGTTAGTTGATCTTCGATTTTAGAGCTGTTGAAATTGCAGTAATTGTTTCTTACATCAAAAAACATACACCAATATCACAATAGATATGGTCAGATATTGTCATGTTTACAAACATGCTTTTCTCAGAGTAGGCCAACATGAGCTGGTCATCAAAGAGAAATCACTGAAAATATATTTTATGAATTTTTATCTTAAAAGTCCATGGAGCTTCATCTTCTTAGGGCTCAACTGTAAAACACACACGCACGCACACACACACACACACACACACACACAGATTTGTACCATTAAGTGGTTATTAATGGTGGGGTGCAGACCTGTGGCAGGGAAGGTGGCAGCGATAGGATCGATGTGATTGTGAATAATCTGATGTGGAAGGGGTGCTGTGCTGCTTGATATCAGGATTGGCTTCATAAATAAGTCATACATTAGATGCTGTTACTGCCTTTTACATGACTCGTTACAGTGGCTAATAGGCATGAAATGAAATAGACAGCTCTCTCTCTCCTTCTCTTGCTGTGTGCAGCAGTTCCTGGAACATCTCATATTGATGTTCTTTAGTTAAGTGTGAGGGGGGGGGCTCACTCAAGCCTCTCCTCCCTTCCCTCAGCATGGTGAATTGCGTTAGTGCTTGTCAGGCGTACCGGAAACAAATGATCTATTCAACACTTACTGTTTTCCAGTAAACTGCCATTCCCCTTTATTCTTATGTAATTATGAGTAGATACACTGAGTGTACAAAACATTAAGAACACCTTCATAATGTCTTCCTTTTGCCCTCAGAACAGCCTCAATTCGTCAGGGCATGGACTCTTTAAGGTGTTGAAAGCGTTCCACAGGGATGCTGGTCCATGTTGACTCCAACACTTCCCACAGTTGTGTCAAGTTGGCTGGATGTCCTTCGGGTGACAGACCATTCTTGAAAAACGGGAAACCGAAAAACCCAGCAGTGTTGCAGTTCTTGACACAAACCGGTGTGCCTGGCACAATCTTTTCTCTTCCCCATTCACCCTCTGAATGGCACACATACACACAATCCATGTCTCAATTGTCTCAAGGCTTAAAAAACATTCTTTAACCTGTCTCCTCCCATTTCATCTACACTGGTTGAAGTGGATTTATCAGGTGACATCAATAAGGGATCATAGCTTTCAGCTGGATTCACCTGGTCAGTCTATGTCATGGAAAGAGCAGGTGTTTTAATGTTTTGTACACTCAGTGTATAATAGCAGGATACTACACCCTTCTCTATCCTCGAAAGAGATTTTGGTCATAAAAACATTTTGGAAAATGAATACAAAACATAAACAATGGTCCCTCGGACAGCTCTGATACTGGGAACCCATGTCCGGGACAAAATCATGAAAAGACAGAGACTAAAGAGGTCTTGGAAACCTTAAAGAATGGTTCCCCTGTTTAACGAATGGAGTACACTATAGACTTCGCTTTTGTAAATTATTTGGAGGCAATCATGTTCAAAGGGCACTAGATTGACCGATTGATCTTCACTCAAACTGATTGATTGCTCAACCGATGAAGCAAGAGGTGATCTTAATTTGATTATTGATTTAAATTTGACATACGTGTGTGTGAGAGACATATTTCTGAGACTGTGCTAACTTACAAAATTGTGTTGATTTTAACAACATGACCCTTTGGACAAATCATGCTTTATTTAGGTGATATTTTCAAGTGCCCCTGACTGCAGTGGGCAGTTCGGGGAGGGGCTCAATGTGGGCAGAGTCAAACGTTTGACTCCACTCACATTTGACCCTGCCCACCAGTGTTTTTTTTGTCCATCTGAGGTTTGACAGTCACACACTGAATACAAACACACACGTTTGTGCAAGGCACACGTTGAATACAAACGTATTTCATTTTTGAAGATCGTAAGAAATATTATATAAAGTGGTACCAGCACATGTGTTGTAACACTTTTTGCTTCATGCTATATTTCAGACAAGCTACTGATATTGTTCCAGTGAACAACAGACTTGTTACGTATGTCATGTACTGTTAAAATTGTGTTGACAAATGTTATAACTTGGCAATTATATTATTTCATTGAGCATATATATACAGTTACTACCTATCCTGATTTATAATGCTATTTACTTTCCTCATGAGAATGGAGACAGACTATACCATATAGACATACTGACATACTGTAAAGAGATCAGAGACTCGGGTGACTTCTACGTCATCTTTACTAAATAACATAACACAATTAACAACTGAAACAATTAACACAGCAGACAAAAACAAGGTTTGACCACTCCTCAAAAATGTCTTCACTCCTGCGCCTCAAAAGAGGCAGACAGTCATTTTCTTGATGTCAACTGCCTCCACATAGAACATCTCATAATCTCTCTAACTGGAACAAGAACATGAATGGTTCCTTGAGGAGAATATTTTCCTCTTCATCCACTCTTCACCGTAGTTCTTTAAGGGTTGTAATGCGGTCTTCCCCGTGCATCCCAATTACACTAGGGAGGGAAACGGTGCCTTTAAATGTTTGGCAGAAAAACATCTGCTTCCTTGAAGAAAAAGGAAGAATAAATATTAAGAGTAGTGCCTCATTGGGTGATCAAATCAAATTATACCCCACTTTCACAATACCACCATGCAAACAAAAGCCACTATTACTAAGGGGTTTTCAGTGATATCTAGAACTACTCAGTAAGTCATTCAAATGATCTGTTTGATAGTATTTGGCATGAGAGGGTGAGTAGGCTATTAAGAAGGAAAACATGAACTGAGAGCTCTAATTTTCAACTTTATAGTAGCCTAAGTATTTCAGTAAGCACAACATATTTTCAGAACTATATGTTCTCACCTGTAATGCATTCCTTATCATCAGGCATAGGTGCAGAGACAGGATTATGTGGTCATCAAAGTTGTGGACACCATCCTCCCACTCCTGGTACCTGTAGATCATGCCACAGTTCAGGCATGACCTTCTGTAGGTTGATATGCCTAAAAAGAAAATTCAACCAAAAGGTGTTAAATATTAAATGCATGCCTTTTGAGACTAATATAATTTTTTCTTCTATTTTTCATTGTATGTGGGAATCATGTACTGTTTGATCATGAGGATGTTAGAAGCTAGAATCAATGAAAGAACTATGGTATTACTGACCTTCAACTACACTTGTGGTCGTCAGAATTCTCCCTTTTGCAGTGATCAGTAGAGGGTCACTGAATAGTAATCACACTCCTTGCATCTGGCCTCTTTTGGGATCAGGTGCTTCGGAAAGCCACTCGATATCTTTCCATCTCTTGACTGCTGTATGACAGCCTGGGGGAGTTCAGCAGGTCGTTTTTTATTTGCCATGAGGTAGTTCATCATCCGTGCTACACCTTTATCACTTGGTGGATGATTCTCCTCTTTCGCTTCACTTGTATCCTGTTCTGTGGTGTGCTGTGGTGAAAGGTTTCTCTCTTCTGTGGTTTTCACCCTACTAAACAGTTGCCTTTTTGTTACAAAGAGGTGCCATTTACCAATTGCTTTATGTATGCGAGAATGCCTTGCTTTTGAACAAGGACAAAGCCAGCTGTTCTGCTTACTATCATAAGCTGTCACAACCCTTCCAAGCCTACTATAATAAGACATTTTCGGCTCGTACACCAAAGTGCGAATTTTTGTCGATGGTCCACCAACAGTCAGCTGGACAGACAGGGGCACACCCTCGGTATCTGCCTCGTGTTGACGCCTTGCGCTCCTCACTAAACCATTTATTCTCGACCAGTCACCAAGGCCTCCTCTGTCAAAGTCACTGTTGTGTTGCCTGCACGTGGGCAGTACAATAAGGAACGTATATGCTGACATTCAAAAGGAAGCATCCTACACGTTAAAGCAAAATCAGTATTAGGACAACATTGGTCAACCTCACATCAATTTCTGTGTGTGTCCCCAAGTATTTTTCACATGTATGGTTGTTGCTGGACCAGGAAATGTATTTGACTGCAAACACACCATTTCTCACATTAATGCGCTCACATGCCAAAAATCTTTCCTTGGACACCATTTCAAAGCAATGTGTATGCTTTCTTCATAAATGTGTTTTGAAGTTTTTCTTATTTAACTTCAGTTTGCAGTGTGGACAAGTTACAATGACTTTTCTTGAGTTGCCATGTATGTTGGGACCAGGTGATTTAGGGAGCCGTATCTGAGGTATATGGAATGCAGTGGATGCTACAGGTTGGTTCTTTAAGGGCCTCTGGGTGCTCTTGAGGGACATCTGGGTGCTCGAGGGGCCTCTAGGGACTGTTTAAGGGCCTCTGGGTGCCCTTGAGGGGCCACTGGATGCTGATGGTATGTCAGGTGCTTCAGAAACTGTGCTCTGTTGATTATTGTTGCCGTGCAATAACAATGAAAGTGTGTCACATTTCTACAACTGAAGCCACACTTTATGATTGTGAACTATGAAAGAGAGGAATAACAGTAAAGTAACAAGTTATAAAATTACATTACACTGACGTACCTGAAAAAAATAGGGCAAATCAAAAAATGTGAATGTCAAATATATTCAATAAACAAAGAAATAAATATTACTTCTGTGCCTCACTGAAGCATCACCTTTGATGTGGTTGTTGACCATATTGTTCAGCCTTATATGTGCAGAAGGGGCAGTGATGAAGTTGACTGCTGCTGCATTTTTACATTTTGGGACTCTCACTCTCCAATAACACACTGTGTCTCTATACATCAAAGAAAATAAGCATAGACATAAAAGGCATGATAATTAGAAAGGCTTATTTTATGCAATAGGCATTTAATTTCATTATTGTATATACTATGTGTAGGCTGTGTAGACTCGCTATGTGTAACTTAGGGAATGGCCGTCGGCATCAACGATACACATTTAGAGCCAGCCAAATACAACAAGGCATACATTGAAGAAACACAGAAAATCAACAATCAAATTGATTACATAACTGTACATGTAAACCAAGGCTTACTGCTCATGAAGGCAAATTTGTCCAAATGTTACATCCGTCGATTGAAGAATGAGACCAAGGTGCAGCGTGGTAAGCGCTGCACCTGTTGGTAGAGCATGTTGTTTGCAATGCCAGGGTTGTGGGTTCGATTCCCACGGGGGACCAGTACGGAGAAAAAATGAATGAAATGTATGCATTCACTACTGTAAGTCGCTCTGGATAAGACCATCTGCTAAATGACTAAAATGTAAATCTTACTTTATTAGATGAACACCAACAAACCACAAAACCGACCGTAACGTTCTGCAGGGCTAGACAGCACAATGCAAAAACAAGATCCCACAATCTCAGGTGGGAAAAAGGGCTGCCTAAGTATGATCCCCAATCAGAGACAACGATAAACAGCTGCCTCTGATTGGGAACCATACTAGGCCAACAAAGAAAAATAAACATAGATATGCCCACCCAAGTCACACCCTGACCTAACCAAATGGAGAATAAAACAGACTCTCTAAGGTCAGGGCGTGACACCAAATAAGATTAATTGTAAGCAATTTGCTAGCCCATGTGCAAAAGGGTGCTATTGCTAATTAGCTAGCTCACGTGCAAATGGGTGCTAATTAACATTACGCTAACATCGGTCCGGTAGTTGGTTATATAAAAAAAATACCACTGCACTAGTATAGCATGAATATTACAAAGCACATTATGCATAATGACCGCCTCACTTCCATGGTTAATATTTTTATCCATGTAGGTTAGGTTCGATTAAGATTCGCTTTCGTTGACGTTGATACCTTCGACGTGAACCTCAACTTGGGTGACCTTGAAGGAGACGGGAAGGGTTCGGGTTAAACGCATTTGACTCCGCCCACATTGAGTCCGGCACCGAACCGCACACTGCAGTCAGGGGCTTCTCGATATTTTATTGATTGGTTTGTGTTTCAAGTTAGACCCATAATAACCCATGATGTTCAGTAACTTTCCCAACACCTGTAAGCATTCTACATACATTGGTGTGCATAATATTTCTCGATTGCATTAAATGATTAGTCAGATCATTTGCAGCAGGATTTAGATTAGTCAAAAGCTTTCCATCTACTGGTGTTTTGACCTTTTGATGTAGGCTACAAACATCCAACTGAAAAGTAAAGGCTTAATAGATACAGAAAATCCATAGTCAAATTAGGGAGAGCTCCAAAGGTTACCACTAGCCTCCCCTGGAAAATTCTAATCTCCATTTGACACCCTGAATTTGACACACTTCACAATAACACCATTTAACATCCTTGACATTTGTCACCGTGGCAGCCAGAGCTTCTTTCGCCAATCATTAAAATCAGTGGAGGCTGCTGAGGGGAGGACAGCTCATAATAATGTCTGGAATGGAGTCAATGAAATGGTATCATACACATCAAAGACGTGGTTTCCATATGGTTGATACCACTCCATTGACTCCATTCCAGCCATTATTATGAGCCGTCCACCCCTCAGCAGCCCCCACTGATTAAAATACATCTTACTCCATCTGCCCCGCTCGCATGTGTTCCCTGTTGCCTAGTGACCTCGCTCAGTTTAATGAAAAGGGGATTATGAGAAAGATGTGGTCTTAAGGTGATCTGGTGTCCATATTGATGTTGGCCTGGTAGACTAGAAAGAGGCTGTAATGTAGAGCTCTGGTCTTAAGACCACTGGGGCAAAGACCAAGGCAAAGATCTAGAGACCTTTGTGTGAGGAACACAAAAAACAGTCTAATACCAGCATGCTTAATGGGAATGGGTAACCTGCCTCTTTTGACAGTTCCCTTTTCAAGGGACGGGAGATTCCCACATTGCTGAGGGTGCCAGTTGCCATGGAGACAGAGGCGCTTTCTCTCTTGGAGTGAATTAGCCTCTTGCTCTTTTTGTGTAGATACACTACCCTTCAAAAGTTTGGGGTCACTTAGAAATGTCCTTGTTTTTTAAAGAAAAGCACATTTGTTTGTCCATTAAAAGAATATCAAATTGATCAGAAATACAGTGTAGACACTGTTAATGTTATAAATGACAATTGTAGCTGGAAACGGCAGATTTTTATGGAATATCTACGTAGGCGTACAGAGCCCCATTATCAGCAACCATCATTCCTGTGTTCCAATGGCACGTTGTGTTAGCTAATCCAAGTTTATCATTTTAAAAGGCTAATTGATCATTTGAAAACCCTTTTGCAATTATGTTAGCACAGCTGAAAACTGTTGTCCTGATTAAAGAAGCAATAAAACTGGCCTTCTTTAGACTAGTTGAGTATCTGGAGCATCAGCATTTGTGGGTTTGATTCCAGGCTCAAAATGGCTAGAAACAAATAACTTTCTTCTGAAACTCGTCAGTCTATTCTTGTTATGAGAAGTTAAGGCTATTCCATGCAAGAAATTGCCAAGAAACTGAAGATATTGTTCAACACTGTGTACTACTCCCTTCACAGAACAGCACAAATTGGCGCTAACCCGAATAGAAAGAGGAGTGGGATGCCCCGGTCGGTGCACAACTGAGCAAGAAGAGAAGTACATTAGAGTGTCTAGTTTGAGAAACAGACGCCTCACAAGTCCTCAACTGGCAGCTTCATTAAATAGTGCCCGCAAAACACCAGTCTCAACATCAACAGTGAAGAGGCGACTCCGGATGCTGGCCTTCTAGGCAGAGTTGCAAATAAATAGCAATATCTCAGACTGGCCGATAAAAATAAAAGATTAAGATGGGCAAAAGAACACAGACACTGGACAGAGGAACTCTGCCTAGAAGGCCAACATCCTGGAGTCGCATCTTCACTGTTGACGTTGAGACTGGTGTTCTGCAGGTACTATTTAATGAAGCTGCCAGTTGAGGACTTGTGAGGCCAATTTGTTTCTGTAACATTTTGGTATGTGATCTCTTTTTTCGAAAACGTCAGACATAGAAGGGTATCATGCAACTAATCTGTCACACAACAAACCCATTTTCCCAGATTTTCAACTTGTACTAAGTAATGTATTTTCATTATATCACATCCACCTAATGACAGAGTAGTGTCTATCCTACTCATTAGGGTGAAACCTATTGTTATTTTTAGATTTGGTCAAATAACTCAAGCATAGATTGGTCAAGTATAGAGGCCATGAGTAACTTGGTCAAAAATAATGGCACTGATTGGCCTATAGGTGGCTTGTTATAAGCCGTCTCACTTAAACCCTCATATCCACCTCTCCATTTGACTTAACGATTTGAAACGTTTTATGTGGTTGTCTTTCTGCATGCTGAACAAATTTGCCTCAAGGACCCATAAGATATATGTTCCTTCATCGTGGAAATTTTTAAAAAATGTTGAAAAACTTCTGAACAAATGTTGTATGTTGTCACACCCTGATCTGTTTCACCCGTCTTTATGATTGTCTCCACCCCCCTCTAGGTGTCGTTCATCTTCCCCATTATCCCCTGTGTACTTATACCTGTGTTCTCTGTTTGTCTGTTGCCAGTTCGTCTTGTTTGTCAAGTCAACCAGCATTTTTGCCTTAACTCCTGCTTTTCCCAGTGTCTCTTTTTCTCGCCCTCCTGGTTTTGACCCTTGCCTGTCCTGACTACTCTGCTTGACCCTGAGCCTGCCTGCCAACCTGTACCTTTGCCCCACCTCTGGATTATTGACCTCTGCCTACCCTGAGCCTGCCTGCCATCCGGTACCGTTGCCCCACCTCTGTTTTACTGACCCCTGCATGCCTTGACCTGTCTATTGCCTGTCCCTGTTGGATTATTAAACCATTGTTTATTCGACATTGTCTGCATCTGGGTCTTACCTTCATACCTGATATATGTAGGCCCATGGTACATATTTTAACTTCATTTGAGAAAAGCTAAGAGATTGGTTAAGATGACTGAATTATTAATAAATAAGGAAATCATATTGTACATGTTCATTTAGGAAGGTTTTTGATGCCACGTTCTCTGGGAGAGATGCTGCCCAGAAGCCAATCCAGCTCCGGCAGGGTGGCCGACTATGTGGTGGATTTCCGCCCGTTGGCAGCGGAGAGTGCGTGGAACCAGGAAGCACTGTTCGACATGTTCCTGCACGCCGTTTCGGGAGTTACCCACGGATCTTGACTCCCTCATCGCTTTGACCAGCCACATCGATGGGCGATTGCGGGAATGACGGATGGAAAGGAAATTCGATTTCGCTCACACGTCCAGGGATTCCACCTCTCCTCCGAGTCATCCCGGGAAGTCCCCGACAGTCCCTTTGACGAGAGCACCCGAGGTTTTCCGACCTTCCTCGAGAGTCACCGAAGACGGCTGAGGCACTGTTTCCCGAGCCTATGCAACGAGGCAGAGCTGGGCTGTCACCAGTGGAAAGGCAACACAGGATCAACACAAGGAGCTGTCTGTATTGAGCGACTTCTGTTCATTTTGACCAGGCTCACCGGTAGGAGCGAGTACTCTGGTGGGCAATAGGGAGAACTTTTCTGCTTCCCTTACTCGCACCTCTTTTTATGTCATTCTGCTGTGGGGAACACAGTCCAAATCTCTCCGGATCCTCATTGACACTGGGGCCGATGAGAGCTTTTTGGATGCCACACTGGCTTCCGAGCTGAACATCCCCACTCAGCACCTCTCCATTCCCATGGATGTTAGAGCACTGGACGGGCACTCTATAGGTCGGGTCACCCATAACACCACTCCCATCAACCTACGTGTGTCAGGGAATCACAGCGAGACCATTCAATTCCTGCTCATCAAGTCCCCGGTACCGTTGCCCCAGCTCTGTTTTACTGACCCCTGCATGCCTTGACCTGTCTAAACATTCCCATGGTTTTGGGATTCTCCTGGCTCCAGCGACACAATCACATCATCAACTGGGCTACGGGTGCTATCATGGGCTGGAGTCCATTCTGCCACACCCATTGTCTGTAGTCGGCACAACCTGCCCCGGGACATCTTTCTGGGGGCTTGGAAGTTGCTCCGGACCTCTCCGTCATTCCCAATGAGTACCAGAACCTCCGGGAGGTGTTCGGGCAAGTCCCGGGCCACTTCCCTTCCGCCGCACCGCCCCTATGACTGCGGGATTGACCTTCTCCCTAGCACCACACCGCCCCAGGGACATCTGTACTCGCTGTCGGAACCAGAGACCCAGGCTATGGAGACCTACATTGGGGATGCCCTAGCTATAGGATCTATCCGTCTCTTTTCCTCTCCCACTGGCGCAGGGTTCTTCTTCATGGACAAAAAGGACAAGACCCTGCGCCCGTGCATTGATTACCGGGGACACAATGACATTACTGTGAAGAACCGTTATCCGCTACCACTCATTTCCACGGCCTTCGAGCCGCTCTAGGGGGCCACTGTTTTCTCCAAGCTGGATCTACAAAATGCCTACCACCTGGTGCGGATATGAGAGGGGGACGAGTGGAAGACCGCCTTCAACATGGCCAGCGGCCACTACGAATATCTGGTCATGCCCTTTGGCCTCACTAACGCCCCTGCCGTGTTCCAGGCTCTGATGAATGATGTTCTCCGCGACATGTTGAACCGGTTCGTCTTTGTCTACATTGATGACATCCTCGTCTTCTCCTGCTCCCCCCAAGAATACGTGCTTCACACCCGACAGGTTCTCCAGTGCCTTCTGGAGAACCAGTTGTTTGTTAAGGCGGAAAAGTGCGAGTTCCATCGCTCCACCATTCCCTTTCTGGGCTACATCATCTCTGCTGGGAGTGTCCAGATGGATCCCGAGAAGGTGAGAGCGGTGGTGGATTGGCCTCAGCCTACGTCCAGGGTGCAGCTGCAACGCTTCCTGGTGTACGGCAACTTTTATTGCCGCTTTATCCGGGGTTACAGCACCCTGGCCTCCCCCCTGTCTGCACTCACCACTACCAAGGTTCCATTTACGTGGTCCTTGGACGCTGACCGGGCGTTCCGGTACCTTGGTGGCATCAAATCGTCCCACCTACGTAACAGCCAGTTGAATCCTGTGGCGCGATATTCAAATACCTTAGAAATGCTATTACTTCAATTTCTCAAACATATTACTATTTTACAGCATTTTAAAGACAAGACTCTCGTTAATCTAACCACACTGTCCGATTTCAAAAAGGCTTTACAACGAAAGCAAAACATTAGATTATGTCAGCAGAGTACCCAGCCAGAAATAATCAGACACCCATTTTTCAAGCTAGCATATAATGTCACAAAAACCCAGAAGACAGCTAAATGCAGCACTAACCTTTGATCTTCATCAGATGACCAAACAACCGGATGTTTGTGCCTGATGCTGTCCACACCGCGGGCCTGGAGTCAGCCCATTACTCCAGGCTTGCCTGTCACCCGGGCTCTCGTCAGACCCTGGCCTTCGTGTGACAACACTTTTTGTGGCCTACTATGGTTTCGGATGTTGCCGCGTTTGTCGCCGCCTGCATAGTCTGCGCACAGAACAAAACTCCTCGGCAAGCTCCGGCAGGTCTTCTCCAACCACTGCCTGTCCCTCAGCATCCCTGGACCCATAACGGGTCTCCCCCGGTCTGAGGGCAACACTGCCATCCTGACTGTGGTCGACCGGTTTTCCAAAGCCGCCCACTTCATTCCTCTCCCCAAACTACCCTCTGCCAAGGAGTTGGCCCAGTTTATTGTGCAGCACGTCTTCCGGATCCACGGACTCCCGGTGGATAAGGTCTCCGACCGGGGTCTGCTGTTCTTGTCTTGGTTCTGGAAGGCATTCTGCATGCTCATTGGGTCGTCGACCAGCCTGTCCTGCAGATTCCACCCCGAGTCCAATGGCCAGTCGGAGCGAGCCAACCAGGATTTAGAGACGACTCTTCACTGCTTAATCTCCGCCAACCCTACCACCTGGAGTCAGCAACTGGTATTGGTTGAGTACGCCCGCAACAACCTTCCTTGCTCTGCCATGGGTCTCCCGCCCTTCGAGTGTTCCTTGGGATATCAGCCTCCGCTCTTCCCCGAGCAAGAGGAGGAAGTCAGCAATATCAGCCTCCGCTCTTCCCCGAGCAAGAGGAGGAAGTCAGCAATCCCTCTGCCCAGATGTTCATCCGCCACTGTCGCCATACCTGGAAAAGGGTATGGCTCTCCACCCGGAATCTGCCCCTCCAGGTGGAGTCTCGCAAACTGTCCCCCCAGTTTATCAGCCCATTCCCCCACCTCTAGAGTCATTAGCCCCACTGCTGTTCGTCTTTTGTTACCCCGTACCCTCCATATTCACCCTACTTTCCATGTGTCTAGGATTAAGCCCATGTCTCACAGCTGTCTCAGTGCTGTCTGACCGTGATCTGTTTGACCTGTCTTTGTGAATGTCTCCACCCCCTCTAGGTGTCACACAACTTCCCCATTATCCCCATTGTATTTATACCTGTGTTCTCTGTTGTCAGTTCGTCTTGTTTGTCAAGTCAACCAGCATTTTTGCCTCAGCTCCTGCTTTTCCCAGTGCCTCTTTTTCTCACCCTCCTGGTTTTGACCCTTGCATATCCTGACTCTGAGCCCGCCTACCTGACCACTCTGCTTGACCCTGAGCCTGCCTGCCGACCTGTACCTTTGCCCCACCTCTGGATTATTGACCTCTACCTACCCTGACCCTGCCTGCCATTCGGTACCGTTGCCCCACCTCTGGTTTTTTGACCCCTGCATGCCTTCACCTGTCTATTGCCTGCCCCTGTCGGATTATTAAACCATTTGTTTATTCGACATTGTCTACATCTGGGTCTTACCTTCATACCTAATATATGTAGGCCCATGGTACATATTTTAACTTTGTTTGAGAAAAGCTAAGAGATTGGTTAAAATGACTGAATTATTAATAAATACGGAAATCAGATTGTACATGTTAATTTAAATCCTTTGTAAATCCACTTCATAATGGCCTATCAACTTGAAACTTTTTAGGGTCATCAAACACAAAAGGATGTGGACACCTGCTTGTTGAACATCTAATTCCAAAATCATGTGCATTAATATGGAGTTGGTCCCCCCCTTTGCTGCTATAACAGCCTCCACTCCTCTGGGAAGGCTTTCCACTAGATGTTTGAACATTGCTGGGGGGACTTGATTCCATTCAGCCACAAGAGCATTAGTGAGGTCGGGCACTGACTTTGAGCGATTATGCCTGGCTCGCAGTCAGCGTTCCAATTCATCCCAAAGGTGTTCAATGGGGTTGAGGTCAGCGCTCTGTGCAGGCCAGTCAAGTTCTTCCACACCAAGCTTAACACCACCAGCCGACGCTTGGCATTGCGCATGGTGATCTTAGGCTCGTCTGCGGCTGCTCGGCCAAGGAAACCCATTTCATGAAGCTCCCGACGAATAGTTCTTGTGCTGATGTTGCTTCCAGAGGCAGTTTGGAACTCGATAGTGAGTGTTGCAACTGAGGACAGACCATATTTACGTGCTTCAGTACCCAGCGTTCCCGTTCTGTGAGTTTGTGTGGCCTACCACTTCGCGGCTGAGCCATTGTTGCTCTCAGACATTGCCACTTCACAATATCATCACTTACAGTTGACCAGGGCCGCTCTAGCAGGGCAGAATTTTGAAGAACTGACTTGTTGGAAAGGTGACATCCTATGACGGTGCCACGTTGAAAGTCACTGAGCACTTTAGTCAGGCCATTGTATTTAAAAAAAATAAGGAAACTATTAACAATTCACTTTTTTGACTATGTAACACTAATGCTTAAAATAATAAAAAAAATCTTCTCATGGACAAAGTCAGATTCACTCCAAATTTGGTCTTGGATTCATCACAATAGTTCTAAAAGACTTTAAGAAAATAACGGTGATGCATTCAAAAATGGGCACACTATACTTCGATAATATGCTAAAATACTTATTCTCAAGAATTATAGGGTCAAATGTAGGCCCATGGTAGATGTTTTAACTTGGTTTGAGACAAGCTATGGGATGGTAAAAATATGCCTGAGTTATTTACAAATATCAGATTTTACATTCAAACCACTTTAAATCCACTCCACAGTTGCCTATCAACTTAAAACCTCTTATATCTAGACGTTCCGCTAGCGGAACACCTGCTCCAATATCCAATGATAGGCGTGGCGCGAATTACAAATTCCTCAAAAATCCCAAAACTTCAATTTTTCAAACATATGATTATTTTACACCATTTTAAAGTCAAGACTCTCCTTTATCTAACCACACTGTCCGATTTCAAAAAGGCTTTACAGGGAAAGCAAAACATTAGATTATGTCAGCAGAGTACCCAGCCAGAAATTATCAGACACCCATTTTTCAAGCTAGCATATAATGTCACAAAAACCTAAACCACAGCTAAATGCAGCACTAACCTTTGATGATCTTCATCAGATGACACTCCTAGGACATTATATTATACAATACATGCATGTTTTGTTCAATCAAGTTCATATTTATATCAAAAACCAGCTTTTTACATTAGCATGTGACGTTCAGAACTAGCATTCCCACCGAACACTTCCGGTGAATTTACTAAATTACTCACGATAAACGTTCACAAAAAACATAACAATTATTTTAAGAATTATAGATACAGAACTCCTTTATGCAATCGCTATGTCCGATTTTAAAATAGCTTTTCGGTGAAAGCACATTTTGCAATATTCTGAGTAGATAGCCCGGCCATCATGGCTAGCTATTTTGACACCCACCAAGTTTGGTACTCACCAAACTCCGATTTACTATAATAAAAATTGGATTACCTTTGCTGTTCTTCGTCAGAATGCACTCCCGGGACTTCTACTTTAATAACAAATGTTGGTTTGGTTCCAAATAATCCATAGTTATATCCACCGTACTTCGAAGCATGTCAAACGCTGTTTAAAATCAATTTTTATGCGATTTTTCTCGTAAAAAAGCGATAATATTCCGACCGGGAGTCGTTGTTTTCGTTCAAAGATGAAAGAATAAAAACATGGTGTCGCCTCGTGCATGCGCCTCCAGTCTCATTGTTCTCTGATCGACCACTATCCAAATGCGCTACTGTTTTTCAGCCAGGGGCTCCAAAGGCATCATTCACCGTTTTGCCGCCTTCTGAGAGCCTATGGGAGCCGTAGGAAGTGTCACGTTACAGCAGAGATCCTCAGTTTTCAATAAAGAGAGTGTAGAAGGCCAAGAAATGGTCAGAGAGGGCACTTCCTGTAAGGAATCTTCTCAGGTTTTGGCCTGCCATATGAGTTCTGTTATACTCACAGACACCATTCAAACAGTTTTAGAAACTTTGGAGTGTTTTCTATCCAAAGCTAATAATTATATGCATATTCTAGTTTCTGGGCAGGAGTAATAATCAGATTAAATCGGGTAAGTTTTTTTATCCGGCCGTGAAAATACTGCCCCCTATCCATAACAGGTTAAAACGTATCAGCGCTATCATGGATGTCCCTAAGATGAATCACACTGAATATGGTATTGATACCTAAAAAAAACAAGGAAACTATAAACCACTCATTCTTTGCATATTTAACGCTAATGGTCAAAATCATCGTCTCCTCATGAACCATACATCATATTCACTCCAGATGTTGTATTTAGACTCATGATTGCACATAAAGAAGATAGTTCCTACATGATAGAGAGCTTGCTTTGGTATCCAACTGATCTTGTGTCCTTTTTGTCATCCTGTGAACCCCGTTCATTGCTGCTCACAGGTATATTTTTAAATGGCATTTTCTGCATTCTCCAACAACACCATTGAAATGTAATAACAGTTCGTAGGCATTTTGACACGTTTTGAGCTCTTCCAAGGAGCACATCATTACAGCTCAGGGCCTGAATCCCCATTCCTACACTAATCAATATTTGTCTGTCAGTAATAATAACTGGTACAGTATATTACCACCCATGCACTCAGTGTTGTTGTCTCAAGATGATTGACAATTTCATAATACCAAGTCCAGAGGTGATCCGGATGGGGACTCGGACCTCATACTGTACATCCTTATGAAACCATCATGGTGTGTAATGCCATGAATCAAAAAGAGGATGTATTCATAAGACGAGTTGGTCTACACTTTTTTGGTCTTATTTTAACTTTAATACACCAGTCAGCCGGGTCAAACCTCTTGCGTTTGATATTGATTTTTGTTTCTCGTCAGATCAATCCCTCTGAGGTCCGTAGCTAACGACCAAACCAACTGATGCCATGGTGTCTCCATTCTGAAGTATGCTGTGATGGTACAGAAGTATCCCCGCCGCACCCGAGTACTTACAGGAAGCTGTACCAGGCCTGGAACAAAGGAGAACCAGCCAGCATCTCTGACAAACTGGAGAGCGTCTTCCAGCAGGTCCTGTAGGAATCTGATGTGGGCTCCCCAGGCGGCTACAGTGCCTTTGCCTCATTTGGCTTCCACCCGGTCGGGGCTGGCATGCCCTGGCTTCCCTCTGGTGCCCAGATTGGCATCCCTGCCAACTTTAACAGCACGCTAGACGACCCGGCTGGCATTACCAACAGCACCATTCTCATCAATGGCAAGGAGGTGGAGTGGATCAGTGACATTGGCACTGCTCTCAAGGACGCGCTGGTGTTCTCTCCAGAGGCTCAGAAGTTTGCCATGGCACGGGAGGTAGCTCGTCTGGAGGTGGGCGGACTCGTGCTGAATGCGGCTGTAGCACCGTTCTGCTTGGCAGGGGTGATGGTCTACAGGGTGACTATAAAGCAGATCTTCAGGCTACACACTGGGCTTGTGGTCTTCAGGGGCGTAGTTAACATAGTGGCATTAGAAGCATGCTCCCTACACCTCCAGGAGGGACGGCATTGTGGGTCTACTCAAGGAAGAGAAGACCTAAAATGGACATTGGAAGCCCACTAATTTCTGCACAAAGAATCAAATATCACGTGAGCTTTGGCCTCCAGCGAGTTACTTGTAAAGTCTGACACGTGACTAGAAGCCCACTGCTGTTTGTACTAGTTTTTAAACAGGCAGTATTTATGCAATCACATTTACAGTAAGAAAAAGTGAATTTCAACCACATGTAACATTGCCTGAATAATGGCAGTCATCCCTAAACTTGAATGCTTCCTTTCCTCTTAACAGTGACCTCAATTTTACCTTTGCCTAAAATGGATGTTATACATGTGATAGGTGGTCTATATGTGCACCTGGACTTTTGTGCTGTTGTAAAACACATCAGGGCAAGGTACAATAAAAAGTTTTCATAAAAAGCCACATTTAACAAAGTCTGTTATAATGTTAAACATGTACAGCTGCCTTGTGTAAGATGAAACTGTGTTGTGAATGTTTAACCAAAACAAAGAAAAAATAGAGCGAGGTGCGCATTAAGGGAATCAAGAATCTGTTTGATTTAAAGAAAGTAATCTTTTTAAAGTTGGTTGCTTGGCGAGAATGATATTAATATACAGCATTGAATCTCCACATTTAGTTGGTGGCCATTTAGGTTGTCTGCATATTAAATGGACAACTTAATAAAGTACTTTAATCACATCGCACACGTATCAAAAAAATAAACAAGTAATTAACGCTTTGACAGCTTTTGTTGAGAAAAACTGAACCTAGAGACTGTCATTGTCAAATAAAGATGTATCTCAATGGCACATTATTTCTGGCTAAATCTTTGAGCCAGAACAAAATACACACTAGTCACAGCATTGACAGCTTCTTTTTAGTCTTGATAGTGAGGCTCTCCTGGGTTATACGAATGCTCTGTGTATGTGATTACAAACAACTCCCCTGATCTTTTTATGCAACGGAAAATAATTAATTGTAACTAATTACAGCACTCTACTGGGTAAACACCAATGGTACCCTCAGCCTGGGTGAAGATGACATGGGGTAATTTGTGACAATAGGCGTAACACACACTCTTCCGCAGCATGAAAGCTCATGAGCGTTGGGGACCCCAACACCCCCCCCAAAATTTTTCTTAGCCTCATGGCAAAATGTTTGGAATAGCAGGAAATTAGCTGAGGTTCTTGAAAGTTGGGACAATCCTTGTCTGACAGGGACACACCATTTTTTTTTTTTTATAGTTGATCAAATTGATTTTGTTGCATTATTTGAGCTTAAAATGTATATTTAGGGGAATCTTATAACTCCAAAAGCCAATATTTTCCCTTTTCTAAATACTTTCAATATTAATTTCTATGTCAGCTCTATGCCTGGAAATGCCCTTGTCCTGAGCAAAGAATCACAATTTCAAACTCCCCAAAAATTCTAAACACAAATAATGGATATTAACTGAAAATGATTGTATGTAGTTTCTTGCAATAGCCCTCGGACACTCTAAATAATATTTCTGTGTCCAGAGATTTGGTCAACTCTAAAATCTTCAATTAATCAAGGATGAGCAGGGTCAGCAATACCATAAGGACCCATTATTCATGTCCTTATACTTCCGATTTTTATTGCACCTTTATTTAACTAGGCAAGTCAGGTAAGGACAAATTCTTATTTACAATGACAGCCTACCCCGGCAAACCCTAACCCGGATAACACTGGGCCAATTGTGCACCGCTCTATGGGACTCCCAATCACGGCCGGTTGTGATACAGCCTGGAATTGAACCAGGGTCTGTCGTGACACCTCTAGCACTGAGATGCAGTGCCTTAGACCGCTGCGCCACTCGGGAGTTCAATTTTCATTGATTATTGTTTTAAATGTATTCTCAGTCTTTAATATACCACTTTGCCAGTGTCAGTAAAATATACATTTTCCTCATCCCTTCACATTATTGGACACAGTTGGGAGACGGAGTGTTTTTTTAACCACATGATGTCGCCACAGCCCATATTTAAATTGTAATCTACAGTCCCATTGTCAGGCCTAATCTATTCTGGTGTAGTATTGTTATAGTCACATTGACGGACCTAAGTATTTCCTGAATTTAGGGCAATGATAAACTAGTGTGGGCTATTTCTGACCAACAATGGAAATGTAATATCCTGTGGCAAAAATTACTTGAGGAAATGACTAATGACTCCTCGCCTAATGACTATTCTGCTCCACACGTACAAACGTGATGCCAAATGCAGTCTCCACACTAACCTACATTTTGTAGCTCTATAAAACCGGCAAAATACCAGTTACTATGGCATGACAAATATAGATTGCAGGATTGCTCACCCGCGACTTCACAAATGAAAACCACGCTACCACGCCTCCCTATCCTGTGACTCCACCCCCGTGCACTGATGGCGCTGCGAAGATTGCGCCATAACGTTGCTATGCTGTTGCCTCTGCTGCAGCGAGCGAGCTTTGACGACGGACTCTGCAGTCCGCTGAGAAGTCAGAGACCGAATAATCCAATCCCCCCCAACATTTATGTCGCTCATACCATCGCATTTACAAATCAAAGGAATTGTAAATATCATTCACTCGGTCTGAAATGACTGCTGGTTCGCTGTAGCCAATGGTTGCTGTGTCTTGCGTGTGGATTATTCGTTGCCGAGCTAGTCCGAGATTTGAGCCAGGAGGGCCCGCAGTTGAATGTGTATGAAGCTGAAGGCTCTCAGTGATAAAGATGAGGTTTTGTCGGAGTTGGCAGCGGGTGAACTGAAGTTGGATTTTCAGTTCCTCACCCTAAACTCATTTCCCGCTGTAAGAAAACCAAATTACTTAAAAACTGGACGCCCCTGGAACTGTTTATGACGGTAAGCTAATTTACCAACTATTTAACAACAATTTTACTGAAAAGTAATGCAGCTTGCTAGCGTAGCTACTGTAGCTAACTAGTTTGCTAGCTGGTTGTGCTAACTTTAGGTAACCTAGCTAGCTAAATTGCTAACGAGCTATCTAGCTGTTTGCTCTGACGTTTGCTCTCCATAAACCTAACCAATACACCATTGTTTTGGTAACTACTTAGTTAAAAAACATTTACTGTCCCATACTCAGGTCCATTAAACAATGTAGGCTATGCCTTTTAAGTTATTATTGGAAATAAGCTGTTCCATGAATCCACTACTGCTATTTCAGTGTAACGGTAGTCACAAGATTTCAGCTACACTTTTCTGTGTGGAAGCCTACTCTGAAGCTTGACAGATGATGGAAGGAGAAATATGATAACCGTATTTAGTAATCCAATTGTGGACGTTGCAGGTAGGCAATTAGCTAAATATGTATATTTTAATTACTCAGTTAAGTTAACCCTTGCAGAAATAGCCTAAAACAGAGCCTATAAATTATCATTGGTGGTATCCAGTTACAGTGTACATGGCCCACAATATGAATGTACTGACAGCTGCATCAGTCTTATAACTTGCTGGTCATTTTGAAACAAGAGGAGGAATTACTTTAAGTCAAGGGTTTCCTTCTCTGATATTACTCAAGGTTGTTTTCAAGTGAGTAAACCGGTAACTAATCTGTGTTTTCTGAATTTGGACATAATCATTTAGCTAATGTGGTCAACTTTAACAATGACGTAATCCTCAGACATCGTATTCGTGGTGGTGGAAGGCTATCGTTCGAGAGTAGCTACCTGGACTGATTTCAACCTGCGTACTCACTACTGGAAAGCAAATTCAATTACACGTTTTTGGTGTCATGGCATTAAACAAAATGTTTTTGGGGTGTATACTTCCACTTTGAATTCCACATCAACTCAATTCAGTTTTTTTTTATTGAATGAGTTTAGTTGGACTGAGCCTACATCACCACTCTTGTCTCCAAATTGTGCTGGTAGGCTTTCTCAGGTCCCCAAATCTCATTCAATCAAACCAACTAGGACGTTGAATGACCGGCTTCAGGTTTGACAGAAGAGGACCTCTGCACTTTCACATGTCCTCATTTCATTCACCTAATATGGCCCCCATAGATAGCTACTTTGCTTCACATAGCCTAATCCTACTGGAGAGGGCCATGTCAGGATTCAGCAAGAAATCAGATTCATGCCTATGAGACTGTGCCTGTCTTTGCCAGGAGAGAGGCCTCTGTATAAACTAGAATAAAACCTGTTTTAGGGGACTCAGCTGGTAAAGATGAAATGGCCTGTGGAGAGAGTCCTGGCTTAATGGGTTGTGCACCTGAACCAGGCATCCCTGATTTTGAAGTGGAGTGTGGGTGGGGTTTTGGGAGAGAGGGGCTCAGGTGCTGGAATAATTGGGATAGACTGCACCTGCTGACATGAGCATTGGTGAAGCCACATAGATTGATTGGACCCAGCTAGCTAATCTACTATGAGGTAGACTACTGCTGAGATGACAGTAACAAAGCTAAAGAGGCCGTATTCATAGTCCTATTATGCTCTCACAAATTTTTTTTTTTAATGTTTATTTGTCGACTGCAATGGGAACGCCATATTCTTTGTGCATGTGCATCCAATTGCCATCCTTGTTTGTTTTATGATAAGTGACTATACACCTACACTACACGACCAAAAGTATGTGGACACCAGCTTGTCAAACATCTCATTCCAAAATCATGGGCATTAATATGGAGTTGGTTCCCCCCCCTTGCTGCTATAACAGCCACCACTCTTCTGGGAAGTCTTTCCACTAGTTGTTGGAACATTGCTGTGCGGACTTTCTTCCATTCAGCCACAGTAGCATTAGTGAGGTCGGCACTGATGTTGGGCTCATGTTGTCTCATAGTCGGCGTTCCAAACCAATTCTGTATGGACCTCGCTTTGTGCACTGGGTCATTATCATGCTGATATAGGGAGTGGCCGTAATTCCCTAAATGATTTCCACAAAGTTGAAAGCACAGAATTGTCGATATTGTCATTGTATGCTGTAGCGTTAAGATTTCCCTTCACTGGAACTAAGGGGCCTAGCCCAAGCCATGAAAATCAGACCATTATTCCTCCACCAAATTTTCCAGTTGGCATTATGCATTGGGCAGGTAGCGTTTTCCTGGCATCTGCCAAACCCAGATTCGGACATCTGACTGCCAGATGGTAATGCTAGATTCATCACTCCAGAGAACGCGTTTCCACTGCTCCAGAGTCCAATGGCGGCGAGGTTTACATCCCTCCAGTCGACGCTTGGCATTGCGCATGGTGATCTTAGGCTTGTGTGGGGCTGCTCAGCCATGGAAACCCATTTCATGAAGCTCCCGATGAATAGTTCTTGTGCTGATGTTGCTTCCAGGGTCAGTTAGGAACTCGGTCGTGAGACAATATTTATGCACTTCAGCACTCGGCAGTCCCGTGAGCTTGTGTGGTCTACCATTTCGCGGTTGAGCCGTTGTTGCTCCTAGACGTTTCCACTTCACAATAACGGCACTTACAGTTGACCGGGGCAGCTCTAGCAGGGCAGAAATTTGACGACCTGACTTGTTGGAAAGATGGCATCCTATGACTGTGCCACTTTGAAAGTCACTGAGCTCTTCAGTAAGTCCATTCTACTGCCAATGTTTGTCTATGGAGATTGAGTCAATCAGTCAATAAATGTGGCTACTCTGAGAGGGCAGCAGTTCCAAGATTGATGGCTGTGTTGACTTGGCTCAGGAGTACCTCAGACAGCTCTTAGCTTAGGAGTAACCGGAGACAGCTCTTAGCTTTTACAGTTTCTCTCTGGTTAGTAAACCCCTGCACTGAAAGCCACACACACACACTGGGTGTTCCAACAGTGTTATGTGTGCAGGTCTAGGGCACCATGTCAGCACCCCTTGCAGAGACAGCATGTGTGGCAATCCATAAGAGTGCCGGTAGGCCAGCCGTGCGGATATCACATCCATTTCAGCAAATCTCCAAAAGTCAAAACACAGCTGTGTTTACTCTCCCAGCCTCACGACTCTGAACCAAAGGTGTTTTGGCTAATCTTTTAATTTCGTAATTCAGTTATTGCTGGCTTGCCAGTTAAATGAATGGTATTCATCAGCTAAGGCAACATGGTGCACAGAGGAATGAGTAGGGCTCTAAAGTGCAACCATTTTGATCACATATATGCTCTAATTTGCTGTGCCACCTGACCTTTTTATTTTGGGAGCACAAGTGCGATCAGGAAAAAATAATGCTTGTTGTAATGATAGGCTTCTCTGTGCAGTTGGTGCTCGGTTTGGGCGATATTCCGGGGTATTTGGAAATAGAAAAATCAACCAATGACTGTCTTTTGAAACTACTTTTACGTTTTTTAATTACATTCTAAAAATGTGTTGCTATATTTTTAAGTAAATACCTGCAGTCAACTTGTGCAATGCGTTAGGAGATAAATCAGATTGCACTCTTATTTCACCCATCACATTATTTTACATTATGAAGCTTACATAATTCACCAGAACAGTTGAGTCAGTCATGTGTTTGTAAATAGCACAATGGGAGAAAGCGGGAGCAGGTGAGTCCAGGTGTGTTGTGATGGGTCGCGTTTTATATTGAAAGTGTTTTTTTTTTTTTTCTTCAATAAAGTGATCAGGGACATGCAACTAATAGTTTTCCTTCACAGAAAATTTGTCAAACACATTCGGCAGAAAATACATTCATTTTCATCAGATGACGACAAAGTGCAACGCTTTTTGGCGGGCAGCCACTCAAGTAAATTATGTTGCAATGAAAAAGCAAGCTGTTTTTGGCTAAAATGATGCATTGCCATCATATTTCTATTGTTTAGGCCTATAATTGAAAGAATTTAGCCAGCTACAATTCCTAATGTTTTGCATAAAGGTAATCTTTCATTTTACCGGAGGCTGGATACACAGAGAAAAGTAGCTATATATCATCTGTTTCTGAATTCTCATCTGAGTTTAGAAGTGCAGCTGAAGCACAAAATTTGTCTGATGCCGAGCAGAAATTACAACAAAAAGCATTTTAGCTCAGGCTTCACGAAACACAGCAAATCAAATTGTATTAATCACATGTGCCGAATACAACAGGTGTGGACCTTAAGTGAAATGCTTACTTACGAGCCCCTAACCAACAGTGCAATTTCCAAAAAATATGGATAAGAATAAGAGATAAAGGGCAGCAGTAAAAAAAGAATATTTTCAGGGGGATGTTGGTACAGAGTCAAATGTGCGGGTGCACTGTTTAGTTGACGTAGTAATAAGTACATGTAGGTGGAGTTAGTGACTATGCATAGATGACAACAGAGGGGTCGGGGGGTGGGCAATGCAAATAGTCTGGGTAGCAATTTGACTAGATGCTCAGGAGTCTTATGGCTTGGGGGAAGAACCTGTTTAGAAGCCTCTTGGACCTAGACTTGGCACTCCGGTACCGCTTGCCGTGCGGTAGCAGAGAGAACAGTCTGACTAGGGTGGCTGGAGTCTTTGACAATTTTTAGGGCCTTCCTCTGACACCACCTGGTATAGAGGTCCTGGATGGAAGGAAGCTTGGCCCCGGTGATGTACTGGGACGTTCGCACTACCCTCTTTTAATGCCTTGCAGTCGGAGGCCGAGCAGTTGCCATACCAGGCAGTGATGCGACCAGTCAGGATGCTTTCGATGGTGCAGCTGTAGAACCTTTTGAGGATCTGAGGACCCATGCCAAATCTTTTCAGTCTCCTGAAGGGGAATAGGTTTTGTCGTGCCCTCTTCACGACCTGTCTTGGTGAGCTTGGACCATGTTAGTGATGTGGACACCAAGGAACTTGAAGCTCTCAACCTGCTCCACTGCAGCCCCGTGAATGGGTGTGTGCTCGGTCCTCGTGCCTGGCTGTGCAGTCATTGAACAGGGAGTACAGGAAGAGGCTGAGCACGTACCCCTGAGGGGCCCCTGTGTTGAGGATCATGCTGGGCGGATGTGTTGTTACCTACCCTACCCTTACCTTACAGCTGGTTCTTTCATGCATGTTTCAGTGTTTCGAGCATAGAAGTCGTTTAGCTCGTCCGGTAGGCTCGTTTCACTGGGCAGCTCTCGTCTGTGCTTTCTTTTTGTTGTCTGTAATTGTTTGCAAGCCCTACCACATCGGATGAGCGTCAGAGCCGGTGTAGTACGACTCGACCTTGGTGCTGTTTTGATGCTTTGCCTGTTTGGTGGTTCGTCGGAGGGCATAGCGGGATTTCTTATAAGCTTCCGGGTTAGAGTCCCACTCCTTGAAAGCGGCAGCTCTATCCTTTAGCTCAGTGTGGATGCTGCCTGTCAGCCATGGCTTCTGTTTGGGGTATGCATGGACGGTCACTGTGGGGACGATGTCTTCGATGCACTTATTGATGAAGCCAATGACAGATGTGGTGTACTCCTCAATGCCATTGGAGGAATCCTGGAACATATTCCAGACTGTGCTAGCAAAACAGTCCTGTAGCTTAGCATCTGCTTCATCTGACCACTTTTTGATTGTTCTAGTCACTGGTGCTTCCTGCTTTAATTTTTGCTTGTAAGCAGGAATCAGGAGGATGGAATTATGGTCAGATTTGCCAAATGGAGATTGAGGGAGAGCTTTATTTGCATCTGTGTGGAGTATAGGTGGTCCAGAGTTCCCTCTGGTTGCACATTTAACATGCTGATAGAAATTTGATGAAACGGATTTAAGTTTCCCTGCATTAAAGTCCCCGGCTACTAGGAGCACCGTCTCTGGGTGAGCGTTTTCTTGTTTGCTTATGGCGGAATACAGCTCATTCAATGCTATCTTAGTGCCAACCTCTGAGGTGGTATTTTAAACAGCTACGAAGAGTATAGGTTAGAACTCTCTCGGTAGGTAGTGTGGTCTACAGCTTATCATGATATACTCAACCTCAGGCATGCAATAGCTCGAGACTTTCTTAGATATAGTGCACCAGCTGTTATTTACAAAAAATACATAGTCTGCAGCCCCTTGTCTTACCAGACACCGCTGTTCTATCCTGCCGGTATATTGTATAACCAGCCAGCTGTATGTTGATTTTTGTCGTCGTTCAGCCACCACTCTATGAAGCATAAGATGTTAGTTCTTAATGTCCCGTTGGTAGTTTAATCTTCCCCGTAACTCGTTGATTTTATTGTCCAAAGATTGTGCGTTTGCTAGCAGAATTGAGGGAAGTGGGGATTTATTAGATCGCCTTCGAATTCTCAGAAGGTAAACCACTTTCCGGCCTCTTTCTCCGTCTCGTCTTCACGCATATCCCGGGTGGTCGGGGCCTGGCCCCGAGGTAGCCGTATATCCTCGGGGTCGTCAGTCGTGAAAGAAGAAAAAGGATTCTGCTAGTCCGTGGTCAGTAATCGCAGTCCTGATGTCCAGAAGTTATTTTCGGTCATAAGACGGTAGCGGAAACATTATATACAAAATGTGTATTACATATTTTTTTACAAACTCAGATAAACAAACCAAAAAACGCATTCGGTTGGGGGCACGTAAAACGTCTGCTTTCTGCTCCGGCGCCATCAAGTTATGTCTTATACGTTTTATTTTTTTCCTTTGTGGTTGAATTTTAATAAGTTGACAGGCACCATATTGTTAGCTTTCTGCTGTGTTTGAGAAGTCTACGTGCTTTGGATGAGTTATTTGCACAGTTGCCACTGCTACCTTGATTTCCTTGCATTTTTGTTCCTCTTTTCTCGGCTGTCTGCTCCTCCCCCATCTTCTCAGAGCAGGCAGGCCCATTGCCCTAGCAACTCCAGACTCCACACAGCATCTTGACATGCTGCTGGATAATGTCCAAACTCTCCAAAAATGACATTCAGGAGCTCCTACCTATATATGTATAACTTTATGAGCTGGTTTTCCTGTCTTTGCAATTTGTTTATTTTTGTTTGCTCTCATTAGCATGTTTCGCTAGCAGCCTCCATAGAATTTTGCTTTAACTTGTGCTAATTTTGTTAACATTCTGGAAAGACACCCAGTGGGCTTTTCTGCATTTTTTTGGCGCCCCCTTGTGTACTAAACCGGTAATATCGTAAATCCTGGGGTGAGAGGATGGTATGACAATATGAAAATCTGCATACCGACCAACTCTAGTTGGTTCCGAGTTCCCTAGAGAAAAAAGCAAGCACAGACTTGTTCAATCCAAAGCCTTAATATAAAGAATGCATCAGTGATTTGTATTTCTTGCAACTTTCTGAAGACGTATAGCTTCAATAGCTACTGCTTTGTGTTGCCAACTTTAGAAATGAAATGTTAAAACTTTTTAAGGATACGCCTAAAATGACATCCAAGTCTAACTACCTGTAGCTCAGGACCTGAAGCAAGGATATGCATATTCTTGATACCATTTGAAAGGACACTGAAGTTTATGGAAATGTGAAATTAATGTAGGAGAATATAACATATTAGATCTGATAATAGAAAGGAAAAATCATGCATTTCTTTTAGACTGTTCCAATAAACCATTGCATATGTTTATTAATAGCTTTTCATGTACAAAATGATGCACACTCCTCAAACAATAGCTTGGTATTATTTCACTGTAATAGCTACTGTAAATTGGACAGTGCAGTTAGATTATCAATAATTTAACCTCCCTGGGCATCGTCCCACCTAGTCAACAGCCTGTGGAATCGTGTGGCGCGAAATACAAATGCCTCATAAATGCTATAACTTCAATTTCTCAAACATATGACTATTTTACACCATTTTAAAGACGAGACTCTCGTTAAATGTATTTGGCTAAGGTGTATGTAAACTTCTGACTTCAACTGTCGTTTTTCAATTTAAATTTCATACAAAATTCTTGCAACCACTAGAATGTTCCAGTGCATTCAGAAAGTATTCAGACCCCTGGACTTTCCACATTTTGTTACGTTAAAGCCTTATTCTAAAATTTATAAAAAATTAACTCAATCTGCACACACTACCCCACAATGACAAAGCAAAAACAGGTTTTTAGAAAAATTTTGCAAAAATAAATAATGAAATTTCACATTAATAAAGTATTCATACACTTTACTCAGTACTTTGTTGAAACACCTTTGGCAGCAATTATAGCCTTCTTGGCTATGGCACACATGTTTGGGAAGTTATTCCCTTTTCTGCAGATCCTCTCAAGCTCTGTCAGGTTGGAGGGGGATTGTCACTGCACACCTATTTTCAGATCTCCGGAGATGTTTGATCAGGTTCAAGTCTGGGCTATGGCTGGGCCAATCAAGGACATTGAGACTTTTCCCCGAAGCCACTCCTGCTTTGTCTTTGCTGTGTGCTTAGTTGTTGTCCTGTTGGAACGTGAACCTTCGCCCAAGTCTGAGGTCCTGAGCACTCTGGAGCAGGTTTTCATCAAGGATCTCTTTGTACTTTGCTCCGTTCATATTTGCCTCGATCTTGACTAGTCTCCCAGTCCCTGACGCTGAAAAACATCCCCACAGCATGATGCTGCCACCACTATGCTTCACCGTAGGTATGATGCCAGGTTTCCTCCAGATGTGATGCTTGGCATTTAGGCCGAAGAGTTCAATCTTGTTTCTCATGTTCTGAGAGTCCTTCAGATGCCTTTTGGCAAACTCCAAGCAGGCTGTCGTGTCTTTTTTACTAAGGTGTGGCTTCCGTCTGCCCACTCTCCCATAAAGGCCTGATTGGTGGAGTGCTGCAGAGATGATTGTACTTCTGGAAGGTTCTCACATCTCCACATAGGAACTCTGGATCTCTTTCAGAGTGACCATCGGGTTCTTGGTCACCTCCCTGTCCAATGCCCTCTTCCCCCGATTGCTCAGTTTGGCCAGGCGGCCATCTTTAGGTAGAATCTTGGTGGTTCCAAACTTCTTCCATTTAAGAAGGATGGAGGCCACTGTTCTTTGGGACCTTCAATGCTGCGGACATTTTTGGTACCCTTCCCCAGGTCTGTGCCTCGACACAATCCTGTCTCGGAGCTCTACGGACAATTCCTTCGACCTCATGGCTTGGTTTTTGCACTGAACTGTGGGACTTTATATAGACAGGTGTTTGTGCCTTTCTAAATCATGTTCAATCAATTGAATTTACCACAAGTTGGATGATCGATGGAAACAGAATGCATCTGAGCTCAATTTAGAGTCTCATAGCAAAGGGTCTGAAGACTTATGTAAATAAGGTATTTCTATTTTTTTAATACATTTTGCAAAAAAAATCTAATTCCCTGTTTCACTTTGTCATTGTGGTATTGTATGTGGATTGAGGAAAAATGATAATTGATCAATTTTAGATTACGGCTGTAACGTCACATGTGTAAAGTCGAGGTCTGAATACTTTCCGACTGCGCTGTCTTCAGAGATAGATGGGAGGGGTTGAGGGGAGCTGAAGGGTGGGATTAAAAACAACAAAAACAAGAGTATAATTATCCATTAGTCATATGTCTCAAGTGTGTGTGTGTGTGTGGATAAGCTGGAAGTAGAAGCCTAAGTGTTGTCCATTAGTTTACTGAAATTAGGGGAGGGATGGTAGGATTAGGGGTTAAATAATAAAGGAAAAAAATACAGATAAATACATACAGTACCTGTCAAAAGTTGGGACACCTACTCATTCAAGGGTTTTTCTTTATTTTTACTATTTAATACATTTTAGAACCATAGTGAAGATGACAATATGAAATATCACATATGGAATCATGTAGTATCCAAAAAAGTGTTAAACAAATCAAAATATATTTTTGAATTTAGATTCTTCAAAGTAGTCACCTTTCTTTGACAGCTTTGCATTCTCAAAATCAAATCAAATTGTCACATGCTGAATACAACCAGGTGTAGACCTTACAGTGAAGTGCTGACTTACAAGCCCTTAACCAACATTGCAGTTTTAAGAGAAGTGTTCAAGTATTTAAAATAAACTGAAATGAAATAAAAACTTGTTAAACAGCAACAATAAAATAACATTAGTGAGGCTATATACAGGGGTATAGTGTCCGTGTGTGGGGGCACCGGTTAGTCGAGGTAATATGTACGTGGAGTTCAAGTGACTGCATGGATAATAAACAGCATAAACAGTAGCAGCAGTGTAAAATTGGGGGTGGGGACAATGCAAATTGTCTAAATAGACATTTGATTGTTCAGGAGTCTTGTGGCTTGGGGGTAGAAGCTGTTAAGAAGCCTTTTGGACCTAGACTTGGCACTCTGGTACTGCTTGCTGTGCGGTAGCAGAGCGAACAGTCTGACTAGGTTGCCTGTGGCAATTTTTTTGGGGCCTTTCTCTGACACTGCCTGGTATAGAGGTCCTGGATGGCAGGAAGCTTTGCCCCAGTGATGTACTGGGCCGTACGCACTACCCTCTAGTGCCTTGCAGTCAAAGGCCGAGCAGTTGCCATACAAGGTGGTGATGCAACCAGTCAGGATGCTCTCAGTGGTGCAGCTGTAGAGCTTTTTGAGGATCTAAGGACCCATGCCAAATCTTTTCAGTTTCCTGAGGGGGAATAGGCTTTTTTCCGTGCCCTGTTCACGACTGTCTTGGTGTTTTTGGACCATGATAGTTTGTTGGCGATGTGGACACCAAGGAACTTGAAGCTCTCAAACTGCTCCACTACAGCCCGTCGAAGAGAATGGGTGCGTGCTCGGTCCTTTTTTTCTTGTAGTCCTCAATCATCTCCTTTGTCTTGATCACCTTGAGGGAGAGGTGGTTATCTTGGCACCACACAGCCTATGCCAGGTCTCTGACCTCCCTAATCAGGCTTACCACTGTTGTGTCATCTGCAAACTTAATGATGGTGTTGGAGTCGTGCCTGGCCGTGCAGTTGTGGGTGAACAGGGAGTACAGGAGGGGTTGAGCATGCACCCCTGAGGGACCCCTGTGATGAGGATCAGCGTGGCAGATATGTTGTTGCCTAGCCTTACCACCTGGACGCAGCCCGTCAGGAAGTCCAGGATCTAGTTGCAGAGGAAGGTGTTTAGTCCCAGGGTCCTTAGCTTATTGATGAGCTTTAAGGGCACTATGGTGTTGAATGCTGAGCTGTAGTCAATGAATAGCGTTGTCACGTAGGTGTTCCTTTTTGTCTAGGTGGGAAAGGGGAGTGTGCAGTGCAATAGAAAGAGCATCATCTGTGGATCTGTTGGGGCGGTATGCAAATTAGTGGGTCTAGGGTTTCTGGGATAATGGTGATGTGAGCCATGACCAGCCTTTCAAAGCACTTCATGGCTACCGACGTGAGTGTTACAGTGTGGTAATCATTTAGGCAGGTTACTTTTGCTTTCTTGGGCACAGGGACTATGGTGGTCTGCTTGAAACATGTTGGTATTACAAACTCGGTCAGGGAGAGGTTGAAAATGTCAGTGAAGACACTTGCCAGTTGGTCAGCGCATGCTTGGAGTACAAGTCATGGTAATCTGTCCGCCCTGCGGCCTTGTGAATATTGACCTGTTTAAAGTTCTTACTCACATCGGCTGGGGAGAGCGTGATCAGTCGTCCGGAACAGCTGATGCTCTCATGCATGCTTCAGTGTTGCTTGCCTCGACGCGAGCGTAGAAGTTATTTGGTTCGTCTGGTAGGCTTGTCACTGTGCAGCTCGCGGCAGTGCTTCCCTTTGTTGTCCAGAATATTATGCAAGCCCTGCCAGATCCAATGAGTGTCAGAGCTGGTGTGATAGGATTCAATCTTAGTCCTGTATTGACGCTTTGCCTGTTTTGATAGTTCGTTGGAGGGCATATCGGGATTTCTTATAAGCGTCTGGGTTAGAGTCCTGCTCCTGTCCTTCAAGTTTGAATTGAAGTTTGATTTGATATTACATATTTTATTTTTAATATGCATTCAATTAACTTTCATTTTTATTAAGATGTTTTTAAAATGTATGAACTAGGTTATAGGCCTACTAAATGTAAAATGCCAGCTGAGCTAAACTGGGGTGTGATATAAGGACAACAGATGTTAACTTCTATGGGCTACGTGGGACGCTAGCGTCCCACCTGCGGGACACAGCCAGTGAAATATCAGGGCGGCAAATTCAAAAACAACAAAATGTAATTTCTCAAACATACGACTATTTTACACCATTTACACCATTTTAAAGATGCACTTCTCCTTGATGTAACCACATTGTCCGATTTCAAAAAGGCTTTACAGCGAAAGCAAAACATTAGATTATGTTAGGAGAGTACAAAAATAATCACACAGCCATTTTCCAAGCAAGGACATGTCAATAAAACACAGCTAAATGAAGCACTAACCTTTGACGATCTTCATCAGATGACCCTCGTAGGACATTATGTTACTCAATACATGTATGTTTTGCTCGATAAAGTTCATATTTAAATCCATTTTACATTGGCGTAATGTTCAGAAAATGTATTCCCACCTAAATTTCCGGTGAATGTGCACATCAATTCACAAAAATACTCATCATAAAGGTTGACAAAATATATAACAATTATTTAAAGAATTATAGTCTACCCCTGGATGCAACCGCTGTGTCAGATTTTAAAATAGCTTTACGGAGAAAGCACATTTTTCAATATTCTGAGTACATAGCTCAGCCATCACAGAGAGCTATACAGACACCCACCAAGTTCGGGGCAACCTAAACTCAGAATTAGTATTAGAAATATTCTCTTACCTTTGCTGATCTTCGTCAGAATGCACTCCCAGGACTGCTACTTCCACAAGAAATGTTGTTTTTGTTAGAAATAATCCATATTTATGTCCAAATACCTCCGTTTTGTTCATGCGTTCAGAGCACTTATCCAAAGGCATAACGCGCGAGCGCGTTACCAGAGACAAAGTCAAAATGTTCCTTTACCGTACTTAGAAGCATGTCAAACGCTGTTTAAAATCAATCTTTATGGTATTTTTAACATAAAATTGCGATAATATTCCAACCAGACAATAGCGTATTCATTCAAGGAGAAAAAGAAGGAACGGCGCGCTCGCGTGACTGCGCACATCCAATCCCTTTGTCCATAGGCACTCCACTCAGTAACTGAGCTCCTATTATCTGCCCAGTAACAGGAGAATGCTCAAACCACTTTCTGAAGGCTGTTGACAGCCAATGAAAGCCTTAGGAAGTGCAACGTAACCCCACAGATACTGTAGTTTCGAAAGGGACTAGAAAGAACTACAATTCTCAGATCCTCCACTTCCTGGTTGAATTTCTCTCAGGTTTTTGCCTGCCATATGAGTTCTGTTATACTCAGACACCAGTCAAACAGTTTTAGAAACTTCAGAGTGTTTTCTATCCAAATCTACGAATAATATGCATATTGTACTTTCTGGACCAGAGTAGTAACCTGTTTAACCTGTTGGGGCTAGGGGGCAGTATTTGCACGGCCGGATAAAAAAACGTACCCGATTTAATCTGGTTATTACTACTGCCCAGAAACTAGAATATGCATTTAATTATTGGCTTTGGATAGAAAACACTCTAAAGTTTCTAAAACTGTTTGAATGGTGTCTGTGAGTATAACAGAACTCATTTGGCAGGCCAAAACCTGAGAAGATTCCTTACAGGAAGTGGCCTTTCTGACCATTTCTTGCCCTCCTTGATCATCTCTAACAAAAACAGGGGATCTCTGGCATGACGTGACACTTCCTACGGCTCCCATAGGCTCTCAGAACCAGGGAAAAAGCTGAATGACGTAATTCCATTCCCAGGCTGAAACACACTAGCGCGTTTGGCAAGTGCTCTATCAGAGGGCCATCAGACTGAGGCTTGTGCATGAGGGGATAGCATGCTTTTACTTTCACTCTCTTTGTAATAAAAAAACGATTTCCCGGTCGGAATTTTATCGTTTTTTTTACGAGAAAAATGGTATAAAAATTGATTTTAAACAGCGGTTGACATGCTTCGAAGTACGGTAATGGAATATTTAGAAAAA
Organism: Salmo trutta; assembly: GCF_901001165.1. Lineage (NCBI taxonomy): Eukaryota > Metazoa > Chordata > Actinopteri > Salmoniformes > Salmonidae > Salmo > Salmo trutta. The sequence continues at coordinate 19,633,310 of NC_042980.1, forward strand.
AAATTTGTCACGAAATGCGTCGTGTTCGTAACCCTTATTTACCCTTTCGGATAGTGTCTTGAACGCACGAACAAAACGCCACTATTTGGATATAACAATGGATTATTTGGGACCAAACCAACATTTGTTATTGAAGTAGAAGTCCTGGGAGTGCATTCTGACGAAGACAGCAAAGGTAATAACATTTTTCTTATAGTAAATCTGACTTTGGTGAGTGCTAAACTTGCTGGGTGTCTAAATAGCTAGCCCTGTGATGCCGGGCTATCTACTTAGAATATTGCAAAATGTGCTTTCACCGAAAAGCTATTTTAAAATCGGACATATCGAGTGCATAGAGGAGTTCTGTATCTATAATTCTTAAAATTATTTATGCTTTTTGTGAACGTTTATCATGAGAAATTTAGTAAATTCACCGGAAGTGTTCGGTGGGAATGCTAGTCACATGCTAGTCACCTGCTAATGTAAAAAGCTGTTTTTTGATATAAATATGAACTTGATTGAACAGACATGCATGTATTGTATAACATAATGTCCTAAGATTGTCATCTGATGAAGATCATCAAAGGTTAGTGCTGCATTTAGCTGTGGTTTGGGTTTATGTGACATTATATGCTAGCTTGAAAAATGGGTGTCTGATTATTTCTGGCTGGGTACTCTGCTGACATAATCTAATGTTTTGCTTTCGTTGTAAAGCCTTTTTCAAATCGGACAGTGTGGTTCGATTAACGAGAGTCTTGTCTTTAAAATGGTGTAAAATAGTCATATGTTTGAGAAATTGAAGTAATAGCATTTCTAAGGTATTTGAATATCGCGCCACGGGATTCAACTGGCTGTTGAGTAGGTGGAAGGTGGAAATGATAGGCAATTAGCAAGACACCCCCAATAAAGGAGTGGTTCTGCAGGTGGGGACCACAGACCACTTCTCAGTTCCTATGCTTCCTGGCTGATGTTTTGGTCACTTTTGAATGCTGGCGGTGCTTTCACTCTAGTGGTAGCATGAGACTGAGTTTACAACCCACACAAGTGGCTCAGGTAGTGCAGCTCATCCAGGATGGCACATCAATGCGAGCTGTGGCAAGAAGGTTTGCTGTGTCTGTCAGCGTAGTGTCCAGAGCATGGAGGCGCTACCAGGAGACAGGCCAGTACATCAGGAGATGTGGAGGAGGCCGTAGGAGGGCAACAACCCAGCAGCAGTACCGCTACCTCCGCCTTTGTGCAAGGAGGAGCAGGAGAAGCACTGCCAGAGCCTTGCAAAATGACCTCCAGCAGGCCACAAATGTGCATGTGTCTGCTCAAACGGTCAGAAACAGACTCCATGAGGGTGGTATGAGGGCACGACGTCCACAGGTGGGGGTTGTGCTTACAGCCCAATACCGTGCAGGACGTTTGGCATTTGCCAGAGAACACCAAGATTGGCAAATTCGCCACCGGCGCCCTGTGCTCTTCACAGATGAAAGCAGGTTCACACTGAGCATGTGACAGAGTCTGGAGACGCCGTGGAGAACGTTCTGCTGCCTGCAACATCCTCCAGCATGACCGGTTTGTCGGTGGGTCAGTCATGGTGTGGGGTGGCATTTCTTTGGGGGGCCGCACAGCCCTCCACGTGCTCGCCAGAGGTAGCTTGACTGCCATTAGGTACCGAGATGAGATCCTCAGACCCCTTGTGAGACCATATGCTGGTGCGGTTGGCCCTGGGTTCCTCCTAATGCAAGACAATGCTAGACCTCATGTGGCTGGAGTGTGTCAGTTGTTCCTGCAAGAGGAAGGCATTGATGCTATGGACTGGCCAGCCCGTTCCCCAGACCTGAATCCAATTGAGCACATCTGGGACATCATGTCTCGCTCCATACACCAACGCCACGTTGCACCACAGACTTTCCAGGAGTTGGCGTATGCTTTAGTCCAGGTCTGGGAGGAGATCCCTCAGGAGACCATCCGCCACCTCATCAGGAGCATGCCCAGGCGTTGTAGGGAGGTCATACAGGCACGTGGAGGCCACACACACTGCTGAGCCTCATTTTGACTTGTTTTAAGGACATTACATCAAAGTTGGGTCAGCCTGTAGTGTGGTTTTCCACTTTAATTTTGAGTGTGACTCCAAATCCAGACCTCCATGGGTTGATAAATTGGATTTCCATTGATTATTTTTGTGATTTTGTTGTCAGCACATTCAACTATGTAAAGAGAAAGTGTTTAATAATATTATTTCTTTCATTCAGATCTAGGATGTGTTTAAGTGTTCCCTTTATATTTTTGAGCAGTGTATATTGTTACACACACACTTATCACATAGTATTCCAAACATAAGTTAAGGCAATGAGTTGAAACCTGAGTGAGGTGCACATGTACAGTACATAAACGGATGCATGCGCCAAATATTTTTGTTGGTCATATGATATTGTTGTGGTATGTCACGAAATCGTGTTACGAACGCATCAATATTGGTATTGTATATCAATATTTTGCTATGTCTTGCTAAGTGGATGGGTCTCTACAGAAGGTGTAAACGGTACAGCCAAATTGTTGCTTGCATGGTAGCAATATCAGAAATAGTGTCATTATAAATAAAATATACAGCATGTACACAAACAATATCAATAGTGATATGCATACAATCAAGGGTAAAGTGGCTCAGCACCAGAATTAAAAATGGTGTGGCGTGTGTTAGTCATTTGAATAGAGGCACTGCAGATAGTGCTGATGACTGGTCCATCTGAACTAGAGGTCGACCGATTATGATTTTTCAACGCCGTTAACGATTATTGGAGGACCCAAAAAAAGGCCGGTACCGATTTAATCGGCCGTTTTTTTAAAATATGATTTATTTTTATTTTCGATATTTTTTTATATATATATTTTGTTTTATTTGTTTTATTTTTTATATATATAAGATTTTTTATTTTTATTTGTAATAATGACAATTACAACTATTGAATGAACACTTATTTTAACTTAATATAATACACCATAAAATAAATTTAGCCTCAAATAATGAAACATGTTTGGTTTAAATAATGCAAAAACAAAGTGTTGGAGAAGAAAGTAAAAGTGCAATATGTGCCATGTAAAAAAGATAACGTTTAAGTTCCTTGCTCAGAACATGAGAACATATGAAAGCTGGTGGTTCCTTTTAACATGAGTCTTCAATATTCCCAGGTCAGAAGTTTTAGGTTGTAGATATTATAGGACTATTTCTCTCTACGATTTGTATTTCATATACCTTTGATTATTGGATGTTCTTATAGGCACTTTAGTATTGGCAGTGTAACAGTATAGCTTCCGTCCCTCTCCTCGTTCCTACCTGGGCTCGAACCAGGAACACATCGTCAACAGCCACCCTCGAAGCAGCGTTACCCATGTAGAGCAAGGGAAACAACTACTCCAAGTCTCAGAGCGAGTGACGTTTGAAACGCTATTAGCGTGCACCCGGCTAACTAGCTAGCCATTTCACATCGATTACACCAGCCTAATCTTGGGAGTTGACAGGCTTGAAGTCATAAACAGCGCAATGCATTGTGAAGGGCTGTTTGAATGAATGCTTACGAGCCTGCTGGTGCCTACCACCGCTCAGTCAGACTGCTCTATCAAATCATAGACTTAATTATAACATAATACACAGAAATACGAGCCTTAGGTCATTAATATGGTCAAATCCGGAAACTATCATCTCGAAAACAAAACTTTATTCCTGTTACATTGCACAACTTTCAATGTTATGTCATAATTACGTAAAATTCTGGCAAATTAGTTCGCAATGAGCCAGGCGGCCCAAACTGTTGCATGTACCCTGACTCTGCGTGCAATGAACGCAAAATGACACAATTTCACCTGGTTAATATTGCCTGCTAACCTGGATTTCTTTTAGCTAAATATGCAGGTTTAAAAATATATACTTCTGTGTATTGATTTTAAGAAAGGCATTGATGCTTATGGTTAGGTACAGTCGTGCAACGATTGTGCTTTTTTTCGCAAATGTGCTTTTGTTATCATCCCCCGTTTGGCGAAGTCGGCTGTCTTTGTTAGGAAGAAATAGTCTTCACAGTTCGCAACGAGCCAGGCGGCCCAAACTGCTGCATATACCCTGACTCTGTTTGCAAGAGAAGTGACACATTTTCCCTAGTTAAAAGAAATTCATGTTAGCAGGCAATATTAACTAAATATGCAGGTTTAACCTGTTGGGGCTAGGGGGCAGTATTTACACGGCCGGATAAAAAACGTACCCGATTTAATCTGGTTACTAATCCTACCCAGTAACTAGAATATGCATATACTTATTATATATGGATAGAAAACACCCTAAAGTTTCTAAAACTGTTTGAATGGTGTCTGAGTATAACAGAACTCATTTGGCAGGCAAAAACCTGAGAGATTCCTTTACAGGAAGTGGCCTGTCTGAGCATTTATTTGCTTTCTTTGACATCTCTTCCAATAACTGAGGATTTCTGCTGTTACGTGACACTTCCCACGTCTCCAATGGGCTCTCAGAGCCCGGGGAAAAACCTGAATGACGTAATTCAAAGCCCTGGCTGAAACACAGACCACTTAGCAAAAGCGCTCCTATCAGCAGACAAAAGGCTTAGGCGCGTGCACTGCCCGCCCCCACCTTTCTGTTTTTCCCTCTATTTACAGACAGACAGATTCCCGTTCGGAATATTATCGCTTTTCTACGAGATAAATTGCATAAAAATTGATTTTAAACAGCGGTTGACATGCTTCGAAGTACGGTAATGGAATATTTAGAAATTTGTCACGTTATGCGCCATGCGCACGGCCGTGATTTACCATTCTGATAGTGTCTAGAACTCACGAACAAAACGTCGCTGATGGAACATAACGATGGATTATTTGGGACCAAACCTACATTTGTTATTGAAGTAGAAGTCCTGGGAGTGCATTCTGACGAAGAACAGGAGAGGTAAGACCATTTTTCTTATAGGAAATATGATTTTGATGAAGGCTAAACTTGCCGGGTGTCTAAATAGCTAGCCCGTGATGGCTGGGCTATGTACTTAGAATATTGCAAAATGTGCTATATCCGAAAAGCTATTTTAAAATCGGACATATCGAGTGCATAGAGGAGTTCTGTATCTATAATTCTTAAAATAATTGTTATGCTTTTTGTGAACGTTTATCGTGAGTAATTTAGTAAATTGTTAGTAAATTCCCCGGAAGTTTGCGGGGGGTATGCTTTTTCTGAACGTCACATGCTAATGTAAAAAGCTGGTTTTTGATATAAATATGAACTTGATTGAACAGACATGCATGTATTGTATAACATAATGTCCTAGGTGTGTCATCTGATGAAGATCATAAAAGGTTAGTGCTGCATTTAGCTGTGATTTGGGTTTTTGTGACATTATATGCTAGCTTGAAAAATGGGTGTCTGATTATTTCTGGATGGGTACTCTGCTGACAATCTAATGTTTTGCTTTCGTTGTAAAGCCTTTTTGAAATCGGACAGTGTGGTTAGATTAACGAGAGTCTTGTCTTTAAATAGCTGTAAAATAGTCATATGTTTGAGAAATTGACGTAATAGCATTTCAAAGGTTTTAAAAATCGCGCCACAGTATTCAACTGGCTGTTACGTAGGTGGGACGATTTGGTGCCACCTAGCCCAGAGAGGTTAAAAATATTTACTTGTGTATTGATTTTAATAAAGGCATTGATGATTATGGTTGGAGCAACGTGTACCTACGCGATTATATGCAACGCAGGACAGGCTAGATAAACTAGTAATAGCATCAACCATGTGTAGTTAACTAGTGATTATGATTTGATTGTTTTTTATAATTTAAGTTTAATGCTAGCTAGCAACTTACCTTGGCTTCTTACTGCATTCGCGTAACAGGCAGGCTCCTCGTGGAGTGCAATGTAAAGCAGGTGGTTAGAGCGTTGGACTAGTTAACCGTAAGGTTGCAAGATTGAATCCCCGAGCTGACAAGGTAAAAATCTGTCATTCTGCCCCTGAACAAGGCAGTTAACTCACTGTTCCTAGGTCGTCATTGAAAATAAGAATGTGTTCTTAGCTGACTTGCCGAGTTAAATAAAGGTAAAAAAAAGAAAAAGAAATCGGCCAAATCGGCGTCCAAAAATACCGATGTCCGATTATGAAAACTCGAAATCGGCCCTAATTATTCGGTCGACCTCTAGTCTGAACCACTCATGAACAAGGGAATCTAGATTCGGAGAGCCTGTTTCTTTCCTGCCCTTGACTTTGGTGCAGGGCATGTGATGATCATAGCCTTTTTGTCGCAAAACTCCCTGATCTCATAAATATACTTTTGTCTAGCTGTGTCCAGTCCAGATGGTGCTTGTACAGGCTGACCATCTATGGGAGAAAGGATGTCAGTGTTGCGCAGCAGCTGAAACCTGGTCCCGACTGAGTCCGAACGCTCCTTGGCAACAGCACCAGGCTCCATAGCATCGAAGCTGTAAAACAGGAAACAACAAAAAAATACATTACAACATCAATTCACCTCCCAAGTTTAGATAATAACCTCATACAATGCAATGAATGTTACTCACCTGAAGTGCTGGTACTGCTTGATCTGTGGCAGCGGCCTGAAGTACGGAGTCAGGTGTTGCCAGCCATAGCTTCCACCAGCACTGTACCATCCTCCAGTCCAACCATCTGTGGAATGTTGACATCTGTCAGTGCTGTCCTTCACAACACCAGCAATCTCAGTGTTCACTGGTCTTTCTGAAGCCCTGCTTGAGTTTATTTTATTTAACAAGGCAAGTCAGTTAAGAACATTCTTATTTACTAGTGACGGCCTATCCCAGCCAAACCCAGACGATGCTGGGCCAAATTTGTTCGCCGCCCTATGGGACTCCCAATCACGGCTGGATGTGATACAGCCTGGAATCGAACCAGGGACTGTAGTGATGCCTCTTGCACTGAGATGCTGTGCCTTAGACCACTCCCCCACTCTGGAGCCGAATTACCAGTCGTGGGCAAACTTGGTGTGCTCTGTGATCATGAAGGTACAGACTGGTGGAGCTTGTGCATGGTCCGCCAGGCCCAATACCAGTCCAAATACCAAGTGTTGTCATCGATTCCTTGTTGAGATGCCACACTGCTGCTTTTGTCACATGGGATGGCAGCAGCTTTCCACCAAAGTGTTTGTCCTGGTAATACAATTGCGTTATCCTCTGCATAGTTGTTGAAGTTCACCAGTCGCTGCAAGTCCTCATGCTTCATTTGTAACTTGTGCTTGCTTGGGCCAGCTCTTTTTTATGGGAGGTATGATTAGACCATTCTCCTTATGACTGGTGGAGTTGAGTCATGCGCGATCTATTGATGCTGAAAGACAAATTCCAGATACAAATATTTGAACATTATTATACAATAGACGCAAAATGGCATTCTGAGAACATAACTACACAGTTCAAACACATAATGTTAGCTAGCTAGCCAGCCATCTCATGTCTGCTGGCTAGCTAACAGTAAGCTTTAACCTCTCGGGTATGTGGGACGAAATCGTCCCACCTAGTCAACAGCCAGTGGAATCGAGTGGCGCGAAATACAAAAACCTTAATGCTATAACTTCAATTTCTCAAACATATGACTATTTTACACCATTTGAAAGATAAGACTCTCGTTAATCCAACCACATTGTCCGATTTCAAAAAGGCTTTACAACGAAAGCAAAACATTAGATTATGTTAGGAGAGTACCCAGCCAGAAATAATCACACAGCCATTTTTCAAGCTAGCATATATGTCACCAAAACCACAGCTAAATGCAGCACTAACCTTTGATGATCTTCATCAGATGACACTCCTAGGATATTATGTTATACAATACATGCATGTTTTGTTCAATCAAGTTCATATTTATATCAAAAACCAGCTTTTTACATTAGCATGTGACGTTCAGAACTAGCATACACGCGGAAAACTTCCGGTGAATTTACTAAATTACTCTTGATAAACGTTTACAAAAAACAACAATTATTTAAAGAATTATAGATAGAGAACTCCTTTATGCAATCGCGGTGTTAGATTTTAAAATAGCTTTTCGGCAAAAGCACATTTTGCAATATTCTGAGTAGATAGCTTGGCCATCAAGGCTAGCTTAACAGACACTCGCCAACATCGAGGCTCAGTAAACTCAGAATTGCTAGTAGAAAAATTGAATTACCTTTGCTGTTCTTCGTCAGAATGCACTCCCAGGACTTCTACTTCAATAACAAATGTTGGTTTGGTTCAAAATAATCCATAGTTATGTTCAAATATCCTCTGTTTTGTTTGTGCGTTCAGGTCCCTATCCGAAGGGTGACGTGCGAACGCATGTCGTGACAAATTTCAAAATATTCCATTACCGTACTTAAACAGTGTTTGACATGCTTCTAAAATCAATTTTTATGCTATTTTTCTCGTAAAATAGCGATAATACTCCAACCGGGCGACGTTGTTTTCGTTCAAAGGCTGAAAGAAAAACATGGCCACTTCTCGGGGCCGCGCATCTCCTCTCTCTGAGCCACCAGCCTGACCACTCACAAACAGCGCTCCTGTACCTAGCCCACCAGCCTGACCACTCACAAACAGCGCTCCTGTACCTAGCCCAGAGACAGCAGAGATCTCATTCCACTTTCTGGCGCCTTCAGAGAGCCTATGGGAGCCTTAGAAATTGTCACGTTACAGCAGAGATGCTGTATTTTCGACAGATGCCACAGAAGCACAAGAAATGGTCAGAGAGGGCACTTCCTGTATGGAATCTTCTCAGGTGTTGGCCTGCCATATGAGTTCTGTTATACTCAGACACCATTCAAACAGTTTTATAAACTTTAGTGTTTTCTATCCAAATCTACCAATTATATGCATATTCTCGTTTCTGGAAAAGAGTAGTAACCAGTTTAAATCGGGTACGTTTTTTTATCCGTCCGTGAAAATACTGCCCCCTACCCTAGAGAAGTTAACTAGCAATACAAACCGATTGTCATAGCTAGCTAAAGTTAACTAAATAGGTTCCATGTTAGCTAGTTAAGCTATAACTAGCAATGCAAAATGGCATTGAGAGAACATCACGAATGTTACACACACTTCATACATGAAAGTTAAATGTTAGCTAGCAAGCCAGCCATCTAACCTCCGCTGACATTAGCTAGCTAGCTTTTGTTTAGACATGTAACGTTAGCTAGCTAAAACATGAACTAAAATCCCAATCCATAGAGTAACGTTACTAGCAATACAAACCGATTGTCATAGCTAGCTGAAGTTAAGCAAATAGGTTCAATGTTAGCTAGCAAGCCAGCCATCAATCTCCAACTGGCTAGCTAACAGCAAGCTTTAACTTGCAATGGAAACAACATTCTGACAAAATTAGAAACTTATATCTGAATCTGTAGTTAGATTCTTACCCGTATACATGGATGAAAGCTTCACGGTAGACTGCAACCCCTTTTTTTATTACATTTTCAGAGTCAGCATGGCACAATCGTCCTACAGAAAGTAGTCCAACTTTTTCACCACTGATCTTTGTCGATAGCGCCTGAAATTCAGGGCAGCAATGTTATTGAGAACAGTAGCAGCATATTTGCACTTCTCCATGGCTAACGTTATATATTTTGAAAAAACGACAGTAGAAAGGATTATCTAAGCATAACGACCAGGTCATTGTATAGACAAGATTCTACACCGCTGACCAATCCAAACTCATCTTTCGGCATGTCCGGCCCATCTCATTATCTCAGCCAATCATGGCTAGCGCGAAGGTTGATGTCTTTCTGTGGCTAAACCAATTAGGCTCGTAATTTAACTATTTTATTCGTATTTACAGATGACATACAAATTTGTTATTAAGGCACATGAAAATTGACATGTTAGAAGGCATTTCTGCCAAAAAGCGCATTTTGATAAACATATACATATTTTTTACCTTAACTGCTCTCCTGTGAAGTCGTGACTTGCAACATAGGCCTAGTTTCCTGAATCGGGTCACGTATATGATTTCGGAACAATCTAAGATGGTGGGTGTCAATCCTTGCAACTATTTTTCTTCACACAAAATTAATGAATGCAACACATTCGGTCAGAAAATAGCTTTATTTTCATCAGATGATTTCTCATGTTTATCATCGAAACAGTTGTCAGCTACATTTTCTAATGTTTTGCTTGAAGTTAATCTGGCATTTTAAGTGGCTGCCAGAGAAATGACACCAGAGAGAAGTACCGGAGAGAAGTACACATCAGTCAGAGCACTGTCTGCTGATCATGCCTGTTGGTGAATGCTATATTTTGATTGGTCAAGATGAGAGCAAAGATATATTTTGAGTGAAGTGCAACTGAAGCACAGCATTTTTATTTTTACATTTGTGATTTGGAACGAACTGTGACTGAAGCTCAGCAGAAATTATAAGTATTTTTTTGATCATTTAAAAAGCAAGATTTTTTTACTCTGCAATTTTTTAAGGAGGAAGTGGATAGCCATGCCCCCTATACCATTAAAAAAAATGTGGTTGGTTGAAGTGAGAAAATGTTGACAATCAGATTAATCTGTGATTTTGTAATGTCATTTTGAGGGAAAATGATATAGTAGCTCAGTGGCAGGGCAGCGTAGCAGGAGCTTGGGGACCTGCCATTCCTACATTATATCATATCAGAGGGTCACAGCAGTCATCAGCCAAATGTGCTGCTGGGTCTATTAGGTCATATTCTCAGCCCACTCACTCACGTTTGTGTGTGTGTGTGTGTACAGTGTTTTTTAGTATGACATCCTGAAAGCGTTGTTGCTGCCTACAGTACAATTACAATAAGAACATGCTAAAGGCACTCAATCTCCAAGGTGAACATGTGCGTGCAAGACAATTCATTTTTATGCCTTCTGTGAGCAGCTGGTGTGTGTGTTTGTTTGCGTGTGCACTCAGTTGACGGTTTTAGATGTTGCGATGCAGAAAAAGGCCTGTTTTTATAATGGAAAAAGATTAAAGTAGGCCTGTGTGGTTTCTCAGAATGTTTGTCTGTTCTGTGTGACTCCCCATTTCCTCTGAGGCAGAGAGGGGATTCCACACTGAAACCATTAACCTGACTGTGTCCTGCCACTTATGCACCCCTTTTAATTTCCCCTCTTCTCTCTCCGTGGGTCAGAGCATGATTAGCAAAAGGACTGGGCAGAGCGTTGTTAATCTTCAATTAAAAGCTAATGGCACAAATCTGAATGTGATAGAAGGATTAGGCAGAATCAAATTGTGGGCAGTTTCCTTTTAATAATATTGGTGTTTCCCTTCTCGAGAATCATCTCCACCTCTGATCCACCACTTACTGTGATTTTAGGAAATAAGCATGTCACAACTGACCGACATGCACCCAATGACTGACAGCAGTTGCTGGTCAACTCCTGTCCAAATGCCAAGAGCCTTTTTTAACCTCTCTAGGGTTACAATACATGCATGTCTGTTCAATCAAGTTCATATTTATATCAAAAACCAGCTTTTTACATTAGCATGTGACGTTCAGAACTAGCATACCCACTGCAAACTTCCGGTGAATTTACTAAATTACTCACGATAAAAGTTCACAAAAAACATAACAATTATTTTAAGAATTATAGATACAGAACTCCTCTATGCACTCGCTATGTCCGATTTTTTTTTTTTTTTTTTTTTATATATTTTTTTTACTTTTTTAAAATTTATTTATTTTTTTAAATAGCTTTTCGGTGAAAGCACATTTTGCAATATTCTAAGTAGATAGCCCGGGGCTAGCTATTTAGACACCCACCAAGTTTAGCCCTCACCAAAGTCAGATTTACTATAAGAAAAATGTTATTACCTTTGCTGTTCTTCGTCAGAATGCACTCCCATGACTTCTACTTCAATAACAAATGTTGGTTTGGTTCAAAATAATCCATAGTTATGTTCAAATATCCTCTGTTTTGTTCGTGCGTTCAAGACACTATCCGAGGGGTGACGCGCCCGACGCGTTTCGTGACAAAAAATGTCTAAATATTCCATTACCGTACTTCGAAGCATGTCAACCGCTGTTTAAAATCAATTTTTATGCCATTTTTCTCGTAAAAAAGCGATAATATTCCGACCGGGAGTCGTTGTTTTAGTTCAAAGACAGAGAAAATAAAAACATGGGGTCGCCTCGTGCACACGCCCCAGTCTCATTGTCCTCTGATAGACCACTTACCAAAGGCGCTAATGTTTTTCAGCCAGGGGCTGCAAAGACATCATTCAGCTTTTTCCCGGGTTCTGAGAGCCTATGGGAGCCGTAGGAAGTGTCACGTTACAGCAAAGATCCTCAGTTTTCAATAAAGAGAGTCAAGAAGCCCAAGAAATTGTCAGACAGGCCACTTCCTGTAAGGAATCTTCTCAGGTTTTTGCCTGCCATATGAGTTCTGTTATACACAGACACCATTCTGTTTTCTATCCAAAGCCAATAATTATATGCATATTCTAGTTTCTGGGCAGTAGTAATAACCAGATTAAATCGGGTACGTTTTTTTATCCGGCCGTGCAAATACTGCCCCCTACCCCCAACAGGTTAAAAGTATTCTAACACTTTCAGGGGTTTTATTAGATTTCAGAAATCTACATTTTCAAAATGCAAACTGCCAGAAAATCTGTTGTAAACCATTTCACCTGTGTTTTACATTAGGAAATGTAGCTGGCTACAAACTTTCAATGTTTTGCTTGAAGTTAATCTTGCATTTTAACTTGCTGCCGGAGGAAAAACTACACTGGAGGAAAGTACTGGAGAAAAGTAGCCTACACCAGTCAGAGCGCTGTCTGGTGATCTAATGACGAGCAAAGATGGGTTATTGCATCTGATTGGAGAAGTGCAACTGAATCAAGAAATTAGTCCTTTTACATTCATGATTTGGAGTGAACCCTGACTGACACCAAGCAGAATTTACAATAACAAGCATTTTACATCTGTGTTTACAAAACGAAGCAAGATATTTTTCTGCGGTTTATCTTTTCTGCATGAAAAATGCAGAATCCTGCGTTAATGCGACCCCTGGCTGACTGAAGTCAATACCATTACTAAGACAATTCAATGTCTGGTTGTGAGTTAGGACTGACTGACACATGCCCTGACAGTGTTCTTAGGAACACAGCCTGAAGAACACAGGGTCAGTTGTGTGTGTCAGTAATTCACTCTACCCACACCTCCCAGGATTCTCTCAATTCTAAAACCTGGCAGTCATGGAGCCCACAGAGGACGTTTTTGTCCAAATCTAAGCAATGCATCGGCCAGACTTAGCTAGTAGCTACCTCCAGCAGCCTGAGCTTGTGCACCTCCTGGGGCCTTTTACAGCTCCTCTAATGAAGAGGCTGATTCACTTACAGCCTATCGATTTCCCTGGAACTCCATGGCTTGTTCCCCTTGCCTGCTGCCACACCTCTCCTCTGGAGCTAGTGGACTGTGAGCTGCCCGGCTGTTAGCTGCCCATCAGGCCAGGCGTGAGGCATGCTGCCTTGGCTCTAGTTGGCTGCAGCGTTAACCGTCAACGCGTTGCAGGAGCAGCAGGGGGTCTACTCCATGGCGCACCTGGCCTCCCCACCGCGACAGCTGCCAGGCAGGAATGTGCAAGGTCGAGGTGGATGTGGGTGGAAATTCGCAGCGTGATCAGAATACGACCCCGTAACATTTAAACCTGCTAATGTAAGCACCAAAAAAATCAGGGGAATGTGCTGCTTTAATAAAACGTATGTTTCTGTTTCTCTTTCTGGAAGTCCTGAGTCGAGTGCGATGCAAAAGAGACTGAGTGTCTCCTGTTTTGAACTGCTCCTCCTGAATGATGTTGTGTAACCAGTTTCCTCTTTGACTCACATCACTGGATGACTGATCTGGTAATCATGCCGCACTTGGAAATTTAGTGGTTTTAATAAATCATACTATATTTTTAATTGACCAAGAACCTGTAATAGACTGTAGTCTTGGCCTATCTGTACCACAATACCTAAGCAGATTTAGTTGTAATGCACGATTACAATGACCGTTGAATAGCAGTTAAATAGTTAGAGCAGTATGCTGTTAAAATGATGAACTCGGCCCAGGACTAGCATCTTGCTGTCCCATTTGATAATTAGTGGAGTCGGTGTAGAGTAGTGAATGTTTTGAGTGTATATGTTGACCAACTATGACTAGCGAATGTGTTCTTAGTCTTGTTTTGCTAGTACGCTGGTTAAAAATATACAAGCCGTGTGTGTTTATCTGCCTGTGGTGTGTGTGAAGTAGAGTCATGATCCCAGGCAGAGGTCATGACAGTCTGTCATGTCATGAGACCTCATGAGGACACTGACCTTCCTAATGCTTTAAGTTGAGGAAATAAGTCTGGTGTCACTCAGTCTCAGCTGAGATTCATAGACTTCCTGATGCTAACATTTCAACACACTTTTATGATCATGGGATATTGATGGCTCCAACTGCAATACATATCAATGTAAAGGGGCAAAGGCTTCACATCTACATCCTCAACCTTATTTTAATCAATTTACAAGTTAATGTAGACCTTTTGAAATGCCCAGCATGCTCATGCTTTGACAGCTGCACAGTTCATACAGTAGCTTAACAGAAGCACAGTGTGCTTTCAATTAACTCTGGACTGAGCTGACTGCAAAGCAAATTTTGCCCCTACTGGCAAACACACCAGTCTTAAAAACCTTCACAGCCGGAGCACTGAAAGCGTCTGGAAATTAAACGGGAGGGGGTCAAAGTTGTTTTGGCCAGGAGAGAAAAGTGTACAATCCTGTGAGCATTAATTTGACAGCTCAAACCCAGGAAGCAGGCCTGTAAAGGTCATGGGGGTTGAGGCCGGCCGGGCAGTGCGACATGGCCGCCGCTGGGCTCAGCTAACTGACCTTTTGAGTAATGTTTGTGTGCTCAGAATACATTAAAGCTGATGTTCTTGGAAAGGAATGGAGCTCTCTCTTGTGTAAAACCCTAAGTTGTAAACGGCACCTTCCCCTCCCCTGTTCTCTCCCCTCTACACTATCCCCTAGCCTCCACCTCCTGTGGGCTGCTGGCCATTCAGCTGTAAGCTAGCCACTGACTCTCACACAGGTTCCAGTGAACACCAGAAACATGTATTACTACCGAAACTTAGGAAATCAAGTTTTTCCAATACAAGCAGTAGACCTCCATCAGGCAACAAACCTCAGATACCACTCCTTAGAGAGCGACCTGAAATACAGTTGAGATTACAATTTATTTTCTAAATGTTTATTTAGCTGGGTTATTTGTGTGTATGAATGGCCTTTAGAGATTGAATGGTTTCTCTGAGGTAGGGGTGTGAATGTTTTAAATGTTTCAATGAAATTGGTATCTTCAACGTTTTGAAAAGAAATCCATGTTAACTGCACTGTGAAAAACAGTTTTTATCACAGAACTACCACTAACAGGTCCCCATCATCATAAATGGAACGATACAAATTGTACAAATACCTAACGCAACAATGCTGTAACTTTCGCAGGAGGAGATATGCATCTTTCAAATGATTTGCCACATATCTGAAGTGCTCCACACATCAACTTCTTGGGGCTATGTGGGACGTTAGCGTGCCACCCGTGGCGCACCCTATCAACAGCAGGTGCATTTCAAGAGCGACAAATTTGAAACCAAATAAATGTCAAAATTCAAATTTCTCAAACATACAACTAACTTACAGCCTTTGAAAGATAAACATCTTCTTAATCTAACCACGTTGTCCGATTTCAAAAAGGTTTTACGGGGAAAGCATAAAGTTAGGTTATGTTAGGAGAGTACATTGATAATAGCTGTGTGTAATGCATTGTCGATTCAAAGACAGGCGTCACCAAAACCATAAAATCAGCTAAAATTATGCACTAACCTTTTACAATCTCCATCAGATGACACTCCTAGGACATTATGTTAGACAATGCATGCATTTTTAGTTCTATCAAGTTCATATTTATATCTAAAAACAGCGTTTTACTATGGCGTTGATGTTCAGGAAATCGTTTCCCTCCAATACCGGCAGTCAAGTCATGACAACAAAATAATTAATTAATATTAGAAAACATCGGTAAAATATTATATTGTCATTCAAAGAATTATAGATTTACATCTCTTGAACGCAATGGACTTGCCAGATTTAAAATTAACCTTACTGGGAAATCACACTTTGCAATAATCTGAGCACTGCGCCCAGAAAAATACGCATTGCGATACAGACTAACCGCCATGTTGGAGAGATCTAAAATACTATGTAAATAATCCATTACCTTTGATTCTCTTCATCAGATGTCACTTCCAAAGAATCCCAGGTCCATAACGAATGTAGTTTTGTTCAAAAAAGCTCATTTATGTCCAAAAACCTCCGTGTTGTTAGCACATGATCTAAGCCAGCCGGACTTCACTTCACTATTTACGATACAACGTTCGTTCAAACATGTCAAACGTTGTATCGCATAAATCATTAGGGCCTTTTTTTAACCAGAACATGAATAAAATTCAAGGCGGACCATTGGGTTCTCTTTTAAAACGTTTCGGAATGAGAGTACCAACCATCAACTCGCGCGCAAGGTGTCTAATGGGCCATCACCGTTCCAAGGCTCTTCTTCTGTCAGATCTCAGAGTAGAAGACTCAAAACACTTTGTAAAGGCTGGGGACATCTTGTGGAAGCAATAGGAAGTGCCAAAACATTCCTCAGCCCCTTTGTTTTTCAATGGTATAGGCTTAAAGTCAATTCAACACATCAGGTATCCACTTCCTGTCAGATTCTGTCTCAGGGTTTTGCCTGCCAAATGAGTTCTGTTATACTCACAGACACCATTCAAACAGTTTTAGAAACTTTAGGGTGTTTTCTATCCATATATAATAAGTATATGCATATTGTAGTTACTGGGTAGGATGAGTAACCAGATTAAATCGGGTACATTTTTTTTATCCAGCCGTGAAAATACTGCCCCCTATACCCTAACAGGTTAACTGTTGGAAAAATGGCAGGGTGAGACAAACGACAGCAGTGAAAGTCCTGTATGGCAATACTTTTAAATGAAAACTTTGCTTGGTGGAATTGAGCTACAGTGGTAGTACAGGTGATGCTTAACTATCTGAAAGGGAGGCACCGTGAGACCCAAACTGTTGCTGGCAGCGGGCGCAGGCCCGCAACAGACGCTAGACAGGCTCTTCACGCAAAAGTGCGTTCAGGGACGAAGTGATGAAATCCCACCTGATTACAGAAATGATTGCGGTTGATATGCAGCCATTGTCGATGGTAGAGCATGTTGGCTTCAATGCGCGCTGATGGCATATCTAGAACCAGACTACAAGATGCCGTGTCCCATGTCGAACAGTGA
This sequence comes from Salmo trutta, assembly GCF_901001165.1. Lineage (NCBI taxonomy): Eukaryota > Metazoa > Chordata > Actinopteri > Salmoniformes > Salmonidae > Salmo > Salmo trutta. The sequence goes on from NC_042980.1 coordinate 19,650,585, forward strand.
CGGCCCGGATGGAGAAATTGTACAATGATTGCTCTGCAAGTACAACGCGTGAGCTCTCAAAAACCCGAAACGTGGTGTTAAGATTGTTGGACATCTATGAACAAGCTGTTATACACGGGACGCGTTAGAGTTCCGAAACGTTCAAACAGACCATGAGAATCTGCGTTTTAAACCATTTCACTTGCGTTTTATATTTAAAGTCGTGTTTCTTTTGCTTCAGCAGAGTAATCAGGGGTCTGCAACTATAGTTGTCCTTCACAGAAAATAGTCACCTTTTTTAGTGCAACATACTCGGCAGAAAATAACTTCAAATGTCATTTGATAAAAATGAGAAATGCTACAGATCAGTCGGAGCACTGTCTGCTGATAGAATGCCCTTCTGTGAATTCTTATCCGAGTGGAGAAGTGCAACTGAAGCCAAAAATGAGTCTGATGCCAAGCAGAAATGTTTACAAAACGCAGCAAGATATTTCTTATGCGTTTTATATTTTGCCCCCAATGAAAAACACAGAATTCTGCATTAACGCGACCCCTGCATACAGTGGTTCCTCCTTTTAAAAGTTGCGATCTTACGCCGTGGGACTTAGAGGTAATTTGTGGTTTAGTACGGTACCTTGCGTCACCACTTCATTGCTCCAGACCAGCGCGAGGGGGAGTTAGAGAACCGATTGTGCTTTTCGGGCCTGCTGTGTCTCTAACTGATAATGAATGGGTGACATAAACCTAAATAGAAACTGATAATTATTTACAAATTAGTAACAATGTCTCACCCCATGGAGGAGGAGGGGGGTGGACCCCCACCCCGACACACTGGCAACACTTTAATGGGCGTTGCACTAATAATGGCGCTGACTAGGGAAACGTTCTCTGTTCTGTTCTTGGTCAAACTAAAACAATGTAACTAATAATGGGATCTTTATGCTTTCATTAATAAAATAGTCTTTGAAAATGCTAATGTTTATTTAGTTATGGATCCATAACGAATTACAATGGGAATAAATGTCACTGAATTACAGAAATGTCCTTCAATCCTCAAAATGTAATTATTGGCGGAGAGTCACGTCATATTTTTCAATATACTGTAGGCCTACCATAGGCGACATGAGTCTCACTAGTGTTGAGTAATGTGCTGTTAATATTGGTGTGGGTCTTATTTAAAGAGCATATTGAAGTTGGAAGCAATAGGATTTGAAGCAATAGCCTACAACTATTTTAGCATAATGTCGCGCTGCTCAGAGACAAGCATGGGGACTGGTCTTGATAAATCAATGACGTTTTTATTTTCACTTATTCTCCATTTGGGTATTAGACTAGAATTAGAAAATGATGGTGTAGAAATGTTATGCTCACACCCTGATGAAGACAGCTAGTCTGTCAACTTTGGTTATTAAATTAGTGCCTCTGAGCTCCTAGAGCGTGCGGCTCTCCTTTAATTTTTCAAGTGTTCCACTCTGCTAGCCAAAATTGGTGTGCGTTTCTTTCGCCTCTAGATGCTTAGTGTAATCTTTATTTAACTAGGCAAGTCAGTTAAGAACATTCTTATTCACAAGGACAGCCTACTCCTTCTTCCCCGTCAGGGAATTGAACCCCGTTCTCCTGCATGCCCACATTCACCAGTACAGCCATTATTGAAGGCTATCAAATGCTTCTCAAAGATGCCTTCTGGTCAAACTAGCACTAACTAGCATTAATGGTAGCAGTGGTTCACACTTAAATAACGTGCCATAGAATTCTGCGGCACCATGCAAGCTGGCCTGCAGTACGATGCAACTTTTAAAGGAGGAACCACTGTACATTACTGCAATGAGCCATCACATTGAGAAGTGGGACAGCAGAGAACCTAAAAACAGCATTAATTACCATCGTTGCTGAGTGGGTGGGGGACAGCAGTAATGTGAGCGCCGTTTGGTAGCCAGCTGCTGTAGATGGAATTGCATTGCCACCTAGGGGTTATACGCAGGAAAATATCTGCAATGTGAATTCACATGTAATTGTATTTTTTTTATTATTTCAATGCAACAAAACAAATCTGTTTTTAAACATTAAGTAACATTTTACATTTGTCACAGCCCAACTTCGAGGAGTTGTTGATTTACATAATGGTCTTGCTTGGGAGTGATGGGGTGAATTTATTCTAAAAGAGTAACATAAACACATCAAACATTTACCCACAATGGGACGAGGAAAGACTGGAGACTGGGAGAGCACAACACAACTCAGTGCTGTTCGTGTGATTGTATAAATGTATATTTTTATGAAGGTCTGAGATGATAGCCGTCCAGGACAAAAAGTACCTGCTCACTAAGACAAATTGATTCATTGTAGCTTATGTGCTGTCACAATGTCTTCACTGATCTTATTCTGATAGCATAATAAAACATTTTAGAAGTGTTTTTTTCAGTTGCTGGTCTCCTGTTACAAATGCCAGCTGGGATATTTCTGTTTCCATTGCAAGGTGTTTGACACCAGCTCAATATGTTCAAGGTCAATAGTGCAACAGTGTTGAATGTCCTCCAAAAACAATGACCAGAAAACAAACTGCTTACCTTCATCATAAATATGGCTACTCTGGGACTAGGATTTATAGTGTTGTCCTTTTTGCTGAAATGAAGCGTAACAGTGCTCTCCAGTTTGGTGTTGCTGTTGTGTTGAATGTGGTTGTTTTGTACCAGCCTAAAGAATAGGCCTAACCTATGGATTGGACATGGGAACAGACCTTAAGTGATATTCATCAGTCAAGGATAATTTATTCGCTATGCAGCCAGTGGAAGTGTGTGTCACCAGGAGTCCAGGGAAGCTTGCGGTAGAGTGAGGGTATGGATATTGTCCTCATAGCTACAAACAGGGGCATTTCCCTACTAACATTGTATGGTTTTACCCCAGGCATCCAACAAAATAGGTGGTGTCCTGCTATCCAGAAAGTCAAGGGTCAAATGCTACCTACAACCCCTGAATGCCCACTATGAAACAAGCATTCTTCCCCTCTGTTATCTGTGAGCCCATTCTCTGTGCTGTCCTAGATACTAGACCTGTAGACCTGTAGTGTTGCTTTTTCTTGTACTCAACCAAGGGAGGGTAGTCCCTTGCTGTTAGTTTTCTCAAGCAAGCCTCTTCTTAATTGTATTGACATCCTTGCGTTGTCACATAGCTAGCGATCTTGGCAGGAATTCTCCAAGTCTCACAACAGCACTCTCCAACTGTCATTCGATATCACCCCACATGAAGATGAAACAAGTCTCTACATCTGTAATTGACCACCTGTTTCTCTCGGTGGCCCAGTTTTGGTGAACAGTGTACAGTACACTACTGCACGTTACTGTAGCAGGGAGGAAAGGATATCTTCAGATTCCTCTTCGCTTTTCTATTATCCTCTGGTCTGCACTGTGACTGACCTAAGCCTTGGGATGCATCCCAAATGGTAATCAATTTCCTATAAAGTGCACTACTTTTGACCAAAGCCCATAGGCCTCTGTTCAAAAGTAGTGCACTATAAAGGGAAAGGGTTGCCATTTGGGACACAACTTGAGTATTTGTTGTGAGGGCACATACTGTACCTTTCCGATGGGTGTAACTGTGGAGAGGGGTTTGGAGGATTGGGATGGAGGTGGGAAGATGGGGGACAGAGATGGGGGCTGCTGGGACGTCTGTTATAAGCCGAGCGCATCGGAGGAGCCCACTGGGGTCATTAGGCCTGACACACACACGGCAGCCCAGGCCCAGTTTTTGGAAGCTCTGCTGACTGGAGGAAGCAATAATGGAAGCATTCTTGCGGAGCGTTCCCGGCTGAGCGGCCGGCCGTCCTGCTGCCTGCTGGATTGCTAACTCACTGGGCTTTGTTCTCCTCTCATTGGGACAGGATGTGGAGACTAATTACACATTATTATTATATACACACACTGCTTTTGATTTAGAACGGAAATCATTTGTGGGAATTGTGATGTATACAGTTTTTATCATGGGCGTGAGTAGTTTTGCTCTCTTATTACAGCTGGGAACCTTTGCGTCCGTTGAATGATAAAAAAAAAACAGCTTTTTGGCTCATGGTTGTCTTAGTCTCCACAGCCTAGCTGAGAGGCTGAACAGAACAGCTCGCAGCTGTGTGTCACTGAGCTGCGGTGAAGGCGCTTCCTCATGACTTCACCTCATCGCTGCCCGGCGTACCCGCTCCATCCACTCGATGTAGAGCCCCACATGTATGACACCAGGGTTGTGAGGGCAAACGCAGCCGCTGCATGCCTGCGAGTCTGCCGGTTACAGAGATGACATGTTTTCACATTGCTGACACTGCTAGTTTGACGTCAACTACGGTGAACATGATTCAACTTGACTCTGGGAGATATAGAAGATGTGATGTTTGGAAGGGATTCTTTAAAAATATTATTGTACATGTGCATCTCATCAGATTCATCTTTCCATACCGTATGCGTGACTAGTGAGCTGTAAGTAATCCCCCAGGGCCTTTCTTAAACACTAGGCTAATCTTTTCCAAGTACTGTATCTCCTGTCCTAAGAGCACTTTTGCCATCACTGCATTAGCATACGCCTGAAGATATTAATTTTGCATTTGTCATTTTAGCAGGCTCTCTTATCCAGAGCGACTTAGTTACCCATCAGACAATATTCAGAACCTCTATATGACAGGCTAAAGACATATCTGGGAGTTGTAGAAACAGATGGACAATATGGTATTAATCTGGGAGGGCTGGTACCCCCTTGTAGGAGATTTTACATTCCCAGAAATATTAAGTACGTTAGGGCAGCAGGCAACGTATGTTCGTGGAACAAGTGCTCTCGTGACTCTCCACGGCACACTTGAATTGGTCCCTGGGGTCCCCTGCTATGTCTGTGTTCAACTCAGCACTTCTGCACACACAGGCAATCTCCTGCCATTCAAATTCATCATCGGTGATGCCTCCTGATATTTTGTGACAACCACTCAAAGGCAAGGAAGAGCCTTCCATATGGATCCATCAGGTTTAAATGAAGGTTCCTTGACCTCCGTTGCTGCAGTGTAGCCGATCCCTAGAGGTGCAATTCTGTCAGGGAGTTCACATGGAGTTATACTCAGCATGTAGGCTGCTGTACTCCCTATTCATTTTCATTCTTGTCAGATGGAGCACTTGTTGCCCCCTCTGCGTGTGAAGGCTTGTTGGTGTAGTGCTGATGTCAGTAGTACTTTATGATAGACTTTAGCGGCCCTCTAACTCATTCCCAAAAGAATGAATTTCAGAACTGTCATTCTGTATGAGTGTTGCCAGACTGACTTGACAAGAAAAGAGTGTACATGTCAACTCTACAGTGATCTGTGCATTGGCCAGGTTGTCACTGTCCGCTTCCTTAGTCTCTCTGTCTCTGTTGCAGACCCTGGTTGGACCGTAATGACCGCACGCTTCCGGTTGCCTGCTGGCAGATCTTACAATGTCCGGGCGTCGGAGTTGGCACGCGACAGCCAGCACACGGAGGTGGTCTGCAACATACTTCTCTTGGACAACATCGTCCAATCCTTCAAAATTAACGTAAGTATCACAACGAACTCTAGTATATTCATGTTTGTGTACAGTATGTTCCTGATCCACTGTAATGTGGTGTTAGCCATTTAGTGCTTTCAACATGGTTATGTACCAGAGTAGTGCAGTATTGCAGCCCTACTCTACACACAAACTCTGGCTCTCCAACGATCGAACACTGTCCTCTTGCAGTGGTAGATCTTTCAGGGCTATTTTGGCGCCAAGATTGTGCAACTCTCCCCTATAAAATATCCAGGACTGTTAGACCACAACATGTTGTTAATCTAAGATGAAAATGACCCCCAGCTGTTCCTGACACCCTCTGCAGGGTGGAGAAGGATGGGGGTTTAGGCCAGGGCTGCAGCTCCTCTCACCATGAAATGCCTGCCTGACATTCCTACTCAGGAGTCTCCCCAAGTCCTGCCCATTTCAAGTACATACTCGCTCACAGGCAGCATCTTTCTAGCTACACATACACACTACACACACTGGGTGCCAATCAGGGACAGTAAATCATAGTGTTCACTGTCTTGATTGTACCACCAGTGTTTTCCCTCCCGATAGAGAGCAGTTGTTGCTGCTGCTAGGTTATTTGACCGAGGCAGCCAGCCACAGAGAAAATGTTCACCACAGGACATTTGTTTTTTCTCTCGATGTTGTCATTGTTGAGAAAGAGGAAAAGCCTTCCGCCATGAAACATAGCAGAGTTAATTGAGCGTGTTGAGAGGGCCGCACAATCATATTTAATGTCAGGGGGAATATAAAAGCGGTTGCACAAAGTTACAAACTGTCCCCACATGTTATATAATAGTTATTATGGAACTTCTGAGTTATGTTTTTTTTTTTTCTTCATCTCCATCTGTTGCACCGGTAGCCCAGCTTTAACAGGAGCTCATGCCTGGTCTTAGCTCAGCAGCTTAATGAATCAAACTCAACGTTCCTGATTTCCTCCCTCAGTTTCACAGCGATTTGTACTATGCGGTTCCTGTTAACCCAGCCGTCCCTGGCGTAACGACTTGGGTTGATCAGATTTAACCAAGCCTTGTTGTGACTTACATAGCCTGACTGAACAGATCTTTTGAATGTGAGTGGAAATTAATAATCCAAGATGGAGAGCGAGAGAAGGGAGGAGGAGAGAGGGGGATGAATGGGTTAGTAAGGAAGGGCCTGAGTGATTGTAGGTGTCAGACAGGTCAATGTAAATATTCTCATTCCTGGTTGTCTGGGTGGGTGTATGGTGGGGAGTGGTAGGGTATGTGGTTAACTATATGCTCATGCATGCCTACATAGTGAGGTGTTTTCTGGACAAGCTTGAAAGGGTGTGCGAGCATGGTTGTTGTGTGAGCATGGTTGTTGTGTATCGGGTGTGAGTGTGATCCTCGACTGTGTGATCCTCGACTGTGTGTAGCCCTATCCTCAGCCCCTGGCCTCCCACTTTAGAAATCCCCTCCCAGGGGACCACTCAGAGACTACTCTCCCTGCCTGCCCCCTTCTCTCCCTGTCTGTCTGTGTCCAGGGTTAAAGTTCTGTCACTGCGACGGATTTCCGTCCTATGGATTCTGGAGAGGTTGTTTAAAAATTCTGCTTTGGAGATGAGACTGATACAGAATTGTCTGTTCTATGAAATAAATTCCCAAAGAATTGTTTTCGCAAATAGTCTTTTCTCTGTTACGCTGTGTGCACTGAACTGACAGTGATGTTGAGATGAAGGGATTTAAATAGTCTATAATGTGCACAACTCAAACAGTTGTGTGTAGCCAGCCTACTGTAGCTGCTGGCAAAGACATCCTGAGTGATCAAGTATAGGCTTTGAATGAAACTTTCCAGTGCTACTGTTTTTGCCATGTAATGTTATTAAAACAAAATCAGACTACTCCATAGTAGAATAGTTGACCTATTTACCTAGTCTGCTTGTGTTCAATGTGAGAGAAATATTCATCTTGAGGCCCATTCGAGTTGCGAGAGCCATAGGGAGGGAAACGTATTCTAACAAGCAGTCAATGCACAACAATTCTTAATGCAATCGTGGGAAAAACACTTTTGAAAGCAGTTTTGGCCTTTGTTAAAAAAAGAGGTAAAAAAAATAAACAAGTATGTGTATTAGAAATGGTGTAAAGAAGAATAAAATGGACAGAACCCCCAATCTATCAGCAATATTAAAGCTTTCCGTTGCTTCCCCGTTTATTTCTCTACGTCTACAATTGCCCGCGTGGTTTAGTAACTGCAGTTTTTTAAAACTGAAGTTTCAAGCATGGTTTAGGCGCAGCTGTTCAACGGAGCTCTTAAAGGGGCAATGGTGTCTTAAAAGGGCAATGACATGCTTTGTAATATAAAACCCAAAAATTTGAATTTGAGTGAATAATTTAAAATAATTAATAATAACAATCAAGATGTGTCCAATAGGATAAATGCAGATGGACTAAGCCATTAAGGTTGACTCAGATTTGCCAACAATGCTCCTTACAGGACACATCACTGTGCTCTATGCTCCTCTGTAAACTGCTCATCTCTGTATACCTGTTGCAAGACCCACTGGTTGATGCTTATTTATAAAACCCTCTTAGGCCTCACTCCCCCCTGCGGTACAGTTGAAGTTGGAAGTTTACATACACTTAGTTTGGAGTCATTAAAACTTGTTTTTAAACCACTCCACAAATTTCTTGTTAACAAACTATAGTTTTGGCAAGTCGGTTAGGACATCTACTTTGTGCATGGCACAAGTAATTTCTCCAACAGTTGTTTACAGACATATTATTTCACTTATAATTCACTATCACAATTCCAGTGCATCAGTAGTTTACATACACTAAGTTGACCGTGCCTTTTAAATGATGTCATGGCTTTAGAAGCTTCTGATAGGCTAACTGACTTCATTTGAGCCAATTGGAGGTGTAGATGTTGATGTATTTCAAGGCCTACCTTCAAACTCAGTGCCTCTTTGCTTGGCATTATGGGAAAATCAAAAGAAATCAGCCAAGACCTCAGGAAAAAAAAATGGTAGACCTCCACAAGTCTGGTTCATCCTTGGGAGCAATTTCCAAACGCCTGATGGTACCACGTTAATCTGTACAAACAATAGTACGCAAGAATAAACACCATGGGACCACGCAGCCGTCATACCGCTCAGGAAGGAGACGCTTTCTGTCTCCTAGAGATGAATGTACTTTGTTGTGAAAAGTGCAAATCAATCCCAGAATAGCAAAGGACCTTGTGAAGCATCATAATTCATTGTACATTGACCATTTTTTGTAGTTTTGGTTCTGTACTCTAGCACTTTGAGTTTGAAAGGATACAGTGAGGGTGAAGTGCAGTGTGTCAGCTTTAATTTGAGGGTATTTTCATACATATCAGATGAACAGTTTAGAAATTATGGAAGCTTTTGTACATAGTCCCCCCCCATTTTCGGGCATAAAAAAACATTGGACAGTTTAACATAATGTAGAATAAAGTAATCATTGTTAATATACTGCTCAAAAAAATAAAGGGAACACTTAAACAACACATCCTAGATCTGAATGAAAGAAATAATCTTATTAAATACTTTTTTCTTTACATAGTTGAATGTGCTGACAACAAAATCACACAAAAATAATCAATGGAAATCCAATTTATCAACCCATGGAGGTCTGGATTTGGAGTCACACTCAAAATTAAAGTGGAAAACCACACTACAGGCTGATCCAACTTTGATATAATGTCCTTAAAACAAGTCAAAATGAGGCTCAGTAGTGTGTGTGGCCTCCACGTGCCTGTATGACCTCCCTACAACGCCTGGGCATGCTCCTGATGAGGTGGCGGATGGTCTCCTGAGGGATCTCCTCCCAGACCTGGACTAAAGCATCCGCCAACTCCTGGACAGTCTGTGGTGCAACGTAGCGTTGGTGGATGGAGCGAGACATGATGTCCCAGATGTGCTCAATTGGATTCAGGTCTGGGGAACGGGCGGGCCAGTCCATAGCATCAATGCCTTCCTCTTGCAGGAACTGTTGACACACTCCAGCCACATGAGGTCTAGCATTGTCTTGCATTAGGAGGAACCCAGGGCCAACCGCACCAGCATATGGTCTCACAAGGGGTCTGAGGATCTCATCTCGGTACCTAATGGCAGTCAGGCTACCTCTGGCGAGCACATGGAGGGCTGTGTGGCCCCCCAAAGAAATGCCACCCCACACCATGACTGACCCACCGCCAAACCGGTCATGCTAGAGGATGTTGCAGGCAGCAGAACGTTCTCCACGGCGTCTCCAGACTCTGTCACGTCTGTCACGTGCTCAGTGTGAACCTGCTTTCATCTGTGAAGAGCACAGGGCGCCAGTGGCAAATTTGCCAATCTTGGTGTTCTCTGGCAAATGCCAAACGTCCTGCACGGTGTTGGGCTGTAAGCACAACCCCCACCTGTGGACGTCTTGCCCTCATGGAGTTTGTTTCTGACCGTTTGAGCAGACACATGCACATTTGTGGCCTGCTGGAGGTCATTTTTCAGGTCTCTGGCAGTGCTTCTCCTGCTCCTCCTTGCACAAAGGCGGAGTTAGTGGTCCTGCTGCTGGGTTGTTGCCCTCCTACGGCCTCCTCCGCATCTCCTGATGTACTGGCCTGTCTCCTGGTAGCGCCTCCATGCTCTGGACACTACACTGACAGACACAGCAAACCTTCTTGCCACAGCTCGCATTGATGTGCCATCCTGGATGAGCTGCACTACCTGAGCCACTTGTGTGGGTTGTAGACTCCGTCTCATGCTACCACTAGAGTGAAAGCACCGCCAGCATTCAAAAGTGACCAAAACATCAGCCAGGAAGCATAGGAACGGAGAAGTGGTCTGTGGTCCCCACCTGCAGAACCACTCCTTTATTGGGGGGGTGTCTTGTTAATTGCCTATAATTTCCACCTGTTGTCTATTCCATTTGCACACCAGCATGTGAAATGTATTGTTAATCAGTGTTGCTTCCTAAGTGGACAGTTTGATTTCACAGAAGTGTGATTGACTTGGAGTTACATTGTGTTGTTTAAGTGTTCCCTTTATTTTTTTGAGCAGTGTATTTGGTCGCATATTCTTTGCATGCAATGACTGCTTGAAATCTGCGATGCATCGACATCACCAGACGCTGGGTATCTTCCCTGGTGATGCTCTCCCAGGCCTGTACTGCAGCCATCTTCAGTTCCTACTTGTTTCGGGGACTTAGTGCCTTCAGTCTCCTCTTCAGCATGTAAAATGCACGTTCAATTGGATTCAAATCCGGTGATTGACTCGGCCAGTGAAAGATTTTCCACTTTTTGGCCATTAAAAACGCCTTCGTTGCTCTAGCGGTATGTTTAGGGTCATTGGACGGCACTTCATCATGCAGCAAGACAATGAGTTTGGAGGCATTTGGTTTTATCTGAGCAGATTAAATATTTCTGTAGACTTCAGAATTCATTGTTCTACTTCTGTCTGCAGTCACATCATCAGTGAAGACAAGTGAGCCTGTTCCCCTGGCAGCCATACAGGCCCAAGACATAACACCCCCTCCACCATGTTTCACGGATGAGGTGGTATGCTTTGGATCATGGGCATGTCTTTTTTTTCTCCACACTTTCCTCTTTCCATCATTCTGGTACATGTTAATCTTTGTCTCATCTGTCCATGATACTTTTTTCCAGAACTCTTGGGGCTCTTTTTAGGTGCTTTTTAGTGAACTGTAATCTCGCCTTTCTGATCAGGCTTATCAGTGTTTTGCATCTTGTAGTGTACCCTCTGTAGTCCTGCTGGTGTAGTCTTCTACGTATGGTTGACTGACACATCTACACCGGCATCCAGGAGAGTGTTTTTAATCTGTTGGGCTGTTGTCGGGGGATTTCTTCACCATAGTATTCTCCGGTCATCCACTACAGTGGTCTTTTGGGTCTTTTGACATAATTGAGTTTACCGTTTTTTTTTTCTTCCTGTTAACGATGAATCAAACTGTTGACTTGGGCATGCCCAGGGTTTTTGCAATGTTCCTGATTGATTGATTTTAATTTTTGAGCCTTAAAATGGCCAGCTTCATTTGCATCGATACTGTTGTCTTCCTTACGTTGTCACACCCCAACAGCAAAGTCTAGAATCAATACTATTCATCAACAGCTCTGCTGCATTCACTAACACAAATGAATACACCTGCCTAACGACACATCTGTGAAGCCAATTCAACAAATACTTGTAGTACCTTAAAAATGGGGGGACCATGTACAAAAGGTGCTGTCATTTCTAAACGGTATGAAAATACCCTCAAATTAAAGCTGACAGTCTGCACTTCACCCTCATTGTCATTATATTCTTTCAAACTCAAAGTGCTAGAGTACAGAACCAAAATATCAAAAACAAATTGTCACTGTCCAATGAATTATGGTGCTCACTGTATATCCACAGTAAAATGAGTCCTATATCGACATAACCTGAAAGGCCGCTCAGCAAGGGAGAAGCCACTGCTCCAAAACCGCCATAAAAAAGCCAGACTACGGTTTGCAACTGCACATGGGGATAAAGATTGTACTTTTTGGCGAAATGTCCTCTGGTCTGATGAAACAAAAATAGAACTGTTTGGAGGAAAGAGGGGGAGGCTTGCAAGCCGAAGAACCCCATCCCAACCGTGAAGCACGGGGTGGCAGCATCATGTTGTGGGGGTGCTTTGTTGCAGGAGAGACTGGTGCACTTCACAAAATAGATGGCATCATGAGGGAGGAAAATTATGTGGATCTCAAGACATCAGTCAGGAAGTTAAAGCTTGGTCGCAAATGGGTCTTCTAAATGGACAATGACCCCAAGCATACTTCCAAAGTTGTGGCAAAATGGCTGAAGGACAACAAAGTCAAGGTATTGGAGTGGCCATCACAAAGCCCTGACCTCAATCCCGTATAATTTTTTTGTTGTTGGCAGAACTGAAAAAGCATGTGCGAGCAAGGAGACCTACAAACTTGATTCAGTTACACCAGCTCTGTCAGGAGGAATGGGCCAAAATTCACCCAACCTCATGTGGGAAGCTTGTGGAAGGCTACCTGAAAAGTTTGAGCAAGTTAAACAATTTAAAGGCAATGCTACCAAATACTAATTGAGTGCATGTAAACTTCTGACCCACTGGGAATGTGATGATAAAAAAAAAAAGCTGAAATCATTCTCTCTTCTATTATTCTGACATTTCACATTCTTAAAATAAAGTGGTGATCCTGTCTGACCTAAGACAGGGAATTTTTACTAGGATTAAATGTCAGGAATTGTGAAACTGTGTTTAAATGTCTATGTTAATTTCCGACTTAAATTGTATCTACTGCAGCCGTCATCCTCCACATTCAACACCCATTCTGCCGGTCACATTCTGTTAAAGGTCCCGAAAGCACACACATCCCTGGGTCGCTCATCTTTTCAGTTCGCTGCAGCTAGCGACTGGAACGTGCTGCAACAAACACTCAAACCGGACAGTTTTATCTCCATCTCTTCATTCAAAGACTCATTCATAGACACTCTTACTGACAGTTGTGGCTGCTTTGCGTGATGTATTGTTGTCTCTACCTTCTTGCCCTTTGTGCTGTTGTCTGTGCCCAATAACGTTTGTAGCATGTTTTGTGTTGCTACCATGTTGTGTTGCTTCTAGGCTGTGTTGTCTTAGGTCTCTCTTTATGTAGTGTTGTTGTGTGTTTTGTCCTATATATTTATTTTCCAAGGGTCCTGGACTCCCTAAGCAAAGGGACTGGAATTGGTCAAACTCGTATTTTAATTGGATAGTTTGGCTTTTTGTCAAAAAAATTTTTTTTACATTTGTGTCTGCATCATGCATGAAGGAAGTTGGAGGTAGTTTTGTGAGTCTACAGGACTTTGTCATTGCGCTAACGCTAGTTAGGGAACATTGCTTGTGGAAGGAAGTTGCTATTTCTTTTTTCAGCACTGAGAAAATGTCAGGTCTGCTGAGCGTAAACTTGAACGTTGTGAAAATGATCAACTTCCTTTGCGGGTTTACTGTGAACACTGACATGCTGACCACAACGCCTGCATTGCGTGCTCGAGCATTGCAAAATAAATGTACATATGCATGTTATTAATTTCATCCATTTAATAATTTAATCAAAAGTTCTTACGCTCATCATGTATAGCCAGGCGTTTAAAATAGACATTGGTTCTATTTTGGCGCTTGACGTGCTGCTAGTCCCACCTTTTACATCTCCTCATTTAGTTTTTTAGGAGCATTTGCTCACGTGGGTGATTGAAAGCTGAACTGAGGTCCACACTCCAGTCCAGTTGGTGATGATAATGCACCTTAAAGTTGGTTGCCAACCGTCATATAAAGTCCATGGAAAAAGACGGAAGGAGGAGAGATTAGTAGAAACTAACTAGGTTTCCCCTTTTATATGTGTATTAATTGTCAGAGTAGAGCAAAACACGAATTTGTGTGACTCAAAATGGGTCAAAAGTCTACAACATTTACATTTTAGTCATTTAGCAGACGCTCTTATCCAGAGCGACTTACAGTAGTGAATGCATACATTTCATACATTTTTTTTCTCGTACTGGTCCGCCGTGGGAATCGAACCCACAACCCTGGTGTTGCAAACACCATGCTCTACCAACTGAGCCACACGGGACCTACAAAGATCTATAATAAAGGCGTTGTGCATTTCAGTTAAAATAACAACTCCATGTTTATATCCCAGGACAAATTAGCTAGCAACAAACAGCAAGCTAGCTAAATGTCCATGAATGTTTTTGTGTATTTCGACCTGTCCCCAAATGTAATGTATTTTGATATTTCAACCATCGTGTCCTAATCGCGTCTGGTGTGGATGGACAAAATCAGCATGCGGACGCATTCACGTGCCTGGTTTTGTCAGCATGTGAGGCTGTACCTGCTTTAAGTTAGTTTTAAGTGGCCAAGTAGGCAACTATGGCTATTTGATCATAATGTAGGCCTACAAGAGTGGTCAACCATTAAAAACTATTTGAGTAAATCCATCCTATAACATTTTAACATGGAAAATAGCTGTTCTATTATTCAAAATTGAGTCAACTTTGAGAACATTGTCCAAGAGTTCATCCGACTTGGTAAGTAGTTCAAGGGCCTCGTTGCCAAAATCCTAAACTAATGATAATTTTCCCTTAAAAGCATGATGGTCATTACTTTTTTACATGAAAGGGGAGGTTAACTTAGCCCCCGACAATCGATCAGAGAGCGACAATCGAGCTGATTTTTTTTTTTTTTTTTTTTTTTTTTTTACCGGGGTATGTTTTCTACTTCTCCTGGACAAGCTGCCTCATGTCTTTCCACATTTCCCTCATTCCTCCAGGCTTAGGCTCTAGCAGTGCCCCAAGCCTCTTTTTCAAAGACTTTACTAGAGATCTGTCTAGCTTTATTTCTTATGATTGCAACCATGTTCAGTATGTTTAAATGTGAATAATATATTAATGTGTGTTTATGTTCATACTTGTTTTCTCATACACACAGACTTCTGTGCATTGACACCACATCTACTTTAGAGATCTTTCATTTAGACCCCCGGCCTGCATTTACCCTAACATTCCCCCTCTCCTCCCTCGCTAGTCCAGTCCTCACCATCTCAGGCGCTGGCTCACAGATAGAAGTGTGAAGATTGACGAAGATCAGCACAAGACTGGTTGTTTGGCCCTGCCTGCCGAGTCGTTCATCACCCCACCCAGTCTTCAGTGGGGATCTCAGAATAGGCCCATTGCCATTCTCCTCCACAGATGGGCTAGCCCTCTAGTCAAGTTCTCTCAAGTTGCCTCCCAGATAACTGAAGTATCTTTCAAGACATGTTAATCTAACTTTCCCATTCATTCTAATTACCTCAAAGTGTCCACCCAGTCTTAAGATAACAACATTGAGACAAGAAACGTCAGCAAGTTAACTAGCATGCAATGAGAAGATAAGAGTTGTGTAAATTAACCTCCTTCCCCATGCTTCAGAGTGCTGTCCTGTCAACGTGTGTGTGCGTTTGTTTGGCTGCATTTGCACATTTGTCCTCAGGCTTTTAGAAAGCCAGCGAGGAGGAGACGGCAGCCTGAGAGCTTGCTAGAGTAACACAAAAGAAAGGGCCCACATCCAGTCAGAACAACCACTTCAGAAAGTCAAGGAGCAGCAAATAACACAGAAGTAAAGCATTGGAATAGATTAGGAAATGTCAGATGACAAGCTTCACTCTAAGAATGTGATCTGTCTGAAAATTATTTTGGTGATGTGAAATTTAGGCTCCAAAATCGACAGTCCTCTACTCTCGACAGTGGGTACTTTTTTTTTTTTAAAGAATAACCGACAACGACAGATTATTTTACCAACGTTTTATCTTGGCGCAACTAGCCTACAGCTGAACATTTTGGTTTTCTGTAGGCCTGTAAGAGACCATTTCCGTAGTGCCTAGCCTATTGGTTGTAAAGCACAACAACCACACAGTTAATTGGTCTCCATACTACACCCCGAGCATTGAGTCAGCTGTGTGAATGTTGAGTTCCATGCTGCTACAGTACCCAAGATATATGTCAGAGACACAGTCACATCCCCCAGGGTGACGTGGAGATGGTGTGTGACTCTGTTTGCCCTCCATGCGACGTCTGGCTCAGGTTCCCATGCATAACTAAACCAGTGTTTTGTTCTCAACAGAGACATCTGATTGGCCCACTGGCTAGGGTACCAGGGCACAGGCCCCGGGGGAATCCTACACTGTCAGGTGGCGTTCCTCGCCGCTGCTCCTCTCCTCTTTTCCTTCTCCCACTATACCCTCTTTATTATGAATCATCTTCATATTCACTCTCATTTAAGCGCTAGAAGCAACGGCATCTTTCTTGGGAATTTGAAGAGCTCCTTGTTTGGCTTGTTTTCTGTCTAGATTAGAACATGAGGAGTAGAGATGCTGAGTAAGAGTTGACGGGTTCACATACCAGTACTCTTTAGAGAAGGTATTTAGACCATGATTTATCGTCACTGGGCCTTCAAGTAAGTGCAGTCAAGATTATTTTATATCATATTGTACAACAGCTGATAAAACGAACACTGTAAAAGTGATCAGTGTTCTTTCCTGTTACTTGCTGGTTGAAAATACAATCTTCGCAGGACATTCTTATCAGCAGGTTTGCATGGACGGGAATTTTGGCTTTCTGTTGTGATTCACCGATGCAGTAACTTTGCTAATAGACCAATAGGAAAGCGTTCCAGGTTGGATAAATTAAATATTAAAGGGGACTATGAAAATGTACCATCACTCTGCATTCTTTGTCTCCCTCTCATTCAGATCACTTGATTATATTGACCTGGTGATTTAGAAAGCTGAACTCACCCCCAGCTCACAGGAACCTACTAATCCCACAGTGGCTAACACAGCAGGGTCAGTGCCAGCCAGAGGAAGAGAAAGAGGTGTCGCCCTCTGGTATCCTCTCGCTAGGGGTTGAGCGCATAATTGACAGTCAACAGCCCAGAGCTGCCAGTCTGCTGCCTGGAACTGGGGACTGGGGCTGTGACATGGACCCAACTGAGACTCTGCAGTCTCTCAGCTGAGACTGCAGCTCTGTGTCAACACCATCACCATCCACTCACTGGCACAGCACTGCTGTGATGTGAGTCTCAGGCGAAGCAGGGGGGGAGGAGAGGGCAGAAGGGAGACAAGTGGTTGTCACTGTCCCTAATGGGACTGAGCCAAGGGAGACAGAGTGCAACCACTCTGGCCTGGTTGTCATGGAGACTTGTGGCATGTGGATTTAACTTGGAGATGCGAACACAGTCTGACCCCCCAAATCTATGCATAGTCACTTTTCCCCTACAACCTACATGTACTAATTACCTCGACTAACCCGTACCCCCTGTATATAGCCTTGTTATTTTGTTACTTTATTTTTTAACTTTTAATTTATTTGGTAAATATTTTTTTTACTTGAACTGCGTTGTTGGTTAAGAGCTTGTAACTAAGAATTTCACGGTAAGGTCTACACCTGTTGTATTTGGCACATTTTATTTGACATACACTACCGGTCAAAAGTTTTGTAAAACCTACTCATTCAAGGGTTTTTCTTTATTTGTACTATTTTCTACGTTGTAGAATAGTAGTGAAGACATCACAAATATGAAATAACACATATGGAATCATGTGTTAAACAAATCAAAATATATTTTATATTTGAGGTTCTTTAAATAGCCACCCTTTGCCTTGATGACAGCTTTGCACACTCTTGGCATTCTCTCAACCAGCTTCATGAGCTAGTCACCTGGAATACATTTCAATTAACAGGTGTGCCTTGATAAAAGTTAATTGGTGGAATTTCTTTCCTTAATGCGTTTGAACCAATCAGTTGTATTGTGACGACAAGGTAGGGGTGGTTTACAGAAGATAGCCCTATTTCCTAAAAGACCAAGTCCATATTATGGTAAGAACATCTCAAATAAGCGAAGAGAAACGACAGTTCATTACTTTAAGACATGAAGGTTAGTCAATGCGGAAAATTTCATTAACTTTGAAAGTTTCTTCAAGTGCAGTTGCAAAAACCAAGCGCTATGATGAAACTGGCTCTCATGAGGACCGCCACAGGAAAGGAAGGCTGAGTTGCCTCTGCTGCAGGGGATAAGTTCAGTAGAGTTACCAGCCTCAGAAATTGCAGCCCAAATAAATGCTTCACCGAGTTCAAGTAACAGACACTTCTCAACATCAATTGTTCAGAGGGGACTGTGAATCAAGCCGTCATGGTCGAATTGCTGCAAAGAAACCACTACTGAAGGACACCAATAATAAGAGACTTCCTTGGGCCAAGAAACACGAGCAATGGACATTAGACTAGTGGAAATCTGTGCTTTGGTCTGGAGTCCAAATTGGAGATTTTTGGTTCCAACCACTGTGTCTTTGAGAGACGCGATGTAGGTGAACGTTTGATCTCTGCATGTGCATTTCCCACTGTAAAGCATGGAAGAGGAGGTGTTATGGTGTGGGGGGTGCTGTCGTGATTTATTTAGAATTCAAGGCACACTTAACCAGCATGGCTACCACAGCATTCTGCAGCGATATGCCATCCCATCTGGTTTTGGCTTAGTGGGACTCATTTTGTTTTTCAACAAGACAATGACCCAACACACCTCCGGGATTTGTAAGGGCTATTTTACTAAGAAGAAGAGGGATTGAGTGCTGCATCAAATGACTTGGCCTCCACAATCACCTGACCTCAACCAAATTATGATGGTTTGGGATGAGTCGGACCGCAGAGTGAAGAAAAAGCATCCAACAAGTGCTCAGCATATTTGGGAACTCCTTAAAGACTGTTGGAAAAGCATTCCAGGTGAAGCTGGTTGAGAGAATGCCAAGAGTGTGCAAAGCTGTCCTCAAGGCAAAGGGTGGCAATTTGAAGAATCTCAAATATTAAATATATTTTGATTTGTTTTACACTTTTTTGCTTACTACATGATTCCATGTGTGCTCATAGTTTTGATGTCTTCACCATTATTGTACAATGTAGAAAATAGTAAAAATTAAGAAAAACCTTTGAAAGAGTAGGTGTTCTAAAACTTTTCACCGGTAGTGTGTGTACGCTCGCGCACACACAATCAGATGTTTCCCATGAGTAATTATCTCTCTCTCCTCCCTCCCCGCCTCTCTCCCCCTCTACAGAAGCACGACCAGGGTCATGTCTTACTGGATGTAGTGTTTAAACACCTGGAGCTGACAGAAAGGGACTACTTCGGCTTGCATCTGGCCGACGACTCCTCAGACAGCCCGGTAGGTGCCAAGGTCAGACTCTTAGTGTTGACTGAAGTTGTTTCATCAATCACTCTCATTACCTATGGTCTCCATCAAGTGTCACTGATTTTAGCTTTTTCTGCTCACACCTAAATGTAACTGTCTGTGCCTTTTGGACATCTACTAGTGTAACAGTCATGGGTAAATGTCTGTAGACTATTGTGTTGCTGTGAGAAATGGACGTGGATTAATACAGCTAAGATGGGGAGGGTTGGAGTGAGTCAATTATGTTTCGAACCAATTCTTCTACATATAGTGCCTTTGGAAAGTATTCAGACCCCCTTAAATTTTCCACATTTTAAGTTACAGCCTTATTCTAAAAATGTTTTTTTTCCCCTCATCACCCCATAATGACAAAGCAAAAACAGTTTTTTAGAAATGTTTGCTAATTTATAAAAATATACATTATATTTCCATAAGTATTAAGACCCTTTGCTCAGTATTTTGTTGAAGTACCTCTGGCAGCGATTACAGCCTAGAGTCTTCTTGGGTATGATGCTACAAGCTCGGCACACTTATATTTGGAGAGTTTCTCCCATTCTTCTTTGCAGATCCTCTCAAGCCCTGTCAGGTTGGATGGGGAGCGTTGCTACACAGCTATTTTCAGGTCTCTCCAGAGATATTCGATCGGGTTCGGGCTCTTGGTGGGCCACTCAAGAACATTCAGAGACTTGTCCCGAAGCCACTCCTGCGTTGTCCTGGCAGTGTGCTTAGGGTTGTTGTCCAGTTGGAAGTTGAATCTTTGCCCCAGTCTGAGGTCTTGAGCGCTATGGAGCAGGTTTTCATCAAGGACCTCTCTGTACTTTGCTTCCCTACGGACAATTTCTTCGACCTCATGGCTTGGTTTTTGCTCAGACAAGCACTTTCAACGGTGGGACCTTATAATAGACAGGTGTGTGTGCCTTTCCAAATCATGTCCAATCAACTGAATTTACCACAGGTGGACTCCAATCAAGTTGTTGATCATCCTTGATCTTTCTATGGGAACAGGATGCACCTGAGCTCAATTTCGAGTCTCATAGCAAAGGGTCTGAATACTTACGTAAATAAGGAATTTGTTTTATTTTAAATACATTTGCAAACATTTCTTAAAACCAGGTCACTTTGTCATTATGGGGTATTCTGTGTAGATTGAGTATTTTCTTTATTTAAACAATTTAGAATAAGACTAATGTAACAAAAGGGGTCTGAATAATTTCTGAAGGCAATATAATTCAATCTACAATCCATCTGTTAGCCTAAATCGTGGTGGAAGCCTGTATGTTAACAGGACACATTGCATGCCACTACACCACAACTTGCTGCTCAATGACCCACACTGATGCAGTGTTAAGATCAACACGTGTTGTTGACACAGTCCTCATCACCCCTCCATAAGTGCTGTGTACTGTCACTACTGTGTGGTCAATTTGTACATAGCTAGTATCTAGCTACAGATCAACACGACCCTGCCTGCATTTACCTTATGGAAAACAGAGGTGGGATGAGGTAAAGTGAGAGGTGGAGGGGGCTGACTAGTGAATAATTGAGAGTGAGCAGGGTTGCTGAGGAACTTGTCTGAGTTTCTCCTCATCTATATTTTACAGAGGTGGCTGGATCCAAACAAACCCATAAGGAAGCAGTTAAAAAGTAGGTGAACATTCAATCTACTGCTCAGAAATGTATGGATTAACAGGGAAGTGGTTGTTTTAAAGTGGAAATAAAATAATCTGTCTCATTGTACATTTACAGGGGGATCGCCTTATAATCTGAGCTTCAGAGTGAAGTTCTTTGTGACAGACCCAAATAAACTTCAGGAAGAGTATACTAGGTAAGGATACTAATAAAGAGTACACTAGATAAGGACAACCTGCCATGTCATGCCCATATATGGAGACTAATTGCACAGGGTAACTGTTAAACTACAGGCCAGTATTACACTAACCAAAGCCCTAAACTGCTAATCGTACTAATGGGGATGAATAGATTAAACTTGTTAGGAATAGGTCCAGCAGGGTTTTAGAGCTCGCTACCAGTTAAAGACTAGAATCAACATGGTACATAGATCAGCCAAAAAATGACACATTGCACTGCTGGAAGCCTTGAACACAGCTAGTCATAAACAGAGTAGCATGCCATGGAGGCTCCTTGCCTCTATTGCTGGGGATTCCATACATGGTCAATAGAAACAGAGTTACAGTCTGGATACTCCAGTGTTGTTTAATCAATTTATGCTCTCAAGCATTTCCTTGCTCAACCAGCCTTATCAAGTGAGTGTACCACTTTGTATATCTAAGATACAGAGAGGCATGGATCTGTTCTGGATGTGCACTATTGATTCCAGACATCACACAACAATGCTGTTGAGCACTCTCACTATGATGAGATGAATTCAGTATTAGTTACTCACAACACAGTCTACAAGTTACATCATAGAAATGTAGCCTAAGCAATAAGCATCAGAGAAGCTCCATGTGAGTGGGTCCTGTCCAGTCGCACTATTCTACTGTAATTGGATTGTGGATTGTCCAAATGGGTTCTATGGCCCATAATCATAGAGGCATCTTTATCATGTTGTTGGTGTAACTGCTCTCCTTATTCCACTAGGTACCAGTATTTCCTCCAGCTCAAACAGGACATCCTGACAGGAAGGTGAGTTGGCTGTCCTTATTTACACTGGTTCAGCAGCACGCTCGCACACTGCTCTAGTGACCTTACAGATTCTACCTGCCCAGCACTTTGACACACTACTCTAATAGTAGCTGCCATTGATAAAAGCTTTGATTTTCCTATTGATCCAAATTTATCAATGTCATGACTTGTGTTTTTGATTTGTGGCCCACAGACTGCCCTGCCCGCACAACACTGCCGCGCTCCTGGCGTCCTACTCTGTTCAATGTAAGTTCCAATCCCCAGGCGTGCTTCCAGAGATGCACATGATAAACATAAATAGGGATATGTAGCTACTGGTAGTTAGTTTACCCATTTGATCTCTGTTGTGTTATATGAGGCTGCACAGTGTTTGGCCACTAAGTGACTCAAATGCTTTTAGTGTGAGAGGACTAGGAAGATGTGTGTTGAAAGCTTTTAGCTGAGAGTCAGTGTACTCAGCAGGACTTTCCGATAGTCACTTGTTGTGTGCCAACTTGCATAACGTTTTACGGCGTCAAATGTATTTAATTATCTCGCTTAGCGCTGTGGCGGTCATGAAATTTCGTCAGCCGGTGATTGTCAAGCAAATAACTGTCGATCTCACGGTAATTGACCGTTAATTAACATAAATACATTTAGCATCTCCTGGCTTCCCCACACAGCCTTCAAGCCAAGAAGTCTAATAAATCCATGTAACATAGCCTACACCTTCACAATAAATTCAATATTTATTTTACACGGGTCTAAAGAAACATGATATGAAAAAAAATTCTGAAGAAAATAATAGCATACCACAAATGGCTGTGGGCTACACAAGTTCATTTAGCAGACTAGATTTGCTTATAATTCCGTGGCATTATTTTATATTATTTTATAGTATGAAGAATGCAATTCAACAAAGCTGAATAAAATATAAATATTTGCTCAATTATTTGAGGGAGTGTGCACATGCGGCTTCTGTGTTGAGCGGTTAACAAAGAAATGGTTACTCCTATATGCTTTGTTTAGAGTTTATGTACCTTTAGTTGTTCTACAAATGTTGTGCTGTATGTTTTAGATTTTTAATACATTGTAAGGCTGCATGATGAGAATCTAATGATTTGAAAAAAGTAGCTTGAAAGGCAGAGCTCTGCTTTGTTTTTTTGCGCATGCTGTTGTCTCAAATCAAATGCTATTGGTCACATACACACATTTGCGTGTTTAGAGAAATGCGTGTGTTCCTATCTCCAACAGTGCAGTAGTATCTAATAATTCAATACAGACACACATCTCAAAGTAAAAGAATGGAATTAAGAAATATATAAATATTAGATTGAGCAATGTCGGAGTGGCATTGACTAAAATAGAGTAGAATAGAATACATATGAGATGAGTAAAGCAGTATGTAAACATTATTAAAGTGATTTGGGTTCCATTTATTAAAGTGGCCAGTGATTCCAAGCCTGTGTATATAGGGCAGCAGCCTCAAAATAAATCAAATTTATTTTTATAGCCCTTCTTACATCAGCTGATATATCAAGGTGCTGTACAGAAACCCAGCCTAAAACCCCAAACAGCAAGCAATGCAGGTGTAGAAGCACGGTGTCTAGGAAAAACTCCCTAGAAAGGCCAAAACCTAGGAAGAAACCTGGAGAGGAACCAGGCTATGAGGGGAGGCCAAGTCCTCTTCTGGCTGTGCCGGGTGGAGATTATAACAGAACATGGCCAAGATGTTCATAAATCCCCAGCATGGTCAAATAATAATAATCACAGTAGTTGTCAAGGGTGCAACAAGTCAGCACCTCAGGAGTACATGTCAGTTGGCTTTTCATAGCCGATCATTGAGAGTATCTCTACCACTCCTGCTGTCTCTAGAGAGAGGAAAACAGCAGGTCTGGGACAGGTAGCACGACCGGTGAATAGGTCAGGGTTCCATAGCCGCAGGCAGAACAGTTGATACTGGAGCAGCAGCACGGCCAGGTGGACTGGGGACAGCAAGGAGTCATCATGCCAGGTAGTCCTGAGGCATGGTCCTAGGGCTCAGGTCCTCTGAGAGAGAGAAAGAGAGAATATACTTAAATTCACACAGGACACCGGATAAGACAGGAGAAATACTCCAGATATAAGACTGACCCTAGCCCCCCCGACACAAACTACTGCAGCATAATACTGGAGGCTGAGACAGGAAGTGTCAGGAGACACTGTGGCCCCATCCAATGATACCCCCGGACAGGGCCAAACAGGCAGGATATAACCCCACCCACTTTGCCAAAGCACAGCCCCCACACCACTAGAGGCATATCTTCAACCACCAACTTACCATCCTGAGACGAGGCCGAGTATAGCCCACAAAGACCCTGTCCGGGTTGGCGCCCCCCCTTGGAAGACTACGTCAGCGACTCAACCCACTCAAGTGACGCACCCCTCCTAGGGACGGCATGGAAGAGCACCAGTAAGCCAGTGACTCAGCCCCTGTAATAGGGTTAGAGGCAGAGAATCCCAGTGGAGAGAGGGGAACCGGCCAGGCAGAGACAGCAAGGGCGGTTCGTTGCTCCAGAGCCTTTCCGTTCACCTTCACACTCCTGGGCCAGACTACACATATGACCTACTGAAGAGATGAGTCTTCAGTAAAGACTTAAAGGTGCAGTGTTGCGTAACTGGGTGGAAGCTGGCTAGTGATGGCTATTTAACGGTCTGATGGCCTTGAGAGAGAAGCTGTTTTTCAGTCTCTCGGTCCCAGCTTTGATGCACCTGTACTGACCTCTCCTTCTGGATGATAGCGGGGTGAACAGGCCGTGGCTTGGGTGGTTGATGTCCTTGATGATCTTTTTGGCCTTCCTGTGACATCGGGTGCTGTTGATGTCCCGGAGGGCAGGTAGTTTAAACCCTGGTGATGTGTTGGGCAGACGGCATCGCCCTTTGGAGAGCCCTGCGATTGTGGGCGGTGCAGTTGCTGTACCAGGCGGTGATACAGCCCAACAGGATGCTTTCAATTGTGAATCTGTGAAGTTGGAGGGTTTTAGGTGGGACCAAAAATGCACAATTTGGCAAGCACTTGATAATGCCTCGAATTGCACTGCGGCATCTCCTTTGTGTCACTGCGACAGCTGTCAAAAGACGTATCTGGTAAATTCATTCTGGCCATCTACTCCGATTTCAGAGCACTCCCGTCTGAGTGTGCCAGAGCGCAGAATAACAGATACATTTACGAACGCTCAACACCCGTTGAATATGGACGATGTCATTAAACGTTGGCAAAAAGCATAATTACATTGCCAGCAGCACAGTTGCAGTCACCAACGCTCTGGATAACTTATACAGCCTAACCAGCTCTGCTAGGGTGAGTAAAATGGTCAGTGAGCTGTTCTCTCATTTGTGTCTGGAAGTAGCTAGCCAACGTTAGCTAGTTAGTTTGGGTGCTTGACTACTGCTGTTTGGCCAGAACGCTCGGATCAACCCTACTCCTCGGCCAGAGCGTCCAGTGTGTGCTCTAAGCGCTCTGAGTGTGAAATGCTCAGAATTTACGAACGCCCAGAGCACAGTCTGGCACTCCAGATTCAATTACGAACACACCATAGTATAAGCCAGCCTTTAGTCTTAATCTTTGGTTGTTTAGTACATAGCCTCACATGTTAATCCTTAAAGAGATGGGTGGGGCTGAAGCTTAACCTCTACGGGCTAGGGGGCAGCATTGAGAATTTTGGAAAAAATATGTGCCCATTTTTAACTGCCTCCTACACCAACTCAGAAGCTAGAATATTCATATTATTGTTCAGGTTGGATAGAAAACACCCTAAAGTTTCTAAAACTGTTTGAATGGTGTCTGTGAGTATAACAGAACTCCTATGGCAGGCAAAAACCTGAGAAGGTTTCATGCAGGAAGTGGCCTGTCTGACAAGGAGTCGTTCTTCTTGTCTCTGTTTATTGAAGAGTAAGGATCTTAGCTGTAACGTGACAATTCCTAGGGCTCCAATAGGCTCTCAGAACCCGGGAAAAACCTGAACGATGACGAGGCAGCCTCAGGCTGAAACACATCATCTCCTTTTCCAAGTGTTGCATCAGGGGACAACAGAATTAGGCGCGTGCGCGATTCGCCCCCGTGGAGTATTTTCATTCGGCTGTTTAGCTAATTGCAGATTCCCGGTCGGAATATTATTGCTTTTCTACGAGATAAATTGCATAAAAATTGATTTTAAACAGAGGTTGACATGCTTCGAAGTACTGTAATGGAATATTTAGAAATCCTTTGTCACGTTCTTCGCCATGCGCACGACCGTGATTTAGCATTCTGATAGTGTCTAGAACGCACGAACAAAACGCCGCTGTTTGGATATAACGATGGATTATTTGGGACCAAACCTACATTTGTTATTGAAGTAGAAGTCCTGGGAGTGCATTCTGACGAAGAACAGGAAAGGTAAGACCATTTTTCTTATAGGAAATAGGATTTTGATGAAGGCTAAACTTGCCGGGTGTCAAAATAGCTAGCCCGTGATGGCTGGGCTATGTACTTAGAATATTGCAAAATGTGCTTCATCCGAAAAGCTATTTTAAAATCGGACATATCGAGTGCATAGAGGAGTAATGTATCTATAATTCTTAAAATAATTGTTATGCTTTTTGTGAACGTTTATCGTGAGTAATTTAGCAAATTGTTAGTAAATTCCCCGGAAGTTTGCGGGGGGTATGCTTTTTCTGAACGTCACATGCTAATGTAAAAAGCTGGTTTTTGATATAAATATGAACTTGATTGAACAGACATGCATGTATTGTATAACATAATGTCCTAGGTGTGTCATCTGATGAAGATCATAAAAGGTTAGTGCTGCATTTAGCTGTGGTTTAGGTTTTTGTGACATTATATGCTAGCTTGAAAAATGGGTGTCTGATTATTTCTGGATGGGTACTCTGCTGACAATCTAATGTTTTGCTTTCGTTGTAAAGCCTTTTTGAAATCGGACAGTGTGGTTAGATTAACGAGAGTCTTGTCTTTAAATAGCTGGAAAATAGTCATATGTTTGAGAAATTGAAGTAATAGCATTTCAAACGTTTTAAAAATCTCGCCACAGGATTACACTAGCTGTTACGTAGGTGGGACGAATTCGTCCCGCCGGTCCCATAGAGGTTAAGAGGGTGTGAAAGATGCTGAATGGGTGTAGACAAAGGTAGAGCTCTCCAGTAGGTGTACCAAAACATTCAAGGGCCATATTCTCAAAAGTGAGGTTACAAGTTTATCCGCTTTCAAAGCAGAATTATTTTCCCATTGTTCCTCAACTGTAGTGTATGATATACCATTTTCTTGCTCGGAGTCGCTACTTTTATCCAATGTAAAAACATCACCATTTCATTACAAATGTTTTTATTGGACTGTTGTGAGTATCTGTCAGCTCTGTCAGTGGCTTGTCAACTCCTGTCACTGATGGCTAAACCCCCTTAAGATACATATTTTTTTTGTCAACATTCCCCCCCTCCCAAAATGTAATCACTGTTCTGCAACATTGCAAGCACTTAAATTGTTTAAGCATATTAGACCTAAGGGATAATGTTGGCTTTATACATGTTTTATGTACTAAATCTAGAAAAACATGCCAAATGCTAACAAAATTAGCTCTGGGGAATTTAATAGTGCTTTAAAACAAAACAAAAAGAAGTTGGGAGATTTTGTATTACATATTTGAATAATCGAATGTTAGAACTAAACAATAAAGGCCTTTTAAACACTTGGACAATTGTAAGAACTAAATGCCCTTTATTGGGTCTGATGGAGTTTACAAAAATCAAGTTAGTTGCATTTGATAAAAATAAATAAATAGGTTGTTCCTTTACATGGTGTGATAGACTAAAGTATCAGCTATCAAAATAGATATTTCAAATGTTATTAATCTTTCAAGAATCCCTGAGCTCTAAAACTGCAACATTTTCTCTCATCCTCATGACAAAGTGTAAAATAACATGAGATTATCTATAAAACTGCACATTTCCTCTGCTTGGACCTTGAGGGGGGCCCTACCAAACTGTGCTACGCCACTGAAGTAGATAAAATACTATGTTGCAGAGTACTGCTGCTGCTCAGCCTTGAACAGACATGTCCGGAATACTGTAGCACAATATAGCCTTTTCAGCTCAGCTCAACTCCTCATGGGAAAGAATAGCCGAGTGGCCCAGCAGCTCAACTCCGTAACCAACATGCTATCTACATGTTAGCCTAGCCTAGTGGTCTACAGCTGGCACAGAGCCACATTCTCCAATTGTTGTGGGCGTTAGCCTGAGGAGTGTATCTTCTCAACTTTTCATCAGATTGACCTTAATAATGACTCCTGATGGATTGGAGAGGAGGGGGTTAAGGAGTATGTTTCTCATTGACTGTCCCATCTCCACTGCAGCGACCCGCTGAGGCTCGCCTCACTCTCCAGGGCTTTTCATTGGGAGTCTCACTGCTATATAGATCACTAGAGGGATTTGAACTGCACCGCCATGTAACACAACTATCCCATGTCCAGACACTTACTTAGGCCTGTATTAGCTCAATGTCTCTACTCATGAGAAGGGTTTCATGCTATTGTAGCCATGGGGTTAAGGGTATGAAACATGATGGAATGCTGCTGTTAATTCGGCTTAGTTTTGCGAAATCGGTGAGGCTGATCAAATTCGATCAAGAAATGCACTCTGCTGAAGCCTCTGGCATTAGTGCTGTGTAGATATTTCTTTGCATAAATCCATAGGCAATTTACTGTTTAGTTTGAGCGTGCTTTTTTTCTTTCTGGTGATTACATCAATAACTGTGTTTTGAATTGATGTGTTTGTCAGTGATAGTCGTGAGCCAGTGGTTAATAAGAGGTCCACTCATATGAATTGAGGCCCTTTCACACACGACCGCAAGCTAATGGATCTAAGGTACTTAGCTACTGTAGAGGTGGTTGGAGCACCAAAGGCTTCTCAACCACTTGTCTCTTTCATTAATAGACATCAAAACCAGGCTTTTGATTGAGGTTATTGTCTTCTATTCGTTACTGCATTGATAGGTAATGGTTTATCTTTCATATACAGTATAAGCCTGCTGTTTTCTGCATCAAATAGGGAGTTGACTTGACTGTCTACTATTTTAATTTATTTGACTCACTCTCTGCACTGTGTAGCTGAGCTGGGGGACTACAGTGATTTGGAGCATGCTCCTGGTTACCTCTCAGAGTTCTGCTTCGTCCCCAACCCGCCCCAAGGCTTCGACAAGGAGGTCACCAAACACCACCAACAGCACAGGTAGGGGCCCATCTTCACAAGACATGCATACTCTCTTTCTGATCCAAGAAACAAAAGATGGCGCCGACAGACACGGTCACCCTGTTTCTAGCTCCTAGTCAACTTTGCAGTATTTTTTTTTTTTAGTTGCTCAGAACATTTCTAGTACTATTACCTACATCCAAAAAGAACTTGTCTACTGCTGTACTAAGTTTTTATTAAATGTGTAGTTTAACATTTACAGCATTGATTGATAGGAACTAGGAAGATAAGCCTTTCGCTGCACTCACCATAACACCTGCTAAACTGTGTACGCGACCAATACAATTTTGGTTTGATTTTGATGTTCATACACAGCTGTATACTCATTTTACTTGTCTGCACCAGCTTTCATAGCAGAGAAGGTTTCCATGGTTTTATTGAGTGAATTTCTGAGAAAAAGCGTGGCCTCACTGTACAGCTCCATTTTCTGTGCATGGGTTACTAGCTGTGGAGTTTGAGGCACCTTCCCTCTCTCATGCATTCCTCGGTCTTCCTCCTCAGTGGCCTGTCTCCTGCCCAGTCAGAGTTTAATTACCTGAACACAGCAAGGACACTGGAGCTGTACGGAGTGGAATTGCACTATGCAAGGGTAAGACTATTCCCCTGTGTTTGTGTGTGTGTCACTGCTACCGTATAAAGGCACTTTTCATAGCACCACTGACACCAATGTTTCATACAGCTGTGCCTTAGATCTAGAAAAGCCTGTGCTTTCTAACCCAGTAGGTAGAAATGTGTCGAGGCAGAGTTAAGGTTGAAACATGCGCGTACAGTAGTATATCATTCTAATGTACAAGTCTGCCTGTTCCTCTGGCCTGTGCCGCCAGGGCCTCATGAAGTTATTAAGGCTTTGGATTCCTGTACAGCTGAGGAACAGCAGAACCACAGAGCCGCGACGAGCCGTCTGTCTGTGTGTGTGTGTCTCTGAAGAAAGAAAGACTAGCAGGGCAGAGCACTCCAGTGTCAAAAGGCCTTAAACTAATCCGGCAATTGTACAGAGATTTCCCTCATTGTCCGATTAGACAGGCTTTTCTCTTTGCCCCAGATAATGTGTCTGTCTGCATGCTTTTATGTGCGTGTTTGGGTGTCTTGGTGTGTGTCTGTTTGACCGTCTAGGTTTGCTTGTTTTTGTCTGGATAATAGTTTGGTTCATAAGACAGAGCAGGTCACGCAATGGCCAGGTTATACGTAGACAGTCCTGGTAAAATGAGTCAAAGGCAGATCTAAAAAGAGGCCCCAGCCACCATTGTCCATCCAGCCATTTCTTTCTCTAGAATGATCACCACACTTTGACTATTAGTGGAGAGGTATCAAGTTTTATGTATACAGCACATTTCAGACATGGAATGCAACACAATGTGCTTTACAGGAAAAAATTAATAAAAAATAATTGAAATAAAAGCTGAACTATTTACTACACAACAAACATAAGAAAACAAAAGAATGACAAGAGTGATTGTGCCCCATTTTAAGCTGAGGACAATCCTCCCCCCCTACTGATATCCGGCCCTAGCCACTAAGCGACTGCTAGCGCGTGGGGGGCTCCCCCCAACCAAAATGTAGCTTAGGGCCACCAAAAGGCGTCCCTCCCCCCACCCCTGCATTAGGGGGAAAGGGTCTGTGTCTGTACACCAGCCAAAGCTCCCACCAGGCTTTGCCCACTGTCAGGGTACTTAGACTCTTAAGCCACCAATGTTTCTCGTTGATTTCCTTCCTTCCTGTGTTTCTTCATCCCAATCTTCCTCTTTCTCGCTCTCTGTTCCAGGATCAAAGTAACACTGAGATTTTAATTGGGGTGATGTCCGCAGGGATCGTGGTTTACAAGAACAGGGTACGAATCAACTGCTTTCCCTGGTGAGTGACAAACTGAAGACTTGATTCTGATACAAGATGAGGTGATTTGTGAATCAGAGAATGAATTTGATCGCAGCTACAAGAGGATCCTTTGTGATCCCAAATAGCATACACTTTTGTAGATTGTGTTAGAAATTTAAATGTTCACTGTGTGTGTGAGTAGGAAGAGGATATGTTTTGTTTTTTCAGCTATATATCATCGACTTCAATCATCCAGGTTGCAGAAGCATTCAGAAAAGTGTTGAATAGGATTCTTCTAAGCACCTCACGAGTGCTTTACATATTAATCTGTAAACCGCAGATTATCATTCCTAGGATCTCCTCTGAGAGCGGACTCCGAGCGGTTTAGGCTTTCATGTGAATTGTCTGAGGCCCGAAGCTTTAATTCTTATAAATTCAGCCCTGTTGGTGGGGCTTCTGGAAGTGTGTGCCAGGGGTGGGACAGCATAGCCCAAATCCTGACCAGACGAGTGATAATCCAACACACTGACACACACTTCCCAACCCCCACCCCCTACAAGCTCCTCACAGCACACACATCCCCATTCTTTAAAGCCAGCTGCTTGATGTAGCACAGACAGCTCATTTGAAAATATATGGGCTCAGATGCTTTCCAGTCCGGTTAAATTTAGGGCTGCTAACAGTGGCGCGTTTCACAACAGCTGTCGGCAACTGTCACGCAAAAGGCTTTCCTCCTATCGGCCACTCCCTCTCTGTTTGGCTTGCCTGCCCCTACTAGTAAAAGGTGATGCATAACGTTATTCCTCTCAGAGAGCAGATCAGAAAGCATAGTGGTCCAGTCACTCGGAACAGAGATGTATCTGAGAGAGTGAGTCGTGTGGATTCTAGCCTCGCTCCTATTTCTGTCTACAACGGGCTGACAAATTAGCTTTGCTTAGATGGGGCATGACTCACTGCCTTAGAGAGAAAGAGAATGTGTGTGTATGTAAGAATGTAAAATATATTTAGGTGAGCTGTGAGTCATGTAGAAGTGGGAAAAGGGCTGAAGGGGGAAGGGAGGGAGAGGGAAGAGTGAGGATGGGAGGAGGAAGGGAGGGGATTAGTCTTGATAGGGAGACATTTTAAAGTCAGCTTCTCTCTGCAGTGGCTCTGATTTGAGCCATGAAAGAAGAGGACCCTCAGCAGTGACACACATTGACGCATTTCTGTGGGTTTCTCTCCCCTCTCAGGTTGAAGATTGTGAAAATATCGTTCAAGTGCAAACAGTTCTTCGTTCAGCTCAGGAGAGAAGTGGTAAGTATTCAAGTCGTTGTTTTCACTGTCCTTCTTTTGACAGTAAAATGTGAGATGGGATCTACTAGCAGCAATGTGTGTGGAGTCAGAGGAGTCTTTCACCCAGTGGACCACACTTTGTAGTGAACCTAGCAGCCCCTAGGTTCCTATAAGCATGTGTGACCATGTTTCCTTGTCATAAGTGTCACCAGATCAGACCCAGTTCTCTGGCTCATCCTCAGGGTGGAACCTGGATGAGTTAGACTAGACTAGCTAATACTACTAATGGACTTAATGACCATCTACCACTGATCCAGTCCCTCCCCACACCATACCACAGGCATCCATATCAATCTGAAGTAACTTAGCTTAGACATTAACAACACACTGCCCCCTCACCCAAACCCAGCGTCCATATTTGTTTATTTGACTAACTGGCATGCTGGCATAATCACCGGTCTGCTCCGCCGCTGACTGTCTCTGGAATCTGGGACAGCGAGACAGGAAGAGCTTGTTAAATGCTTATTAATTATGAAGAATAGATTTGTGGCAGCGGGAGGCGGTGAGCGTGATCTGAAACTGATTCGAAAGCTGCTGGCTCCCTCTGCTTCTCACTCCTCTCTGTTCCGTTAAGCCCCACGATGGAACCATGGAATCCCAGGAAAAGATCCCCATCCACTCCCCCCTTCCCTGGTTCAATAATGGATGAGGTCTATTTCCAGAGCAGTTGTACTAAAAGCGCTGGGGCCGTCAGCCAGCCTCCATGGTGTCACTCAGGCTGTATAATTCATGGGTGCATCCCAAATGGCACCCAATTCCATATTTAGTGCACTACTTTTGGCCAGGGCTGTGCCCAAAATAGTGCAGTATATAGGGAATAGGGTGCCATTTGGGATGCACCCATGGACAGATGGGTAAGGCTGTTCACGGCCGGTCATGTGAGCACGGGTCACAGCACACACTTTAAAAAGCAACAACAAACCAGGAAATGAATTTGCCCCTTTATTTATTTTTTCTTCTCCTGGACTAGTGAGTTGTCTCCAGTGAACAAGAGAGTAGCCCTACTTTATCTGACCTCACTGCGAGGCTAGGTGACCTCTAGTCTAATGTACACGATGATGGGGTTGTTCAGAGAACCTGCTCTTCCTTGAAGTTGTTTCAAGATGCAAGTGTGGACAGTCAGCAAACTCGCTGTGTAAAAAAACAAAAAAAACACACTGAACCTAAACTTCTAGGTGGTGGTTGTTTTTGCGGTCTTTTTCTGTTTATAGGCTAACACAGGCTATATGAGCTGAACTTGTACCAGAACATTAGCTGTCCCTGTGAACATTATTACCCAAGTGGGACCACCATGTCTTCATGGCTAGTGGCATGTGCCATCAGGAAACCCCTGGGGGATGAGGGAGGGGTCTGGGGATGTTGTGGCTGCAGATAAGGATTAACCCCCTGCTGCCTGTCTACCCCCCATCTGTGACCAAGACCTTGACTCAACACCTCCTCACTGCTGCTACTTGAGTCTCAGGCATGCTAAACACACACATACAGACTCCAACCCTAGGTCACAACGTGCAAGGAGAATCATAGTACACAGTAAAGCCTATTGACCTAAAACATGTAATGCTCTGTGGGAAGGCGGTTACATACCAGCAGCTCGGACTGTATTGCTCACAGTACGGTATGGAAACGTCCTTTACCATTTGTCATTATTGTTGTCACTCACTGTCATTCTCTCTCCCCACTCTTTCCCCTCCCTCCCTCCTTTTACAGAATGAGACCAGGGAGACGTTGCTGGGGTTTAACATGGTAAACTACAGAGCCTGTAAGAACTTATGGAAGACCTGTGTAGAACACCACACCTTCTTCCGTCTGGACCGGCCCGTTCCCCCCCAGAAGAACTTCTTTGCCCACTACTTTACCCTGGGCTCCAAGTTCCGTTACTGGTAGGCGAAAATCCCCATTGCCAACCATGAGCATGCCCGCGCGCGCACACACACACACACACACACACACACGCCCACCCACACCCTCGCAAAACACTGTCATTGAAATGTCAACACAGGTACAATGTTTGCTAGGTCACAATGACAGGTTCCATCAATCATCAGTGTTTGGGGAGTTACATTAGCTGTTGGCTATCGTGCTCTCATCTTGGAGAAAAGTAGTTGAATTATTAACCATGCCCCAGAACTGAGCTTGTTTTTCAAAATGCTTTTTAGTTTTTTTGGGGAAAAGGGAGTTCTTCTATTATTCATATGGACTCATTTCTCAGATGTAGTTTAGAAATAGTACAAACAAATGTAAACTGTTCACTGTTGAAATTTAAATACTTGAATATTTGCTCTGAGCTGTGAGTGGGGGTGATGAGGGGGCTAAAACTTCAGCGTTTCATCGTTCTAGATTGTGCTGTGACAAACCGGGGTTTTGGAGAAAAGTCTGAGACATGGTTGAAACAGAAACACGAAGTGGAGAGTTTTTTTATGCATTATTGAAGCACATGTTGGGAAGTAAGGTGCCGTTTGTAATATGTGGCTGAATGGTATTAAATGATGGTTGGATGTTGTTTGAACGTTGTCTCTGCAGCGGGAGGACAGAGGTGCAGTCGGTGCAGTATGGCAAAGAGAAGGGGATCAAGGACCGGGTGTTCGCCAGGTACATAATGCACCACTGTACTGTCTGTACATGTATATGAACAGATGCATTCTGAATGTATCTGTTAGGCCGCGTTACTGCTATAAGGTCCTCTAAGAGTAAGACTGCCTAAATCTGTAATGCCCAAAGTCAAGTGATGGTGAACGAGCACCAGCTAATTAGCATTCATCTACTGCCTTATTATTGCCCCTCTACTCGGAGGTGATGTAGGATGAATTAGTGTTGATGGGCCAAACATAACATCCTAGTCTCACAGCTTATATCTTTATCTCTGAGCTTGGGCCTCAGTCAGCATCAACATCTGGGCTTAAGACTGGATTGTTTCATAACTCTGGCTGTGTCAAAGATGGCACCCTATTCCCTATTTAGTGCACTCTATGTGTGCCCTGGTTAAAGGTAGTGCACTATATAGGGTGCCTTTTTTCCATCTCCCTTATCACACAGTCCTCCATCCCATTGGTCAGCAGTATCACTTTCTCCTTGGCTCGGTCATGTGATTGTGTTTCCTTTCTGAGTAGGTCTCCCAGTAAGCCCCTGGCCAGGAAGTTGATGGGCGGGACAGACTGGGAGGCTGTGAGCCGGAACAGCCTATCAGACGAGAGGCTGGAGACCCAGAGCCTGCCCACACGCTCCCCACCCGGAACCCCTAACCAGTAAGTTCCTGACATGTCCTAATATAATTGCATGTCCTAATATAATGCCTACATATCAAGAGATGGCGAGACAGACGGTGCATTTGGAAAGTATTCAGACCCCTTCCCTTTTACCTACTTTTGTTGCATTACAGCCTTATTCTAAAATTGATTAAATTAATTGTTTTTCTCAGCAATCTACACACACTTCCCCATAATGACAAAGCAAAAACAGGTTTTTAGAAATATTTGCAAATGTATTACCTTATTTACATAAGTAGTCAGACCCTTTGCTATAAGACTTGAAATTGAGCTCCGGTGCATCCTGTTTCCATTGATCATCCTTGATGTTTCTACAACTTGATTAAAGTCCACCTGCGGTCAATTCAATTGATTGATTTGGAAAGGAACACACCTGTCTATCTAAGGTCCCACACTTGACAGTGCATGTCAGAGCAAAAACCAAGCCTTGAGGTCAAAGGATTTGTCTGTAGACCAGCAGCTCAGTGGTGTTGATGGTGCTTTGTGAATGTTGACCTGTTTTAAGGTCTTGCTCACATCAGCTACAGAGAGCGTGATCACAGTTGTCCGGAACAGCTGGTGCTCTCATGCATGCTTCAGTGTTGCTTGCTTCGAAGTGAGCATAAAAGGCATTTAGCTCATCTGTTAGGCTCACGTCACTGGGCAGCTCGTGGCTGCGTTTCCCTTTGTAGTCTGTGATATTTTTCAAGCCCTGCCACATCCGACGAACATCAGAGCTGGTCTAGTAGGATTCAATCTTAGTCCTGTATTGACACTTTGCCTGTTTGATGGTTCGCCTGAGGGCATAGCAGGATTTCTTATGAGCTTCTGGATTAGCATCCCGCTCCTTGAAAGCAGCGCTAGCCTTTAGCTCGGTGCGGATGTTGCCTGTAATACATGGCTTCTGGTTGGGAAATGTATGTACGGTCACTGTGGGGACGTTGGAAGATTTCCACTATTATTCCCATGAAGCAAAGGTAACGGAACTAAATGACTATCACCCCATAGCACTCACTTCTGTCATCATGAAGTGCTTTGAGGGGCTAGTTAAGGATCCTATTACCTCTACCTGACACCCCAATAGATTCACAGACGATGCAATCGCCTGCAGACTGCACTATCCCATCTGGACAAGAGGAATGCCTATGTAAGAATGCTGTTCATTGACTATAGCTCAGCATTCAACACCATAGTACCCTCCAAGCTCATCGTTAAGCTCGGGGCCCTGGATCTGAACCCCGTCCTGTGCAACTGTGTCCTGGACTTTCTGATGGGCCGCCCCCTAGGTGGTGAAGGTGGGAAACAGCACCTCCGCTTCGCTGATCCTCAACAGAGGGGCTACACAAGGGTGCGTGCTCAGCCCCCTCCTGTACTCCTTGTTTACACATGACTGTGTGGCCACTCACGCCTCCAACTCAGTCATGAAGTTTACAGACGACACAACAGTAGTAGACCTGATTACCAACAATGACGAGACAGCCTACAGAGAGGAGGTGAGTGCCCTGGGAGAGTGGTGCCAGGAAAATAACCTCTCAACCAACCTCAAAGAAAAGTTACTGATTGTGGACTTCAGGAAACAGCAGAAGGAGCACGCCCCTATCCACATCCACATCGACGGGACCGCAGTGGAGCAGGTGGAAAGCTTAAAGTTATTCGTCAGGAATGTGTACGCCGATCTGAAATGGTCCACCCACACAGACAGTGTGGTGAAGGTGCAACAACGCCTCTTCAACCTCAGGAGGCAGAAGAAATTTGGCTTGTCACCTAAAACCGTCACAAACTTTTACAGATGCCCAATTGAGATAATTCTGTTGGGCTATATCACCACCTGGTACCGAAACTGCACAGACCGCAAGGGTGGTGCAGTCTGTCCAACGCATCACCGGAGGCAATCTACCTACCCTCCAGGACACCTACAGCACCAAATGTCATAGGAAGGCCAAAAAGATCAAGGACATCAACCACCCGAGCCACGGCCTGTTCACGCCACTATCAACCAAAAGGCGAGGTCAGTACAGGTGCATCAAAGCAGGTACCGAGAAACTGAAAAACAGCTATCTCAAGGCCATCACTAGCCGGCTTCCACCCGGTTACACAAACACGACACCTTTTAGGTTGCTGCCCTATATACAATTGAAGTCGGAAGCTTAGCCAAATACATTGAAACTCAGTTTTTCACAATTCCTGATATTTAATCCTAGTAAAAATTCCCTGTCTTTGGTCAGTTAGGATCACCACTTTATTTTAAGAATGTGAAATGTCAGGATAATAGTGGAGAGAAAGATTGATTTCAGCTTTTTTTCCTTTTTCCACAAGCTTCCCACAATAAGTTGGGTGAATTTTGGCCCATTCCTCCTGACAGAGCTGGTGTAACTGAGTCAGGTTTGTAGGCCTCCTTGCTCGCACACGCTTTTCAGTTCTGCCCACAAATGTTCTATAGGATTGAGGTCAGGGCTTTGTGATGGCCACTCCAATACCTTGACTTTGTTGTCCTTAAGCCATTTTGCCACAACTTTGGAAGTATGCTTGGGGTCATTGTTCATTTGGAAGACCCATTTGCGACCAAGCTTGAACTTCCTGACTGATGTCTTGAGATGTTGCTTCAATATAGCCACATAATTTTCTTCCCTCATGATGCCATCTATTTTGTGAAGTGCACCAGTCCCTCCTGCAGCAAAGCACCTTCGCAACATGTTGCCACCCCTGTGCTTCACGGTTGGGATGGTGTTCTTCAGCTTGCAAGCCTCCCCCTTTTTCCTCCAAATATAACGATGTCATTATGGCCAAACAGTTCTATTTTTGTTTCATCAGACCAGAGGACATTTCTCCAAAATGTACGATCTTTGTCCCCATGTGTATTTGCAAACTGTAGTCTGGCTTTTTTATGGCGGTTTTGGAGCAGTGGCTTCTTCCTTGCTGAGCGGTCTTTCAGGTTATGTCAATTTAGGACTCGTTTTACTGTGGATATAGATACTTTTGTACCTGTTTCCTCCAGCATCTTCACAAGGTCCTTTGCTGTTCTGGGATTGATTTGCACTTTTTGCACCAAAGTACGTTCATCTCTAGGAGACAGAACGCGTCTCCTTCCTGAGCGGTATGACGGCTGTGTGGTCCCATGGTGTTTATACTTGCGTACTATTGTTTGTACAGATGAACGTGGTACCTTCAGGCGTTTGGAAATTGCTCCCAAGGATGAACCAGACTTGTGGAGGTCTCCCTTTTTTTTTTCTGAGGTCTTAGCTGATTTCTTTAGATTTTCCCATGATGTCACGCAAGGAGGCACTGCGTTTGAAGATAGGCCTTGAAATACAGGTACACCTCCAATTGACTCAAATTGTCAAATAGCCTATCAGAAGCTTCTAAAGCCATGACATCATTTTCTGGAATTTTCCAAGCTGTTTAAAGGCACAGTCAACTTGGTGTATGTAAACTTCTGACCCACTGGAATTGTGATACAGTGGAATAATCTGCCTGTAAACAATTGTTGGAAAAATGACTTGTCATGCACAAAGTAGATGTCCTAACTGACTTGCAAAAACTATAGTTTTTTAACAGTAAGTTTGTGGATTGGTTGAAAATTAGTTTTAATGACTCCAACCTCAGTGTATGTAAACTTCCGACTTCAACTGTACATAGTTGGAATCACTGGCCACTTTAATAATGGAACAATTAAATAATATTAATGTTTACATACTGCTTTACTCACCTCATATGTATATACTGTATTTGATTCTATTGTATTTTAGTCAATGGCAATATTTGATATATTTCTTAATTCCATTCTTTTACTTTTAGATTTGTGTGTGTTGTTGTGAATTGATAGATACTACTGCGCCGTTGGAGAATTTCGCTACACCCGCAATAATATGTGTATGTGACCAATACAATTTCATTTGATTTAGAGCTCCGAGACAGGATTGTGTTGAGGCACAGATCTGAGGACGGGTGCAAAAAAGTTTCTGCAGCATTGAAGGTCCCCGAGAACACAGTGGCCTCCATCATTCTTAAATGAAAGTTTGGAACCACCTAGACTCTTCCTAGAGTTGGCCTCCTGGCCAATCTGAGCAATCGAAGGAGAAGGGCCTTTGTCAGGGAGTTGACCAACCCAATGGTCACTCTGACAGAGGTCCAGAGTTCCTCTGTGGAGATGGGGAACCTTCCAGAAGGACAACTGTCTCTGCAGCACTCCACCAATCAGGCTTTTATGGTAGTGTGGCCAGACAGAAGCCACTCCTCAGTAAAAGGCACATGACAGCCCACTTGGAGTATGCCAAAAGGCACCTAACGATTCTCAGACCATGAGAAACAAGATTCTCTGGTCTGATGAAACCAAGATTGAACTCTTTGGCATGAATGCTCAGCGTCACGTCTGGAAGAAACCTGGCACCATCCTTAAGGTGAAACATGGTGGCACGTGCTGTGGGGATGTTTTTCAGTGGCAGGGATTGGGAAACTAGTCAGGATCGAGGGAAAGATGAACGGAGCAAAGTATAGAAAGATCCTTGAAAACCTGCTCCAGAGTGCTCAGAACCTCAGACTGGGGTGAAGGTTCACCTTCCAACAGGACAACGACCCAAAGCACACAGCCAAGACAATGCAGGAGTGGCTTCACATCCAACCTGACAGAGCATCTGCCAAAGGTGCTTCAACAAAGTATTAAGTAAAGGGTCTGAATACTTGTGTAAATGTGATTTTTATTTTAAATACATTTGCAAAAACCTGTTTTTGCTTTGTGATTATGGGGTGTTGTGTGTAGATTGAGGGGATGTAATCAATTTTAGAATAAGGCTGTAACATAACACGTAATGCGGCTAAAGTCAAGGTGACTGAATACTTCCTGAATGCACTGTACATTGTGAGGGAATTCCAGTTCCAATACCTTCGGTAATGGTACTGACACATTTCATTGCATGAGTGAAAGGAATTATACACATTCAAATGTATCAGAGAGCTGGACAAAACATCATAGAATCCAAATAAAATATAAGTTTTCCAACTGTGGATAGCGTACATTCAATTGCTTTGATTACACACACAATCCTCCTCACCACCGATTTGTGTGTATGCGTGCAGCCGGAACTCGTTCATACAGGAAGGGACAAGGATGCGGCCGTCGTCGGTTGGGCACCTGGTGGACCATGTGATTCACGCCTCGCCCAGCCTCCCTGTCTTCTCCAATCACAAATTCGCGTCCTCTATCCAGGCCGACTCTACCCTGTAAGTCTGCTACCACACTCTCACCCCAATCACGAGTCAGCCTCATCCACTCAAGGCAACTGCATCAGACTGGACTCCACTTGTAAGTCTGACCCCTTGTGGACACTGGACACACTGCAGTAGTGAGGAAGATGAGAGAGGTGGTGGTTATGAGTAGCCCTGTTGACATGACTGCATGATCTGACCAGGAACAACTCTGGCCCCTAGTTATAGCCCGGTACAAGAGACTAGGCCTACACTGAAACAATATGTTTGTGCTCAGAAAAGACTGTCAAACATTATAATGGAAGGTCTCTCACCAGCTCCCTCCCAAAAAAACACCACTATAGTTGTTAATGAGGATGAAAGTTGGTGACAGTGCATAGATTCCACTGTTAAAGTCCCCACTAAAGCCGCTGTCTAAAAATCTATGGGAGCCACATTAAATAGGACTTGACAGTTCCAGTGCCATGCTGTCTACTCCGACTGCTGAAACAGCTGATTTTTAACGGTTAGCCTGTGGTCTGTGGCTTACAATTACAGTTCACACCCTTTCCCAAATGTCATTTAATGGGCTTAAATGGAAACAGAGACTTTGAACACGGGCTGTAAAAAAGTGAAGTGTTTACAGCTCTGGGGGCATGGAGGGGGTTCGGCAGGGCTGGGATGGAGCAGGATGGGGGTGGGGGGGGGGGTGATCCACACAGTACTAGTAACAATAATAATGCCTTTGGCCTGTCTGACTGGGAGCCGTATAACCCTCTTAGGTCAAAATGCCCGTGGCTCTAGTCTACTGCAGTGTTGGTCCACTGACATCTGAGAGTAGCCTAACCACTGGGCTACTAGGGTTGGATTGCGCTGATGAGTGGGGCTATGTTCAACTTGTAAACCCAGCTCTGGCCTCACCCTGTCCCGCTCCCACCCTCTGTTGTCCCTCTGCTCGTCATCCCAACCTCAACCTTCAGCCAACCCTGTACTCCAGTTCTTTTGGCTGTTATGTTCTTCGAGATGCCTTTCAGAGTTCCAGTAACTGTTTATTATTAG
The DNA here is from genome assembly GCF_901001165.1 of Salmo trutta. Lineage (NCBI taxonomy): Eukaryota > Metazoa > Chordata > Actinopteri > Salmoniformes > Salmonidae > Salmo > Salmo trutta. The sequence goes on from NC_042980.1 coordinate 19,692,334, forward strand.
GCTAGATTGGCTAAGTGCCACTAGGAGTGGAGGACGATTAATAGCCTGTCTGTCGGAGTCTCTCCATATGTTTCTGTCTTATCTTAGAGCCGGAATGGTTTTTATATGTTCTGCTGTGTTATCTTACCAATAACTATGTCACCAGCATTAGTACAGATACTGCACCTGTACTGGAAATGAAGGGAATAGTTCTGACACTTGCATAATCCCTATTTTAAAGTATGCATATGCACACAAACATGCCTACACTCACCATATATACTTTCTCTCCCTATTTCGCTCTCATTTCATTTCTGCGTTCACACACACAGGCACACGCGTACATGCACACTTGCACGCACCCACATTCCGTGCCAAGCCATTTGCTCATCTCTTGTCACTGACCCAGAAGATGACATAACCACCTGCTCACATTATTGCTATATCCGGTGACACACACACACGCACATAGATTCTCTCTTCTGCTCTCTCAAAAATAAACATAAAAACAACCATATTCCCTGTCACGTAGCCTTAGCTCAGTGAGGATAAGGTTTCAGGCGGTTGAAACCAAAGCATAGCGACCAGGTCATGTAATACCCCCCCCCCTCTACAACCTGATCTGTAAACCAGGAAAACATCCCACTACACTGTCACTTGAAAGGCGGCTGACCCTAGACTGTCCTTTAAAGAATAAAGAGAATATTGAACTTTCCCTGACTTTACAGTCATTGTGAAAAAGGACCGCAATTGTAGCATGTTATAACTTATTGTCTTGATGTAATTAGCGGAATACACCCATCTGTTTTTGTAAAGTTAACTATCCAACATTTCAGACCAAGATACTCGAGCTTAAACTAGTATTTGATAAAGTCTGTTACGTTGTGTTAATGTGGTCAGTAAGCAGTAGTCCTGCCCGTCTCTCCCTCCCCCCAGCCCTGTGGCTGATGTCAGCATAGTGTCTGTTTAGTTTGGAGAGGCCTGTCTGTCCTTCCTGCAGGGTCCCCCTCTGGACCAGGCCAGTGTCTCCTGTGTTGTGACACCAGCCCGGCATACAGGACGCTAAACAAAGACAATGTGCTGTGACTGGCCTCTACTCACCCTGGGCCTCCTGTGAATTCTGTGGTTGAATGACTAGGATGGTTAGGTACACTTTAACACACCCCCACTGTGACTAGGCGGGTTAGGTACACAAAGAGCCATATACTGTATATAGAGTTCAGCCAGGTTTTAGCACGGCTGCCATGTTGGAGCCTTTATTCTCTAAATGTTTGTGGTGAAATTCTGAAGTTACCTGCTGTAAACAAGCAAAACAGAGCAGCTGATTTAAGACATTTCTATTGCGTTGCTTTTGGGATAATGTGTATCCTAGTCTGTACTGTGTTGTGGTGTCAACAAATTGCATATCTGCATTCAATGGACATCTTCATAGGTTTTGAAACTATCAGAAATAAACACCACAACGTGGAAGCGGCACATAAATCACATTCCCAGTGGGTCAGAAGTTTACATGCACTCAATTAGTATTTGGTAGCATTGCCTTTAAATTGTTTAATTTGGGTCAAACATTTTGGGTAGCCTTCCACAAGCTTCCCACAATAAGTTGGGTGAATTTTGGCCCATTCCTCCTTAGAGCTGGTGTAACTGAGTCAGGTTTGTAGGCCTCCTTGCTTGCACACACTTTTTCAGTTCTGCCTACTAGAGGTCGACCGATTTTAACACCGATACCGATTTATTGGAGGACCCACAAAGGCCGATACCGATTAATCGGCTGATTTTTGTAATTTATTTTTTATTTGTAATAATGACAATTACAACAATACTGAATGAACACATATTTTAACTTAATATAATACATCAATAAAATCAATTTAGCCTCAAATAAATAATGAAACATGTTCAATTTGGTTTAAATAATGCAAAAACAAAGTGTTGGAGAAGAAAGTAAAAGTGCAATATGTGCCATGTAAAAAAGCTAACGTTTAAGTTCCTTGCTCAGAACATGAGAACATATGAAAGCTGGTGGTTCCTTTTAACATGCGTCTTCAATATTCCCAGGTAAGATGTTTTAGGTTGTAGATATTATAGGAATTATAGGACTATTTCTCTCTATACGATTTGTATTTCATATACCTTTGATTATTGGATGTTCTTATAGGCACTTTAGCCTTGCCAGTGTAACAGTATAGCTTCCATCCCTCTCCGTGCTCATACCTGGGCTTGAACCAGGAACACATCAACAACAGCCACCCTCGAAGCAGCGTTACCCACGTAGAGGAAGGGGAAACAACTACTCCAAGTCTCAGAGCGAGTGACGTTTGAAACGCTATTAGCGCGCACCCGGCTAACTAGCTAGCCATTTCACATGGGTTACACCAGCCTAATCTTGGGAGTTGACAGGCTTGAAGTCATAAACAGCACAATGCATTGCGAAGGGCTGCTGGCAAAACGCACGAAAGTGCTATTTTGAATGAATGCTTACGAGCCTGCTGGTGCCTACCACCGCTCAGTCAGACTGCTCTATCAAATCTTAATTATAACATAAATACTAGCCTTAGGTCATTAATATGGTCGAATCCGGAAACTATCATCTCGAAAACAAAACGTTATTCCTGTTACATTGCACAATCTTCAATGTTATGGCATAATTACGTAAAATTCTGGCAAATTAGTTCGCAACGAGCCAGGCGGCCCAAACTGTTGCATATACCCTGACTGTGTGCAATGAATGCAAAATGACACAATTTCACCTGGTTAATATTGCCTGCTAACCTGGATTTCTTTTAGCTAAATATGCAGGTTTAAAAATATATACTTCTGTGTATTGATTTTAAGAAAGGCATTGATGTTTATGGTTAGGTACAGTCGTGCAACGATTGTGCTTTTTTCGCAAATGCGCTTTTGTTAAATCATCCCCGTTTGGCGAAGTCTGCTGTCTTTGTTAGGAAGAAATAGTCTTCACAGTTCAACGAGCCAGGCGGCCCAAACTGCTGCATATACCCTGACTCTGTTTGCAAGAGAAGTGACACATTTTCCCTAGTTAAAAGAAATTCATGTTAGCAGGCAATATTAACTAAATATGCAGGTTTAAAAATATATACTTGTGTATTGATTTTAAGAAAGACATTGATGTTTATGGTTGGAGCAACGTGTACCTAAGCGATTATATGCAATGCAGGACAGGCTAGATAAACTAGTAATATCATCAACCATGCGTAGTTAACTAGTGATTATGATTGATCGTTTTTTATAAGATAAGTTTAATGCTAGCTAGCAACTTACCTTAGCTTCGTACTGCATTCGCGTAACCTCGTGGAGTGCAATGTAAAGCAGGTGGACTAGTTAACCGTAAGGTTGCAAGATTGAATCCCTGAGCTGACAAGGTAAAAATCTGTCGTTCTGCCCCTGAACAAGGCAGTTAACCCACCGTTCCTAGGCCGTCATTGAAAATGTGTTCTTAACTGACTTGCCTAGTTAAATAAAGGTCTAAAAATAATAATAAAAAATAATCGGCCAAATCGGCATCCAAAAATACCGATTTCCGATTGGTATGAAAACTTGAAATCGGGCCTAATTAATCGGCCATTCCCATTAATCGGTCGACCTCTACTGCCTACACATTTTCTATAGGATTGAGGTCAGGGCTTTGTGATGGCCACTCCAATACATTGACTTTGTTGTTCTTAAGCAATTTTGCCACAACTTTGGAAGTATGCTTGGGGTCATTGTCCATTTGGAAGACCGATTTGCGACCAAGCTTGAACTTCCTGACTGATGTCTTGAGATGTTGCTTCAATATATCCATATCATTTTCCTATCTCATGATGCCAACCATTTTGTGAAGTGCACCAGTCCCTCCTGCAGCAAAGCACCCCCACAACATGATGCTGCCACCCCCATGCTTCACGGTTGGGATGGTGTTCTTCGGCTTGCAAGCCTCCCCCTCTTTCCTCTAAACATAACATGGTCATTATGGCCAAACTTCTGGCCCACTGGAATTGTGATTCAGTGAATTATAAGTGAAATAATATGTCTGTAAACAATTGTTGTAAAAATTATTTGTGTAATGCGCAAATTAGATATCCTAACCGACTTGCCAAAACTATAGTTTGTTAACAAGAAATGTGTGGAGTGGTTGAAAAACAAGCTTTAATGACTCCAACTTAAGTGTATGTTAACTTCCGTCTTCAGCTGTATGTATGTATGTATGCATGTATGACTCTGGGTACACAGAATAACACCCACCCACTGTGTCTCCCTGTTAGAGAATGTACTGTAGCAGCTCTGCTTTGCTATTGGCTAATGGCCACAGGGGCAACTGGAGTCTCAGCTAAACCAGCTCTGATTTGCTCAATGGCTTACTGAGTTCTGTTGGATTTTAGAAAATGGAAGGTGTCTTATCTTGAAAAAGGATCATGGACTTCACTGACAGAAGGTACGGTACCATTAGCTAACATTGTCTCTCTCTACAGATCCCCAGAGACAGTAGATGGTCAGCCCCCGGCACTGCCTCCCAAACAGTCCAGGAAGAACCTGAGCCAGATGATCCAGGACCACTCCCAGCAGAGTCTCCTAGACAACCACATCAATGAGATGTACGATATCCCCATGGCAACCGACAAATCCACGGTAAGACCACCCCATAGATTTACTGGTAACTGACAAAATAAAGGAACCGCCAACATAAAGTGTCCTAATAGGGCGTTAGGCCACCACGAGCCAGAACAGCTTCAATGCACCCTGGCATAGATTCTACATGTCTGGAACTCTATTGGAGGGATGTGACACCATTCTTCCACAAGAAATTCCATTATTTTGTGTTTTGTTGATAATGGTGGAAAACGTTGTCTCCGGCGCTGCTCCAGAGTCTCCCATAAGTGTTCAATTGAATTGCTCATCAAGGCATTCAGTGACCACTCGTTAGTACCGAGAGATACTTTTTTAAAACTTATTAACCAACGTTATTATTCTTTTTTTTTTTTTAAACTAATTGACCAACGTGCGTTCAATTATTTGAATTCCATTTCGTTCGATTTTTATCTGTGAGCTCGATGTGCAGTTTCTGTAGAGATAAGTCGAATGAAGCCTGAACTGTGCGAAGTAGTTGGGAATTCCAACAGGCCAATATTCTACAGTTTTGTACAAAAAATGTGGTAATTAACTATAATGACCATGATCCATTGCGCGCCTGCTTAAATTTGTCTGGTATGTGCGGAGCAGAAAGAGACGAGAGAACGCTTGATCGAGAGAAAGCAGTTGCTTTGAGCTTGAAAGTACATGATCTAATTGATTTGAAGGTTGATATTCATCAGTCATAAAAGTATGCCTTATTTACTTTGAAGAACTACTAAAATAGTGATTTTTGTCAGACAGTATAGGCAGCAGCTCTATAGAGATGACTGGGAATGAAATAGTCATCAAATAAAACAATTATTTTATTAAAGTGTAAAAGTAATGTAAATAAATGATGGTTAAGTGATGAGCAGTAATAGGTGCTTGTATTGAATTGCTCTATTATTCTGTGTTACAGCATTAAACCCACATAATGCAGTGCTTTTAAAGTGGAACTGACAGCATTAAACTATTTTGCGGATATAAAACAGACAATCATAATATCAAGTCAAAAATATCAAATTCCCAGTTTGTGCTACAAAACCAACTTTGTATGAGGTTTTTATAATAGGTTTTATTTGACTCAGTGTTCCATGATGCACACGAAGGCATTGCTGGCGGAATAGATGGAATGCAGTTCAATGCATGATTTAATATAATCCACCAATGCATTTGTTGGTAGTCCACATTTTTTTTTTACTATCAGGTTGTAAATCACATAGCCTAGTGCATTGTTTGCTGCCTCCATTCGGGATGCACTTTTTCAGTTTCAATGACTTAATATTTTGGACAGAAACAGACGAATGTAACTAAGGCTGGGAATGTCAATACAAACTAAGCGCAATGACCACAAGTCAGTCATAACATGGCTAATAGGCTAGCGTATCTATTTACGTAGCAAGCAAAAAAAACACAGTCTAACATTAGCTAGCTAGCTGCTAGGAGGGTTTTTAATTGAAGGAGTGGTGAGTGAATGACTTTTCCCGATATCGTTATTTTTTGGTGGCAATACCCAGCTAGAGATGCAGGTGCCATTTGGTTAGCTAGCAAGAACTTGAACGACTGTTATCCATTTAGAGTGAATTCGCGAACGCAAGAGATATGCTATCTACTCCGATTTCAGAGCACTGTCTTCTTTAGTGTCCCAGATCACAGAATAACTGATGCATTTACGGATGCGCAACACCTGCCGAATATGACCGGTGTCAGTAAACGTAGGTAATAAAATGATTTGTTAGTCACAAACGCTCTAGATAACATGTAAACAGCCTAGCTAACCAGCTCTGCTAGGGCGAGTAAAATGGTCAGTGAGGTGTTCTATAATTTGTGTTTGGAAGTAGCTATAGCAAGCTAGCCAACTTTAGCCAGGAAGGCAAGCTGCAGAAGGACGAGTAGGCTACAATTCCCCATTGTTTATCAGTGCACATTTGAGATGGTTTATCTAATGTTCCTCTGTTATATTTTAGCTCATCTTGCTCTGGCTAGCATTAGTTTTTGGTCTTGTTGATGTTCATAACTGAGGGAAAGAGAGCCTACTATCTCATGGTTGTTTGATCAATATGATTGTAAAGTTCCCAAATGTAAGAGGACTCCCGTGGTATTTACATATTTGCAGAAATCCATTCAGGTGTATTTTGTGGCTTTTGGCGAATGTGTTGTAATGATCTAAAGTCACTCTGTTGCAGCTGCCTGTAAACACACAGTCCAGTTTAAAGTGAATGATGGCAGGCCCTACTGCCTGTAAACACACAGTCCAGTTTAAAGTGAATGATGGCAGGCCCTACTGCCTGTAAACACACAGTCCAGTTTAAAGTGAATGATGGCAGGCGTGTGTGGCAAATGGCTTGTTTGCATGACAAAGTGAGAATATATTTTTAGTGATTTTGCAAATGTATAATAAATAAAAAAACAACCTTATTTACATAAGTATTCAGACCTTTTGCTGAGACTTGAAATTTTGCTCAGGTGCATCCTGTTTCCATTGATCATCCTTGAGATGTTTGTACAACTTGATTGGAGTCCACCTGTGGAAAATTAAATTTATTGGACATGATTTGGAAAGTCACACACCTGTCTATATAAGGTCCCACAGTTGATAGTGCATGTCAGAGAAAAAAACAAGCTATGAGGTCGAAGGATTTGTCCGTAGAGCTACGAGACAGGATTGTGTCGAGGCACAGATCTGGGGAAGGTTACCAAAAAATGTCTGCATCACTGAAGGTCCCCAAGAACACAGTCGCCTCCATCATTCTTAAATGGAAGAAGTTTAGAGCCACCAAGACTCTTCCTGGAACTGGCTGCCTGGCCAAACTGAGCAATCAAAGGAGAAGGGCCTTGGTGAGGGAGGTGACCAAGAACTGGATGGTCACTCTGACAGCACTCCAGAGTTCTTCTGAGGAGATGAGAGAACCTTCAAGAAGGACAACCATCTCTGCAGTGCTCCACCAATCAGGCATTTATGGTAGATTGGCCAGATGGAAGCCACTCCTCAGTTAAAGGTACATGATAGCCTGCTTGGAGTTTGTGAAAAGGCACCTAAAGACTCTCAGACAATGAGAAACAAGATTCTCTGGTCTGATGAAACCAAGATTGAGCTCTTTGACCTGAATTGCCAAGTGTCACGTCTAGAGGAAACATGGCACCATCTCTATGGTGAAGCATGGTGGTGGCAGCATCATGCTGTGGGGATGTTTTTCAGTGGAAGGGACTGGGAGTCTAGTCAGGATTGAGGGAAAGATGACCTGAGTAAAGTACAGAGATCCTTGATTTAAAAACCTGCTCCAGAGTGCTCAGGACTTCAGACGGGCGAAGGTTTACCTTCCAACAGGACAACGACCCTAAGCACACAGCCAAGACAATGCAGGAGTGGCTTCGGGACAAGTCTCAATGTCCTTGAGTAGCCCAGCCAGAGCCCAGACTTGAACCTGATTGAACATCTGAGAGACCTGAAAAGAGCTGTGCATTTGCAAAAATGTCTAAACCTATATTTGCTTTGTCTTTATGGGGTATTGTGTGTAGATGGGGGGGGGGGGGGGGGGGGTGTTTGATTAAGGCTGTAATGTAACAAAATGTTGAAAAAGTCAAGGGGTCTGAATACTTTCCGAATGCACTGTATGTAATTCCCAAATATTTAAGAATTTATGAAAACGTGAATTACCATATTTAAGAATTCAGAATTCTTTTCAGTGTCATTCTTCCTGGGGGTGTATATGAACAGATTTTAATAAGATTTGTGGATAAAATGCTGTACGTTCCACTTTAATGTCTTTTTTTAATTTTTTTAAATCAAAACCAAAATCAAAAACCGTGATCATTTTTTTGAATAATCGAACCGAAACCAAGCCTACATTACAAAAGCACTAATCGCTCAGCACTACCACTCGTTCCCTCTGGATGTGGGCATTTTCATCCTATGGGGGCATAGCCATGGTAGACAAAATAATGGTCTGCCCACCATTTATTTCATGACCCTAAGCATGATGTGATGTTAATTGCTTAATTTACTCACCTGTGGGGAAGCACCTGCTTTCAATATACTTAGTTTATTTCATTATTTTCTATTATATTGGCAGTTAACTGTAGATTGATGGATGCCTCATTATGTGATCTTTAACCCATAGCATTTCCCACCCACTTGACTACTTCAAAATGGTGAAAGTCCTCAATGGTGCTACCCATGCTAAAACAGGCTTTTGGGCTGTAGACTTTTGGGGTGTAAGCCTATGAACCACCCTGGCTGCCTGACACATTTACTGTTCATGGTTTTCATGATGTTCCACAATGGGTTAATTCAGTTGTACGGAAATGATTTAAAACAAAGGCCAGGAGGCTTTCTTGACCTTGTGACCTCTGAAGAACTCTAGGCCCTTCAGAAGCTCTTTAGGCTGTGATAGCCTTTCCAATGTAGACCTGTATTAACACGTCTCTTCCTCTACAGCTGAACGGTGTTGTCTCTCACGACAATCTGGTTTTGCTCAAGATAAGGCCGGATGATAGTGGACGATTTGGCTTCAATGTCAAGGTGAGACCTCTGCCAACAGTATAATTATATGCCGTAACATGCGCCCAGAGGGTAATCTCCTGGCCCTACTAATACTGATCCTATATAGGGCGGCAGGTAGCTTAGCGTTTAGCCACTAACCCTAAGGTTGCTGGTTCGAATCCCCGAGCCGACTAGGTGAAAAGTCTGTTGCGCTCTTGAGCAATACACTGAACCCAAATTGCTCCTGTAAATCACTCCGGATAATAGGCAGATTATTTACCCCTCTCCATTGCCTTGGTTTTAGGGTGGAGCTGATCAGAAGATGCCTGTCATTGTGTCTCGTGTGGCCCCTGGGACATCCGTATGTTAAAAACCCATCACTAGCAACACCCCATATATTTACAGTACACATACTCATGTTGTCCTCTATGAGATAATCAAACAACCTCTCACTTGTTCTATCACTTCCACCCTCTCACTCACACTGAATTTCTCACATTTCTCTTTCTCTATTTCTCGCTCTCTGTATATCTACCCCTCGTCTCACTCTCTTGCTATTTCTCTTTCTCCTCCCTCTCGCTCTCTCTTCCCCCTCTCACTCACTCTCATTCTGACTCTCACACACAGCATATGAAACGTTCCATTGTTTGGAGCAAGGAGTAAGAAGAGTCAGTCGTACAGTAAACTCACACTTGTGCTGTAGCTCAGTAAATTAACTGGTCTGATTTGACGTCACTTAGCAGCAGTCCATTCACAGCTCCGCTAACAAGGCTTCAGGATGTTACTCTGATGTTGATGAAGTCAAAGTGAACCAACAACAGTTAGTCCTCTTTGTTGTAATTTACCACAAGCTATTGCTACGGGGCCCATATTCACAAAGGGTCACAGAGACAGAGTAGGACTGCTGATACAGGATCAGTTTTGACTTTTAGATCATAATGAAGGATGATATGGACAGGGCAAACCTGATCCTTGATCAGTAGTCTTACTCTGAGACACTTACTCTATGAATGAAGGCCTAGTATTGTAGTCTATTCTCCCCAGTATCACTCTAACCACTTGGCCCAACTGTGTTCTGACTGCATTCTTCTCCAACCCTCTACAGGCCGACCTGTGTGTCCCTCGTCTGAACGAAGGTGACCAGGTGGTTTTGATCAACGGTCGTGATATCTCAGAGCACACTCACGACCAGGTGGTCATGTTCATCAAGGCCAGCTGTGAGAGCCACTCAGGAGAGCTCATCCTATTGGTCAGGCCCAATGGTGAGGAGAGGATTTGTTTTGTTAAATGTTTACACTTACATTAATAAGTAATCTCCTTGGGTTTATTATTACAATGCTCAGGTTAAAACAGGCCATATCATCCCAGTACAGGTTCGAAGAACAGGTGACCCCAAACAAAAGTTAGGCTACCTTCCAATATCAACACTATAGATTTCCAATTAGAAAAATGCATACCTTATAAATTGCTTATTACGTGGTTTGCTGGTGTGAATATTAAAACTGAGCAGAGCTTTAGACTTGTACATTAATAATATAGGATGCCGTTCTTCTCTTGACACTGTTCTAAACTAACCGTGTTGCTTCCCTATGTCCCCAGCCATCTATGACGTGGTGGAGGAGAAGCAGGAGACTGAGCCAGACTTTCAGTACATCCCAGAGAAGTCTCCCCAGGACCCCGCTCAGCTGGACCAGGATGCCTGGAGGGATTCCATTAACACCCTGAAGGAGGGTCTGGTCAGCGGAGGAGTACTCACCCAGTTTGATGTGAGTCCTCCCCTCACCTACAAATTTAAAAGCTTTTGTCAGCAATACTCGCATTAATTTTTCCTAATATTATTGTGATTTTTGGTTGCGCCTCGATTCATGTTGGTCTTGTTCACTGCTCTTTTGTCTTTCTGAGCTGACTGGATGTGTGATGAGAGCAATGGCGCCCCCTAGTTTCTGCTCTGTTTTGACCTCGAGGGCACAAGGGAGGTTACCACTTTCTGGAGGGAAATTCAGCCTATGACTATTAAACAAGTTTTACAATATCAACTTTATTGATGTTTTACTTTATTTCATGGCACAGAAGAAAATTACTATTATGCTATCACTGTATAAGGAATAATCGCCAAGTGAAGTGGTTTACTTTAAAACAAAATGCTAATTCATTGATGCGTCGACTGCTCGTTTAATGTGGTGAGGAACACCGGTCTTATAATTTCTTCTCCGCATTCCAATAACTTCCTGTCTTTCATCAGGCACACTTAACAGCTTCCTGTTTCTCTGGCCTGTTGTGTTAGTACACTAGAATAATGCAAATAAAGTGTGGGGGCAAGGGAAATGTGCACACGCACACAGACTGAAAATACCGCTATGCACTGAGAAAATGACTGGGTTTATACTAATATTTTTGTTTTGGTCTTTATCTGCTATTGCACTTCACATACAATGTATCAATATATGTTCATTTTAAAGATTAGCAGCATGTTATAAATTCCACACACAGCAGGTGGAAGCAGCTTATCCAAAGATGTGGGCCTATAAGACATAGCAAGCATTCTCAAACCATTTTTGTAGGACAAGTTTGCTCACAACCAACAGAAAGTAACTTCCATCTCACAACATGATCAATTTTGTTATGTTCCCATGCAAGAAAACCAAAAATAGAAGCTCAAACAAAAAAGGGAACTAACAAAGAGTCAGTGATAACAGCCAAAACAAAACAGGGGGTGTTTTAGGGGAGGTTCTGAAAGACACTCATAGGGTGTTCACTGAAAGTTGACAAGCAACAACAATTGGGACCTAAAAGACAAAGGTGTTAACCCTCCACATCTCTCAAGACAATTGGTGCACTGGGCCAGCCACTCTTAAATATCACCTGCGCCAGCACAGGTGAAACATTTTCCCACTAACAAGATGACAAACCAGCACAGGTGTAACATACTGACTGAGGTGACACCAATAGGTGCGGCCCACGTGGTAACGTCCAACCACGAAATATGAAATGGGAAAACCAAAGCCTGTAACAACATAAAAACAAAAAGTCCGGTAGTAGCCTGCCATTCCCAAGAATTGGCGCAGTTCCTGATGAGAAGCTGGCACTGGAAGATTTGATGGCCTCCACTTTTGCCAGGACCGGTCGGACTTTCCCTTGCCCCACCACCTTCCCGAGATCATGATTAAAAAAAAATATATAATCATATTTTCTTTACACTTATTATTTTCTCACAGCAACTTTACCGGAAGAGGCCTGGAATGACAATGTTGTGTGCCAAATTACCTCAGAACATTTCCAAAAACCGCTACAGAGACATCTCACCTTGTGAGTATCAAACACACAGTTCACTCTACTTTTCTTAGTTAATCTGTGTTAATACTGTTAACCCACCATTTCACACTCCACTCCTTTCTCTCTCTCCTCTTCTGTTTATAGACGACGCAACGCGGGTCATTCTGAAAAGCACAGATGACTACATTAATGCAAATTACATCAACGTGAGTGCTGTTCGCCTTAGTCCACCCACACCAACCGTGGTGTTTTTGTTCAGCAGGTCTATAATAGGCTTTTTATCGGCCAAGATGGCGTAGTCTCCACTCCAAAGACTGAAAACGGACACATACTTGCATACCCACACACTCTTGGATTTATTAACACACAGCAACATATACCCCTACACACAGGTCTTATTCTGCTCTACTCCTCTTTGTACTGTAGATGGAGATCCCGGCATCGAGCCTGATCAACCGGTACATTGCGTGCCAGGGCCCGCTGCCCAACACTTGCCCAGACTTCTGGCAGATGACCTGGGAGCAGGGCTCCTCTGTGGTGGTCATGCTCACCACTCAGGTGGAGAGGGGACGGGTACGTGTCATACAATCAACTTTGCGATCGAGAGACAGCTGTGTCTCCGTATGTTTGATTATATTTTTCGGTAAAGACGTATGTATTTATCCTCTTTTCTCCCATGGCTGAGGCTCCTAAGCTGAAGCTAAAGGCTTATGTTGCTCTATACCAACAGGTGAAGTGTCATCAGTACTGGCCCAACCCTGACAGCACTGCCACGTACGGCCACTTCCAGGTGGCCTGTCTCACTGAGGAGGGCAACTCTGCTTTCCTGGTCCGAGACATGACCCTCACACACTTCGAGGTAACAGTATGCTCACAAGTCATTGTTTTTTCCCAATGACCAGTGCTAATGTAATGTTAGCTATTTGGAAGTCAAAGTAAACATACAGAAATGGTGGTTCACAGCTAGTCCTCCTCAATACAGTAGGCTATCTTCCAGGTACTAAAATGATTAAAAGCGGTACAAACACAGCAGTGGGACTATCGCTTTAAGCGTTTAAAAGATGAGCGCGGCAGCACTGAGTTGCCATGGTGACTTGTGTGGGCTGTTCTCTTTTCGGTCTCATGTGATGCATGTATCATGTTGCCATGGTGACTAGCCTCTACAGCCACGAAGCTTCCAGTATTAACATGAAGCCTGTGTGTTGGCATGGCGACACTGATAGATGTTAAAGGGGCAAACACATTTTGTTTTACGCCATATAACGAGACTACACATTTTTCCCCCTGTTGTCATGGTGATGATGCACTGACTTTACTGTGTGTTGCCATGGTGACAGAGCGACGAGGTCCGGGAGTTGACCCAGATCCAGTATGTGGCCTGGCCGGACCACGGCGTCCCAGATGACTCATCAGACTTCCTGGACTTTGTTAGCCTGGTGCGGAGCAAAAGAACCGGCAAGGATGAGCCCATGGTGGTCCACTGCAGGTAGGGCGCATAATGCATGATACACATCTAAGACACACACATCCTTTGATACAGCAAGAAACACTCAAGGAAATCAAGAGGAAAATGTAATATTTTCACGCAACAGCTCTGTGTTCATTGCAGTGTCCCTCTATCTGACTATAGCCCAAGTCTCGCTCTCCCTCAAAATAGTTTTTTGAGTGACTTAAATTGTGATGAAGCAGACTAACTTTTTAGTTGAGCAAGAGAAGGGGCAACCAGGGAAAGTGTTGGAGCAACATTTTTTGCCATGAAGTGGTTTCTGTAAGTACAGGCAGGGGGTGTTACCCCAGGTGGAGAATTATCCCCAAGTTACCCAAGTTCTCACTCATTTTGAAGTAGAATGTGCTTTCAAAAAAGTCACCAGAATTGAGCTTCTCTGTCCTACATGAAAATTGTCTGGGGGAGGGGGCCTTCTTCCAGAAACTTCTCCTCCCACTGCTACAAATTTTGCCAGAGGAAACACTATGTAGGAGTATAGTAGGACAAACAGATCCACAAAGAGGGAGAGGAGTAGCCTAATTTGAGGTAGGATGGCATTTTACCCCAAGTTACCCTACAATTGACCCGTGTTACATTTAGCCCCACTCTTCACTTTGCACAAATTGCAGAGTGGTAGGTAACATACTTTTGCTAAAAACTCTTGAGTTTAAAATGGTGCAGTTTGACATATTTAGGAGTGGAGAAATAAATTAGGAGTGGAGCGTTGGGATCCCCATCTTTTTAACAAAGGCTATTAAAACTTCTGTTTTCCCCACAATTTCAAGAATTATTGTGCTTTGACTGCTTGTCAGAATGCATGTTTCCCTCCCCATGGCACTCGTAACTTAAATATTTCTGTCGAGGCGCATTCATCTCTCATCTCGCGTGGAATGCACAACAAGCCGACTAGGTAAATAGATAAACTGTTCTACTATGGGGTTTAATGACTGCAGCAGAAACACTAATCCTACACACTGCTGTAGTACACAGCCCAGCAGCACAGAACGCTTTGCATGTACACCTACACGCCTTCATAAATCCACATCTCATGCCTTACTCCAGCCAAGTTATCGGACTCAGCCACGACATGCCCCAACAACACAGTGGAATGAATGTAGTACTGTATAGCACCCAGTGATAGGGATATTTCTCTATTCTAATCTAGTTTCAATTCCATAAACATATCGTTATGTGTGTTGCTATGTGCAAGGAAAATATTTTCCATAGTTTAAAAGGTAGAAATTATTTCATGAGTTTATAGAGAAACCTCTTCCTCTGCCCCCCCCCCCCCCCCCGCTGTGTCATCCTGCAGTGCGGGGATTGGCCGAACAGGAGTTCTCATCACCATGGAGACAGCGTTGTGCCTGATGGAGTGCAGTCAGCCCGTCTATCCATTAGACATAGTCAGAACCATGAGGGACCAGAGAGCCATGATGATTCAGACACCTGTAAGTCCTGCACTCTTCTCCACATCCTCCTCTTCTATCCCTCTCTTGATCCTCATCACTCTCTCTTCCTCTCCCGTCTGTCTGTATTTCTCTTTTTCTCTCATCTTCCTCATCTTTATCTTTTCTCGGCTAACTTGCCTCCATCGCCTTATCCAGAATGGCGAGTTAGAATAAAAGGAGCACAGTGTAGTCTTGAACAGTGTTACTAATTGAAAGGAGAGGATAATCCTACTGATATGATGCCTCTTTTATTCATCCCTGTTGTACTGTCCACGGTAGACTTTCCATTGTTACAGTCTACCAGTAAACACCTTTTGTGCCATGACAATGCCATTGTCTCTCAAGATACCCATTTTTAGGGTAGGTGTAAGGATTTTGTTTTGTACACTTGTTGAGATTTACTTGTCTTGGCTACATTATAGTATATACAGTGGGGTCTGAAGTTGACCCCCTTAATAAAGATAAGCAATAAAGACTGAATGAAATAAGTCATTCAAATACTGAGCTATATTGTGTGCAAAAAAAGGGAAATTATTTTATAGTAATACAATTGCTCTGAGAAAGATTGTTTGAAACTTTTTTTCTGAAATATGATTGACACCCCTAAAGATACTAAAAAAATAGAGTAGTCAAACGTTTATTATTGGTCCCATATTCCTAGCACACAATGACTACATTAAGCTTGTGACTCTACAAACTTGTTAGTTGCATTACATTATTATTTTTTTTTCAGATTATTTTGTGCCCAATGAATGGTAAATGTGTTGTAATTTGAGTCACTTTTACTGCAATTAAGAATAGAATGTTTCTAATCACAATGTGGATGCTACCATGATTATGTATAATCCTGAATTAATTGTGAATAATGATGAGTGGGAGAGTTCAAAGGTGAAAGATCACACCCCCAAGACATGCTAACGTCCCCTGTTATTGGTAATGGTCAATATTTAGATAATTTATTTTATACAGTCATGAGGGGTGTCAATACTTTCAGACCCCACTGTACCCAGCTCCATCCTAACCAGCTCTACAGTGTAATGTATTTCCTAATATATATGTACCACCTCCCAATGTCAAGTGTGGAAGAGATTAGTATAGTGTTCTTATTTCATCAACACTGTCAAGTACAAAGGAGGATAACATGATTACATTTTCATGCATTTTGGAGTAGAATGTCCTTTAAAGTCACCAGAAGTGGCCTAACAGTCATTCAACAACAAAAAAATCATAGGCAGAACACTAAAACATTACATGACCAAAAGTATGTGTACACCTGCTCGTTGAACAGCTCATTACAAAATCATGGGCATTAATATGGAGTTTTTCTGCCATAACAGCCTCTACGCTTTCCACGAGATGTTGGAACATTGCTGTGGGGACTTGCTTCCATTCAGCCACGAGCATTAGTGAGGTTGAGCACTGATGTTGGGCGATTAGGCCTGGCTCACAGCTGGCGTTCCAATTTATCCCAAAGGCGTTCGATGGGGTTGAGGTCAGGGCTCTGTGCAGGCCAGTCAAGTTCTTCCACAACGATCTCGACAAAACACTTCTGTATGGACCTCGCTTTGTGCACGTGGGCATTGTCATGCTGAAACAGGGAAGGGCCTTCCCCAAACTGTTGCCACGAAGTTGGAAGCACAGAATCATGTAGAATGTCATTGTATGCTATAGCATTAATATTTCCCTTCACTGGAACTTAGGGGCCTAGCCCAAAAAGTGAAAATCAGCCCGAGACCATTATTCCTCCTCCACCAAAGTTTACAGTTGGCACTATGCATTCGGGCAGGTCGCCAAACCCAGATTAATCCGCCGGATAACCAGATGGTGAAGTGTGATTCATCACTCCAGAGAACGTGTTTCCACTGCTCCAGAGTTCCATGCCGGGAAGCTTTACACCACTGCAGCCGACGCTTGGCATTGCGCTTGGTGATACTTGGGCTTCAATTTCAGGAATCTCCAGATGAACAGTTCTTACGCTGACGTTGTTTCCAGAGACAGTTTGGAACTCGATAGTGAGTGTTGCAACCGAGGACAGATGATTTTTATGCACTTCAGTACTCAACGGGTGGGGGGCAGTATATGCGAAGCACAGCCCCCACACCACCAAAGGGATATAAACAGACCACTAACTTACTATCCTAAGACACGAAGATCTCCCTCGCCACACGAGCCAGAGGCAGCACAAAACCGGACAGGAAGTTCGCGTCAAGGCTCTGAAGGCGAATAATGCCGGAAACGTAAGCCGATTTGTTTACTTGTCCTGTCAATAAATCTATCAAATGTATGCAGCAACAGTGCTCCTATCTTGGGGTAAGGAATGTTTTTTGGGATTTTCAATTCCCTCAGTCGAGCACCGGATTTCCCCTTTTTCATTTTAGCTTTGCTGTAGCACCTTTGTGTATACCTTCTTTCCGTCACGTCAGTGACTCAACCCACTCAAGTAGAGTATAGTGAAAAAAGCCTGGCATGATGTAATGTACCCCTCCACGGACCGCATGGGAGAGCACGAGCAAGCCAGTGACTCAGCCCCCATAATGGGGTTAGAGGCAGAGAATCCCAGTAGAGAGAGGGGAGCTGGCCAGGCAGAGGCAGCAAGGGTGGTCACTCCAGTGCCTTGCCTTTCACCTTCGCTCCCCTGGGCCAGACTACACTCAATCATAGGACCTACTGAAGTGTTGAGTCTTCAATGAAGACTTTTGAGACCTTGCCCATTCCATAAAATGGTGCTCGATAGGAGAAAGCCCTGCCTCCAGCTGTTTGCCTGCGTCTTGTGACCGTAGCACACGTGTAGGTATGTACGGCAGGACCAAATCGGAGAGATGGGTAGGAGAAAGTCCATCTAATGCTTCGTAGGTTAACAGTAAAACCTTAATCAGCCCTAGCCTTAACAGGAAGCCAGTATAGGGAGGCTAACACTGGAAGTAATATGATACAATTTGTCAATATTCTAACAGATGTATTTAGCACTACCTGAAGTTTATTTAGTGCCTCATCTGGGTAGCCAGAGAAGAGACAAAAACATGGGAAGTTTCAGATTTTTGCAATATTACAAAGATGGGAATAAAATGCTCTTGAAATATTTTGTATTTGTTCGTCAGCCATCCACTTTTGTCTAAAACACAGGCTTTACCATTTTTCATCAAAATGTACAGATGTGTGTCTGCATAGCAGTGAAAGTTGAGTGTTTCCGAATGATGTCACCAAGAGGTAGCATACACTCAGTCGCCAGTTTATTAGGTATACTCATCTAGTACTGGGTTGGACCCCCTGAATTCCTCGGGATGGATTCTACAAGATGTGGTATTCAAATGTTGCTCAATTGGTATAAAGGGACCCAGCGTGTGCCAGGAAAACATTCCCACACCATTACACCGCCACCAGTTTGTACCGTTGACACAAGACAGGATGGGACCATTTTGTTTACGCCAGATCCTGCCATTAGCATGACGCAACAGGAACAGGCAGTTGTCCGGTGTTGGTGATGTCGTGCCCACTGGAGCCGCTTCTTCTTGTTTTTCGCTGATATTAGTGGAACCTGGTGTGGTTGTCTTCTGCAATAGCCCATCTGTGACAAGGACCGGCGAGTTGTGCATTCCGATATGCCGTAAAGCACACCACTGTTTTACTACACTGTTATTTGCTTGTATATGGCCTGCCTGTTAGCTTGCACAATTATTGCCATTCTCCTTCAACCTCTCGTCAACTAGCTGTTTTCACCCACATGACTGCTGCTGACTGGATTTTTGTTTTGTTTTGTAGTACCCCCTAGACACTGTCAAGCATGAAATGGCCAGGAGGCCGGCGATTTCTGAGATACTGGAACCGGTGTGCCTGGCACCGATGATCATACCACACTCAACGTTGCGTAGGTCACTCGTTTTGACCATCCTAATGTCCAATCGAACAGTAACTGAATGCCTTTATATAGCAAACCACGGCGTGACCTGCTGTCTGTAGGAGCGAACCATTTTCCTGAACGGGGTGGTGTACCTAATTTAACTGGCTATTGAGTGTGTCTATAGTGAGAACAATAGTAGTCCTTGAATGGAACATTGGGGACACCGAAATTGACCATTGATTTGTCAGAGGACAAACCATCCACAGAGAAACTATCTTTCTGACAGATAATGTCTATACCAGGCAAGAAGTTGTCTGCGTAGACCAATTAGGGTTTTCAATTTCTCCCAAAAAATGTGGTGGTCGACCTTGTCAAAAGCTGCACTAAGGTCTTAGGAGCACAAGGACAGACGCAGAGCCTTGGTCTGATGCCATTAAAAGGTAATTTACCACCTTCACGAGTGCAGTCTTAGTACTATAATGGGGGTCTAAAACCAGACTGGAGCATTTTGCGTACATAATGTGTCTTCAGGAAGGCAGTGAGTGGCTGAGCTACAGCTTTTTCAGTTTTCTTTTCTAAATGAATGGGAGATTCAGTATTGGCCAATTTAGTTTAAAAATAATTCCGGGTCAAGGTTTGGCATTATCAGGAGAGGCTTTATTACTGCCACCTTTAGGGAGTTTGATACACATCCGAAGGACAGGTAGCCGTTTATGTTCAACATAGGAGGGCCAAGCACAGAAAGTAGCTCATTCAGTATTTTAGTTGGAATAGGGTCCAGTAAATAGCTGGAAGGTTTAGAGGCCATGACTATTTTAAGTTATCTGTCGAGAGATACAGGATAAAAAAAAAACTAGTGTCTCAGTTTGGAACTGAAATTATTTTCCAATCGTTTCATTCGGAACATATTTTTTTATTTTGAGTGGGGTTCCGTTCCACTGTTACGACCAGCAAAATAAAGTTCTGAACCGGTTCGAACCCCAAAAGAGTACCATTACATCGCTCCTTTTTTATTTATTTTTTGTTTAGCTCAACATTGATGTAGCAATTTAATCATGCAATGTGGATAGAGCAGCTTGCCATAGAGCGGGCAAGCTATAACTCAGTGAGTTGTTTACATGCGTGATGAAAGACAAGTGTAGGGCACGAGATGTACCTGAAATGTTGCTGGAGGAGAGAGGGTGGGTGGATGAGGTTTGGCTTGGAGCGCTAGGCATCTTGTGATGACATGCATTATCTGAATTAGGACCACAGAATTATACCTACAAAGGAGTGGCTTTTATGGAGGAACTTCAAAGTTGGCTTAACTTTGGACTAGAGAAGCTAGATAGCTAACAAGCTTGTGTGTGCAGCGCGGAATGCTGTATCGGTCCAGGAAGCCAGTAAACAGTAGCTGTAAAAAGGGATTGAGCAGGCTGCATAGATTTAATGACTAGAACCTCAAAATACCAAAATGCAGTCTTTTCGTAAATGTACCTTTTTCCTTTGAGATGCGCGGGGAATATGGTCACTAGTGTAACCAGGAGAGGCCTCCTTTAGCACAGTAAATTCATCAGGCTTAAGCCATGTTTCAGTCAGGCCAATCACATCAAGTCTATGATCAGGGATTAGTTCATTGACTGACTTCCTTGGAAGTGAGGGATCTAACATTAAGTAGTCCCATTTTGAGATGTGAGGCGTTATCACAATCTTTTTTTATTCCAGTGAGATTGCTAAAGCGAACACCGCCATGTTAAGTTTTGCCTGACCTAGATCAAGGCACAGACACGTTCTCAATGGGGAAAACTGAGCTGACTGTGCTAGGGGCAGACTCCACTAAGCTTACAGGCGGGCTAACAGCATGCTGCCGGGCCTGCATCCTAGCTCATTGTGGCGCTAGAAAAGTTTGAGCTTGTCTATGTTGATAGATAAAATGAGAGAACCCCTCCGACTAGAATGGAGTCCATCCTTCTTCAGCAGGCCAGGCTTGGACCCATTTGTAGGTGAGTCCAGGCACGACCAATTATCAACGAATTATATATTTTAGGAGGGGCAGGAAACCGTTTTCAAATTGCGATTGAGTTGTATGAGTCTGCTGTAGAGCTCATCATCCCGCTAACTGGGAGGGGGCCAGAGACAATTACTTGATGCCAACGTCTTTATAGCTAAGTTACACGCTGAAACTGTGTTGCGCTTGGTGACCTTTGACTGTTTCATCCTAACATCGTTGGTTCATGCATGGATAACAATATCCCTCTACTCTACACTTGCCAGTTCTGGCAATATTCATATTAGCCTCTACATCGGCAGCCCTGCCCCCTGGTAAACAATTTATGATCGCTTGAAGATTATTTTTAAGTCTAATATTGCGGGTAATGAAGTCACCAATTAATAGGGTTTTAAATTTGTCTGCGCTAATGGTGGGAGGATTCGGCGGCTCAGACCCCGTAACGGGTGGAGGAGTGACCTGAGAAGACTCGGACTCTGACTGGTTGCTTGTGGGGAAAACCGGTTGAAAGTTTCTATCGGCTGAATGAGTAACGCCGGTTGAGCATGCTGACAGCATTTCTTTCCAGAAGCCATGAAAAAATTGTCAGGTTGTGGGGACTGTGCGGGGGGATTAACACTACTAACTGAATTCACTGGTGGCACAGACGCGGTTTCATCCTTTCCTTAAATTGCCCTTGCGTAAGGATTTTGTCTGAAGCCAAGCTTGCTACACTGCTATTCTCACCATAAGGGAATAATTGTCCTGTATATTATGAGAGCAGCAACTGCAATGAGAAGGTACAATGTTACTTAGTTTCAGCTGGTGGAGGTCCTCCAGATCCATGTCCAGATAAAGCGTCCATGGGCGAAAATTTGATTGAAAAAAAATGAAGACAAAACAAAGATGTTAGTAAACATATTAAATACAGAGTTTGATTAAACTGTTATTAAAAGTAAAAGGCAGGTAGCCAAGTAGCAACAAAAAGGCACAGCAGCACAGAGACTAGAGGCTAAACTGTATAATATATATACCCTGCTCCATCCTAACCAGCTATAATACAGTGCATTCAGAAAGTATTCAGACCCCTTTACTTTTTCCACATTTTGTTACATTACAGCCTTCTAAAATGTATTTGTTTTTTTCCTCCTAAACCTGCACACAATACCCCATAATGACAAAGCAAAAAGTTTTTTGCAAAAAAAAATAATTACATTTACATAAGTATTTTGACCCTTTACTCAGTATGTTGTTGAAGCACCTTTGGCAGCGATTACAGCCTCGAGTCTTCTTGGGTATGACGCTATAAGCTTGACATACCTGTATTTGGAGAGTTTCTCCAATTCTTCTCTGCAGATCCTCTCAAGCTCTGTCAGGTTGGATGTGGAATGTCAATGCACAGCTCTTCTCAGGTCTCTCCCGAGATGTTTGATCGGGTTCATGACTGGGCTCTGGCTTGGCCACTCAAGGATATTTGGAGACTTGTCTCGAAGCCACTCCTGCGTTGTCTTTGCTGTGTGCTTAGGGTCGTTGTCCTGATGACAGGTGAACCGTCACCCCAGTCTGAGGTCCTGAGTATTTTCATCAAGGATCTCTCTGTACTTTGCGCCATTCATCTTTCCCTCGATCCTGACTAGTCTCCCTGTCGCTGAAAAATATCCCCACAGCATGATGCTGCCACCCCCATGCTTCACATTAGGGATGGTGCCAGGTTCAATCTTGGTGTCACAAGATCAGAGAATCTTGTTTCTCATGGTCTGAGTCTTTAGTTGCCTTTTGGCAAACTCCAAGTGGGCTGTCATGTGCCTATTACTGTGGAGTGGCATCCATGTGGCCTCTCTCCCATAAAGGCCTGATTGGTGGAGTGCTGCAGAGATGGTTGTCCTTCTGGAAGTTCTCCCATCACCAGAGAGAAACTCTGGAGTGCTGTCAGGGTGACCATCGGGTTCCAGGTCACCTCCCTGACCAAGGCCCTTCTCCTTCGATTGCTCAGTTTGGCCAGGCAGCCAGTTCTAGGAAGAGTCTTGGTCTTTCCAAACTTTTTCCATTTAAGAATGATGGGGGCCACTGTGTTCTTGGGGACCTCCATTGCTGCAGACATTTTTTGGAAACCTTACCAAGATATGTCTCTCGACACAATCCTGTCTCTGAGCTCTACGGACAATTCCTTCGACCTCAAGGCTTGGTTTTTGCTCTGATATGCACTGTCAACTGTGGGATCTTATATAGACAGGTGTGCCTTTCCAAATCATGTCCAATCAATTAATTTACAACAGGTGGACTCCAGTCCAGTTGTACAAACATCTCAAGGATGATCAATGCAAACAGGATGCACCGGAGTTCAATTTAGCTTATCATAGCAAAGGGTCTGAATACTTATGTAAATGCTTTTTGTTTTTTTTTATACTTTTTTTACAAATTAGCAAAAGAATTGGAAAACCTGTGTTTGCTTTGTCATTGTGGGGTATTGTGTGTAGATTGAGGATTTGTTTTATTTTAATACATTTTAGATTAAGGCTGTAACGTAACAATGTGGAATGTCAAGGGGTCTGAATACTTTCCGAATGCACTGTATATCCAGATACAGGGCTGTATCTGGAACTGCATGTTGAAAAGGGAAATAAAATGAATAGCAAACACAATGTCCTAAACTATTCCAATCTATCTGACAGTCATATTTTATCTACACAATATATTTCTGTATGAACATTCTGTAAATATCCATTATCCTGATTGTCCATTGCCCCAGGTGTACATAATCAAGACAAACAAATTAATAAATCATATTGTGTCAAGATAAATAAGGTGACGCTCAACTACTGTATGACTCTTTCAACATGCCACTGAAAAGGTCAAGAGCTGCAATTAATTTAATGATATCTGAAAATACTGCAGAGAAATTCAAATCCACTTGCAAGCATTGCGAACAACAAGTTGGATGCTTAGCAATAACTACTACTGAGGGCAGGTGTTTTTTTGTTTCAAACGCACACAATCTTTTAAAGGGATAGTTTAGTCAGAATACAAACATTATTTTCCAACTCCCTTGGCTGTAGTTCATTCAAGAAGGCGGTTTTGGGATATTTATTTTCCATTCGACACTTAATATCCATATTTTGTTACTGTTAGCATTCTCAGTAACACTTAACATTAAACTGTTCTTGTGCCTATGTAATAAAACTTGAATTATTTTGGAGCAACATTTTATTAGTTACATAATACTTTGGTAGGTGCATTCGAACAAAGTTGCTTTGGATAAAAGCATCTGCTTGCATGCAAGATGCTTTTATGCATGCATGCAAGCGGATGCTTTTATCCAAAGCAACTTTGTCATCAATCATACATTTTACATGTGGGTGGCCCCGGGAATCAAACCCACAACCCTGGCGGTGCACGCGCCATGCTGTACCAATTGAGCCATACAGGAGCAAATACCTTCAAATATTATTTGGTTTTCTGAGAACTGTTATTTGAATATCAAAGAAAAGTTGCCTTTTAGCTAAACTTAATAGGAAATATATTTGACTACCTCGGGTATTAACTACAAAATACAACTATTTTCTGCCCAGGTCTGGCTATTTCTCATCTAGACCCAGAGCCCAATTGGCCCTGTTCAAGAGTAGTGCAGTATATAGGGAATAGAGTGCCATTTGGAAAGCACACTATATTCTCTCTCTAGAGAACACTGCATGAGTGCCATTTGGCCCCGTGCTCAGCCCAGAGACCCAGGCTAAAGGAGGTAGAGATGATGATGCAGCTGTAATTTCATTAGGATGTGCTGAGCTCTAATGAGGCTAGCACACCCTCAGGGTCTGGGGGGGATAGGGGAAGGATGAGGGGGAGGAATGGTGGAAGATGAGGGGGTAGTAAGAGACCATGCTAATGAGACTAGGGTAAAATCAAATCAAAAAGGGGCTTTCATGCGTTTCCTTCCTCCAGTCATACACGCTGAACTAAGTGTGCGCGTACACAATAATCTAAGTACACATGTTCTCACACACTCACCCTCTTTCCCTTGTACAATTACACACGCACATACTGACAAACATGGGTACACACATACAGTGCATTCGGAAAGTATTCAGACCCCTTGAAATTTTCCACATTTTGTTATGTTACAGCCATTATTCCAAAATGGATACCATAATTTTTTTTTTACATACAATACCCCATAATGACAAAGCAAAAACACTGAAATATCACATAAATAAGTATTCAGACCCTTTACTCAGTACTTTGTTGAAGCACCTATGGCAGTGGTTACAGCCTCGAGTCTTCTTGGGTATGACGGTACAAGCTTGGCGCATCTGTATTTTGTGGAGTTTCACCCATTCTTCTCTGCAGATCCTCTCAAGCTCTGTCAGTTTGGATGGGGAGCATCGCTGCACAGCTATTTTCAGATCTCTCCAGAGATGTTTGATCGGGTTCAAGTCTGGGCTCTGGCTTGGTCACTCAAGGACATTCAGAGACTTTTCTCGAAGCCACTCCTGCGTTGTCTTGGCTGTGTGCTTATAGTCGTTGTCCTTTGGAAGGTGAACCTTAGCCCCAGTCTGAGGTCCTGAGTGCTCTGGAGCAGGTTTTCATCAAGGATCTCTGTACTTTGCTCAGTTCTTCTTTCCCTTGATCCTGATTAGTCTCCCAGTCCCTGCCACTGAAAAACACCCCCACAGCATGACGCTGCCACCACCATGCTTCACCATAGGGATGGTGCCAGGTTTCCTCCAGACGTGACACTTGGCATTCAGGCCAGAGTCCAATCTTGGTTTCATCAGACCAGAGAATCTTGTTTCTCATTGTCGAAGAGTCCTTTAGGTGCCTGTGGCAAACACCAAGTGGGCTGTCATGTGCCTTTTTAACTGAGGAGTTGCTTCCATCTGGCCACTCTAGCATGAAGGCCTGATTGGTGGAATGCTGCAGAGATGGTTGTCCTTCTGGAAGGTTCTGCCATCTCCACAGAGGAACTCTAGAGCTCTCAGTGACCATCGGTTTCTTGGTTACCTCCCTGACCAAGGCCATTCTCCCCAATTGCTCAGTTTGGCCTGGTAGACAGCTCTAGGAAGAGTCTAGGTGGTTCCAAACTTTTTCCATTTAAGAACGATGGGGGCCACTGTGTTCTTGGGGACCTTCAATGCTGCAGAAATGTTTTGGTACCCTTCCCCAGATCTGTGCCTCGACACAATCCTGTCTCTGAGCTCTACGGACAATTCCTTCGACCTCATGCCTTGGTTTTTGCTCTGACATGCACTGTCAAATGTGGGACCTTATATAGACAGTTGTGTAAATTTCCAAATCATGTCCAATTAATTTACAACAGGTGGACTCCAGTCCAGTTGTACAAACATCTCAAGGATGATCAATGCAAACAGGATGCACCGGAGTTCAATTTAGCGTATCATAGCAAAGGGTCTGAATACGCATGTAAAAAAGAAAAGGTATTTCTGTTTTTATTAATACATTTGCTAAAAATTCTTAACCTGTTTTTGCCTTGTCATTATGGGATATGTGGAGAGTCATTTTAAAATAAAGCTGTAACGTAACAAAGTGGAAAAAGTCAAGGGGTCTGAATACTTTCCGAATGCACTGCATGTACGCACACACCACTGCTTCCCACCTCAGGGAAGTTGGCTTTTCAGGTTGTTTATTCACCCCTGGCTGCCTCTATCCCAATCACTGGCTGCTCTGGCTTGTTTACTCATGCCTTGCCATTAACTCCTACTGTTACTGATGTTCTCTTCCTTCCCCTCTTGCTCTTCTGTGTCCTCAGAGCCAGTACAAGTTTGTGTGTGAAGCCATCTTGAGGGTCTATGAGGAAGGCATGGTCAAACCCCTGAAGTCCAACCTATACCAGAGAGAAGTAGAAGAAAATGGAGAAGAGGAAGAGGAAGATGTTAGCATTAGCATTAGCGCTAGTGTGACCAGTGTGACAAGTGAGACCAGCGTGACCAGCGAATGCCCTGAACCCTGACCTCTAATCCCTTGGACCTGACCTGGGTTTGTAGTGAGACGCCCAGCACCATGGAGGAAGAGCCCTGGCTACCATGGGTACTGCCATGGGCCAAGGAGAGAACAAAGCACTGTTGCACTTTATGCCGACAAAAAACTGAAAATCATTGACAAATGAATCCATTTATGTTATGTAGACGGACATGCCTTTTCTTCTGTCCCTCCGGCCGATCGAGAGAGACCGTATCTTTTTCAAATAGTATTTATTGTGTTTTAGTTTGTGTCAAACCCTGTCCACTGAACAAATGTTAGTGCGAGTCCTAGCTTCATGCTTCCCAAATGAAATCATAGATAGTAAAAAGTAGTGAGAATTTTACTTTATAGTGAGTGGTTTTAATTTATTATAATTTTTGCTTTTCTTGTCAAATTATGACAATAGACACACATCAGAGCACTTTGTCTAACCCTAGCTAACCGTGTGGCTGTTGTGTCACTATGCCTTGGTTTTTGCATAGAACAAACGAGCCATTGACTGACGTTGATTGGCATGTTAAACTGTCCAGTTTGGCAGGGGGTGGATCTACTCTAAGCTACAGTATTTCATAAAGTCCCCAGTCACCATGGCAAATAAAGCTATCAAATGGGAAACTTGACTTTAAAACAACCTTTTTAAGTTACATTTCTCGCTGTCTTTGTGCGTCTGTCGAATTCAATCCAACAACACTAGGATCATTCAACAAATAGTAATTATAAACCCCCACATTTTTTAAAATATATTTAAATGGTACTTAGAGGCTTTAAGGCACGTAATTTTTATTGGAAATGATAATCACTTAAGGGTGTTTTAGGTGCACATTGCTGGGCATTTGTTGTAGCCAACACAGTTATAACATGTTTTGTAAAAAAAAATCAGGCTGCACGAGGTGTCCTTTTCAAACTGGTTCAACTGTATTGTCATTTTCAGCAGTTCTTGTATTGGAGTTATCAGCTTCTTTATAGTTTTAGCTACTCTTCTCATGAGAGGCTGTTTCTTGCTTTGTTTCATTGGTTGCTGCCATCTTGGCACTGCAGGTAGTGGCACCTTCTCCGATGCACTATTCTGCACAACCATGTGTATGTTTAGACTGGATGTGTGTGGGACCGTCAGTGTAGTTATGTGGTGTGTCTCTGTGACTCCGCAATTTTTCTTGTGTGTGTGTGTGTGTATATTATGTCCTGTCTCTGGTGCTGCTGTGGCTCTGTGTCATGCCGTGTAACCATTCGCTAACCCCTTGCCATTTCACCATAACCTGGCTGACACTCATTACTAACTCAATGTTAATGTCTGGGGTGAAGCCTGCTTGTAAACTTATTTGCCATAGTTTGTTCCATCTTCTTGACCTGGGGTGACTGTGTGATGCATCTATAGCACGTACATTGGAAATAAATACATTATGACCACGCTGTGAGAAGCCCATGAATTAAATTGCTCCCTTTCACCTGGCTTACACACAGTCCCCTATGGTCGTTCATCAACCCACTGTGTGGAATCCACAAAACTGTCATTTTGATTATTTTTATTTTATGAAATAATGCATGGATTCCGCTCACTCTGTTATGCCTGAGAGGATTATGATGCATCATAGGAGCAAGACTACAGAATGCCACATACAAGACTTGGGTTTCCAGAACCATCGCATTTTTATTTTCATAAATGTCCAGAATTGAGCTTTGTTCAAAGTGTTATGATAGTGTATCAGGGTACTGTGGGGTGCTGTTTGGAGGCAGGAGGGGAGGGAAGCAGGGTGGGATAGGTATGGGAGGGTGGCTGTGTTATATTTTTGTGAAAGAAACGGTTCTTGCTTCTTGAGAATAGACAGCACTTTGCAGATGACTGGGTAGCCATGCCTGCTACTGAATATGTCAGAAACATAAAATGGTGTTTACTTTATATTTATCATTTTATTTGTTTTTAGACACCTGTAGGGAACAAAAACTCAAACCTACACAGTGATGCTTATTTTTTTTTGTAAATATACTCGACCATGTAAATACAATGTTGTATATTTTAAAAAAATCTTTAAAATAAAAGGGAAAATCATTTGTGAGTTAAAATGTTTTTATATAGAGAATGACACGTGACAACTTGTGTGTTTAAAAATAGAAGAAAAATTGCAAGCTTACATTTCTTCCAACTCACTCCATTAAGTTGATTTTACTTCTGTTTCAAACACTTGTTTTCAGTTGCTCTGTTCGTTGTGCTTTGTTTTTTCTTTCTGATATTGTCATTTGACAGTGCTTTGAATATGTTTATAAGATTTATTAAAAACTATTAAAACTTGTCTGAAAGCATGAAATAAATTGCTTCATCTGACGTTGCTTTTCCACACTGCAAAAGTGAGGTCAATGCAATGTTTTGATAATAGATTCATGGTACATACAGATTTTCTCAAGCACTCCTGTCTTAATTCACACACATACCTGTATTCCAAGTTCTACATTCCAGAAATGGGACTGATGCTTAAAATGATTTAGAAAGTAGCATCAATATACAAAGCCTAAAACCATAGCATTTCTGCTCGTATGTAATCAACCTTGCAAGTTCTAACAGCCTGCGTTAGACAGATGTCATTGTTTGCATGGCGTCTAAGAGGCTCTCTGTAAGTATCAAGTATGTTTGAAAGAAGTGCACAGGTACAGTCTGGTCTCATCCCTGTCAATCAATGGATATCCATGGCAGAAAATATTATGATGACATCATGAAGACCAGACTGAAGCCATCAACATGACCAGTGAGTGGCGCTGCTGCTAAATGGAGAGGATACAGTAGATATTTGATCTGATTTAAAAACTTTTTTACACTGACTACCATGATGCCGTTTGAAAATTGACCATAATCTATTACTGAATGTACCGACTGTCTAGAAAGTATCGACTGGTTTGTCCAGTCCTTATAATAATATCGGCATATGATAATACATACTTGGGTATATTTATTTGTTATATTTCAAGTAATGCTTTTCATAATTGGCTACATTGTAATTTAATGATTACTACTACAGAAACACCAAACAATATAAATATAATACAATCTCTATGCACCCAACCAATGACCGCACTCAACACCCTAACGTCTCTTTAAAAACAAATAGCAGTGTGTTTGGGATTTATTTTGACGTCATTTCCTGCGGGAAATCTTGCCTCCCTCTTTTCTTGGGACTTGTGGAAATTATCTCGTTAGGGTATCGATCGAATAGGAAATACAGTAGAATACTTATGAACCATGGAAACATATTAGTTTTTTTTTTTTTTGTAAAGTGAACC
This sequence comes from Salmo trutta, assembly GCF_901001165.1. NCBI lineage: Eukaryota > Metazoa > Chordata > Actinopteri > Salmoniformes > Salmonidae > Salmo > Salmo trutta. Next base: position 19,722,664 of record NC_042980.1, read on the forward strand.
ATGCACGTGGATTGGTTGTTATTTTCGGCAAGTCTTTCGTGAGTTGCTATTCCTTTAGGATCTACAAGTGGCCATCGGCGACAGCAGCAGCAAGTGTATGTCGCCTGATTTCTTTCATCTGTTGCTTCAGTAACGCGTCGTTATCACAAAGGTAGCTTGCTTGCTAAACCTGTTGCTCTCGCTCATGATGGGACTAGTCAAAGCCAATTTTGTCGAGTTATTCTTCAATAGTTAATGCTTGAATGAAATGTAACTAAGATCGAAACTAATACAATATTTATTTGGGCAAATCTTGTAGCTAACTATCTAGCTGGTTAGTTAGTTAACGTTACCAGTTAGTTAGCTAGCCAGCAAATTAAGTAGCATAACCAACCATCTGGTACCGCAGAGCTAGCTAGTAGCATAACTAGTTGATAGTTAGCGGTCCAAATGTTCAGTCTAAATTTCTCTGTAAAATTGTTATCATTAACTACAGCCCTAATGGATGTAACAAATAGCTAATACTACACTACCCAATTTAGCTAACTACAGTGTAACGTTATGGTTAATACAGCAAGTGTTTCTTCACAACTTCATTGCTAGCCGTTTGGAACAACCATTGGATTATTGTGGGGAGTCTACAAACATTAGCGGACTAAAACTCCACTCCATAGTGAAGGAAGTTAATTAACTTCTTTCACCAACAGGTGACGTTCATCATAACCTTCCGCACGGATTGGAGTTTCGTCCACTACAAACATTGTACACACAGAAAAGCACAAAAGTAATACCTAAGCAGCTAAAAGCACTTAGGTTAGTTGCAGTGATAAGTCACACCATTTTGATTTGCATACTAATATGGCTTCTGTCCTAGCACATTATTTAATAGATTGTTTTAACACACAGCCCTCTGATTGAGGAAAACAACAGATTGTGTCAGTAATCCTTCCTCTCACATGTGCAGGTAGTGTTCACTAGGCCCCCACCATGCTGAGTTTCCTCCGCCGGACGCTGGGCCGGCGGTCCATCCGTAAGCATGCTGAGAAGGCCCGGCTGAGAGAGGCCCAGCGGGCCACCACACACATCCCTGCTGCCGGGGAGGCCAAGTCTATCATCACCTGCCGTGTGTCACTGCTGGACGGCACTGATGTCAGTGTGGACCTACCGGTGAGACTTTACACAAACGTTTTTTCTTTCAACTAATGTCAAGGCATGCCTCATGACAAAGTAACAGGTGGCTATTTTGTATAGGGTCATCAAAATATATTTCAAAAGGAAGGAAGACAGAGTAGGAGCATTTATTCCATTACCGTACTTCGAAGCATGTCAACCGCTGTTTAAAATCAATTTTTATGCCATTTTTCTCGTAAAAAAGCAATAATATTCCGACCGGGAATCTGCAATTAGGTAAACAGACGAAAGAAAATAAAGCACTGGGTCGACTCGGGCACGCGCCTAAGCCCATTGTCCTCTGATCGGCCACTTGTCAAAAGCGATAATGTGTTTCAGCCAGAGGCTGCCTCGATATCGGTCAGCTTTTTCCCGGGCTCTGAGAGCCTATGGGAGCCGTAGGAAGTGTCACGTTAAAGCAAAGATCCACAGTCTTCAATAAATAGAGGCAAGAAGAACAACACCTTGTCAGACAGGCCACTTCCTGCATGAAATCTTCTCAGGTTTTTGCCTGCCATATGAGTTCTGTTATACTCATAGACACCATTCAAACAGTTTTAGAAACTTTAGGGTGTTTTCTATCCAAAGCCAATAATTATATGCATATTCTAGTTACTGGGCAGGAGTAGTAACCAGATTAAATCGGGTACGTTTTTTATCCGGCCGTGTAAATACTGCCCCCTAGCCCAAACAGGTTAACAAGCGTACAGTCAATAACACAATAGAATTTTAAAAAAAAGTCTATATACAGTGTGTGCAAGGAGGTAAGGCAATAAATAGGCCATGGTAGGGAAGTAATTACAGTTTAGCAAATTAACACTGGAGTGATAGATGAGCAAATGATGATGTGCAAGTAGAAATACTGGTGTGAAAAAGAGCAGAAAAGTAAATAAAAACAATATGGGGATGAGGTAGGTAGATTGGGTGGGCTATTTACAGATGGGCTATGTACAGCTGCAGCGATCGGTTAGCTGATGTTTAAAGTTAGTGAGCGAAATTTAAGTCTCCAGCTTCAGCGAGTTTTGCAATTCGTTCCAGCCATTGGCAGCAGAGAACTGGAAGGAAAGGCGGCCAAAGCAGGTGTTGGCTTTGGGGATGACCAGTGAGCTATACCTGCTGGAGCGCGTGCTACGGGTGGGTGTTGTTATCGTGACCAGTGAGCTGAGATGAGGCAGAGCTTTACCTAGCATAGACTTATAGATGACCTGGAGCCATTGGGTCTGGCGACGAATATGTAGCGAGAGCCAGCTGACGAGAGCATACAGGTCGCAGTGGTGGCTAATATATGGTGCTTTGGTGACAAAATGGATGGCACTGTGATAGACTGCATCCAGTTTGCTGAGTATAGAGTATTGGAAGCTATTTTGTAAATGACAACGCTGAAGTCAAGGATTGGTACGATAGTCAGTTTTACGAGGGTATGTTTGGCGGCGTGAGTGAAGTAGGCTTTGTTGTGAAATAGGAAGTCGATTCTAATTTAATTTTGGATTGGAGATGCTTAATGTGAGTCTGGAAGCAGAGTTTACAGTCTAGCCAAACACCTAGAATTTGTGGACAACTACAAATACCTAAGTCAGAACCGTCCTGAGTAGTGATGCTGCGCGGGTGCAGGCAGCGAATGGTTGCAAAGCATGCATTTGGTTTTTACTAGCGTTTAAGAGCAGTTGGAGGCCACAGAAGGAGAGTTGTATGGCATTGAAGCTCGTTTGGAGGGTAGTTAACAGTGTCCAAAGATGGGCCAGATGTATACAGAATGGTGTCGTCTGCGTAAAGATGGATCAGGGAATCACCCGCAGAAAGAGCGACATCGTTGATATATACAGAGAAGAGAGTCGGCCCGAGAATTGAACCCTGTGGCACCCCCATAGACTGCCAGAGGTCTGGACAACAGGGCCTCCGATTTGACACACTGAACTCTGTCTGAGAAGTAGTTTGTGAACCAGGTGAGGCAGTCATTTGAGAAACCAAGACTGTTGAGTCTGCCGATTAAGAATACGGTGATTGACAGACTCGAAAGCCTTGCCCAGGTCGATGAAGACACAGTACTGTCTACACAGCACAGTACTGTCTTTTATCTATGGCGGTTATGATATCGTTTAGTACCTTGAGCGTGGCTGGATTGCGCCCATGACCAGCTCGGAAACCGGAATTGCACAGCGGCGACGTTACAGTGGGATTCAAAATGGTCAGTGATCTGTTTATTAACTTGGCTTTCGAAGACTTTAGAAATGCAGGGCAGGATTGATATAGGTCTATAACAGTTTGGGTCTAGAGTGTCATCCCCTTTGAAGAGGGGGATGACCGCGGCAGCTTTCCAAACTTCAGGGATCTCGGACGATACGAAGAGAGGTTGAACAGACTGGTAATATGGGTTGCAACAATGGCGGCTGATCATTTTAGAAAGAGAGGGTCCAGATTGTCTAGCCCAGCTGATTTGTACGGGTCCAGGTTTTGCCGCTCTTTCAGAACATCGGCTATTTGGGTGAAAGAGAAGCTGGGGAGGCCTGAGCAAGTAGCTGCGGGGGGTGCGGAGTAGAGGTCGACCGATTAATCGGAATGGCCGATTAATTTGGGCCGATTTCAAGTTTTCATAATAATCGGTAATCGGTATTTTTTATTTTTATTATTATAATTTTTTTTTACACCTTTTATTTAACTAGGCAAGTCAGATTAAGAACACATTCTTATTTTCAATGACGGCCTAGGAACGGGGGTTAACTGCCTTGTTCAGGGGGGATTCGTTTTTGCAACCTTCCGGTTATTAGTCCAACGCTCTAACCACCTGCCTTACATTGCACTCCATGAGGAGCCTGCATGGCAGGCTGACTACCTGTTACGCGAGGGCAGCAAGAAGCCAAGGTAAGTTGCTAGCTAGTGTTAAACTTATCATATAAAAATCTATCAATCTTAACATAATCACTAGTTAAACTAGTAATATCATCAACCATGTGTAGTTATCTAACGTGTCCTGCGTTGCATATAATCGATGCGGTGCCTGTTCATTTCTCATCGAATCACAGCCTACTTTGACAAACGGGTGATGATTTAAGAAGCGCATTTGCGAAAAAAGCACTGTCGTTGCACCAATGTACCTAACCATAAACATCAATGCCTTTCTTTAAAATCAATACACAAGTATATATTTTTAAACCTGCATATTTAGTTAATATTGCCTGCTAACATGAAATTGTCACTGCCCTTGCGTTCATTACCTGGTTCGTTGCGAACTAATTTGCCAGAATTTTACGTAATTATGACATACCATTGAAGGTTGTGCAATGTAACAGGAATATTTAGACTTAGGGATGCCACCCGTTAGATAAAATACGGACCAGTTCCGTATTTCACTGAAAGAAAAAAAAAGTTTTGTTTTCGAGATGATAGTTTCCGGATTCGACCATGTTAATGACCTAAGGCTCGTATTTCTGTGTGTTATTATGTTATAATTAAGTCTATGATTTGATAGAGCAGTCTGACTGAGCGGTGGTAGGCACCAGCAGGCTCGTAAGCATTCATTCAAACAGCACGTTTGTGCGTTTTGCCAGCAGCTCTGTCAACTCCCAAGATTAGGCTGGTGTAACCGATGTGAAATGGCTAGCTAGTTAGCGGGTGCGCGCTAATAGCGTTTCAAACGTCACTCGCTCTGAGACTTGGAGTAGTTGTTCCCCTTGCTCTACATGGGTAACGCTGCTTCGAGGGTGGCTGTTGTTGATGTGTTCCTGGTTCGAGCCCAGGTAGGAGCGAGGAGAGGGACGGAGTTATACTGTTACACGGGCAATACTAAAGTGCCTATAAGAACATCCAATAGTCAAAGGTATATGAAATACAAATCGTTTAAGGAGAAATAGTCCTATAATTCCTATAATAACTACAACCTAAAACTTCTTACCTGGGAATATTGAAGACTCGTGTTAAAAGGAACCACCAGCTTTCATATGTTCCCATGTTCTGAGCAAGGAACTTAAACGTTAGCTTTCTTACATGGCACGTATTGCACTTTTACTTTCTTCTCCAACACTTTGTTTTTGCATTATTTAAACCAAATTGAACATGTTTCATTATTTATTTGAGGCTAAATTGAATTTATTGATGTATTAAGTTAAAATAAGTGTTGTAATTGTCCTTATTACAAATAAATAAATAAATAAAAAGCGGCCGATTAATCGGTATCGGCTTTTTTCGGGTCCTCCAATAATCGGTATCGGCGTTGAAAAATCATAATCGGTTGACCTCTAGCGCGGAGCTGTTGGTTGGGGTAGCCAGGAGAAAATCATGGCCAGTCGTAGAGAGATGCTTATTGAAATTCTCGGTTATCATGGATTTATCGGTGGTGACAGTGTTACCTAGCCTCAGTGCAGTGGGCAGCTGGGAGGAAGTGCTCTTATTCTCCATGGACTTTAGTGTCCCAAAACTTTTTTGGTGTTAGTGCTACAGGATGCAAATTTCTGTTTGAAAAAGCTAGCCTTAGCTTTCCTGACTGACTGCGTGTATTGCTCTGAGACCCTAATCATGTTGTGGGCCTATTCTTCGGTGAGGGTGGTAGCTAGTTGCCTTCCTCTTGCTGTGCTGTTAATGAGTTACTGAGAGTGTCACAGTCAGGTCTTCACTCACTGAGGTGTGACTTGGCCACATGAGAGGTGCGTGCCAGTGTGTTTGTGTAGTTCACTGTTGTATTGATGCGGATCACCTGTAATTCCATGATCCCTCTACAGCACACCTGGTCACATGACCCACCCACAGCCAGGAGCCAAGTGAGTGGAGATGGTCTTCTCGAATGGGAAGACTTGCTCTTGGCCCACAATGTCCTCTGATTTCTCAGGGTTGGAATTTCTAAGGCATTCCAGCTGTCAAACCAGTTGATCCCACTCTGGAATTAAAATAAAATACAAATTTTCACATGCACCGAATACAGAGTGAAATGCTTACTTATACAAGCCCTTAACCAACAATGCTTTAAGAAGTTTTAAGAAAAAATAAGTGTTAAGTAGAAAATAAAAGTAAGAAATAATTAAACAGCAGCAGTAAAATAACAAAAGTGAGGCAATATACAGGGGGTACCGATTAGTCGAGGTACTTGAGGTGTATTCCACTGTAAATGCTATAGGTCTATTGTCACAGAGCTTGTCCAATTGTTTTATTTTTCTTCTTTTTTTTGGCAATGCCTCTGAATGCAATGCTAGTGGGGATTTATTACAACATGGGATAGGCCATCCATGTTTTTCTGAAGAGTTTGGAGTTCAGGACATGAGCCTGAGTGCAGTTTTCTAATAGCTTTATCATAGTAATGTGAAAATCCATTTGGAAGGAACATTGTGAAGCGTTAGGCTAGCTGTAGCTCTGGATCTATAGCTCTGCTATGTAAGAGTTCTAGGCTAGTTGATATAGTCTGATTTACCTTTTATTCACTTGGTGGCATTGATTAAGTGTTAGGAAGCAGAACTGCTGGGTTGCGTAATAACGTCGCTGTTTAGGCTGCCAATGGGCTTCCCAGGCAATAACTCATTTTGATCATCAAGGCCTTATGTATTCTTGGTGTTCTTCTGAGACCGCTTTGGCCCTTATGGTCTGTCCCTTTGTTTAGATATTTTGTGTGTTATCTGACGTGCATGTTGCTACTGTACAGCAGCCATACTCGGGACTAACTGTAATAGTGTGATAAAACCGAGTGAATAAACATGTTGACATAGGGCTAGTACAAGATGCTGGGTTTGTATTGGTGAAACATAACACCTTGGACTTATTTCAGTAAATCATTTAGTAGTACAGTAGTGTCCTTTTACAGTAAAGATTACCGTGTGGGCCTTTGCTGACTTGGGGTGTGGAAAGTCATTACCTAACCAGGCTAGGCCTTTGGTGAGGCCTGTGTGTTTTGATTAATGATGAGTCAGGTTTAGTGCTAGTCGGGTTGCAAAGGGTCAGAAACTTTCCGAGAGATTTCTGTAAATTTTCCATGGGAAGTTAAGCCTGGCGATTTGGGGTATTTTGCTTAAATTCATCAAAAAAGTTAGCTTGTAACAGTGAACCTTTTTTGTGGGATACACAAGGCAATTCTAGATCTTGTGGCATATTTTGGTTAAACTATCCCCAATTCAATGGAATTGCAACCCTCTACATGCACAGTGCATTCTTTCATCACATGTTCAGCTGATTCTCAAGGTCTTGCACGCTAATGAGATGCTATTGATCCCACACTTCTACACTGTCTGAGCCAAGGACTACATGCTTTCTGGTAAGTTTTGATTACAATACTGGGTGAATATATTTTATGACATACATGCTTTTTTGTTAACTAGTAAATACATAAGTGTGTTTAAATCATAACTTGTTAACAATTTCTGCTAGTTCATTTTTGCCATCATGTGGGTTTTAGCTTGCTTGAGCCTGCTAATTAAGGAGTGTTAATTCACCTGTTTCCATACATGTTTTATTTTAAAACATTTATCTTACAAATTAGTTGTTTAATCTAACTGCTTAACTATTTATCTGTACATGGAATTGTATTTGTTGTTTTTTTACTCATTTTTTTCAAGTCTTTACAGGAAAATGCCACGGACACTATCTGATGTGTGGAGACTTTTCGCTGCAGCTAATGTAGAAGGAAAAGCTGTGTACATTTGCAAATACTGTGCCAAATCATATGTGAAGAATGAAACAAAGATGCAGAATCATCTGGCCAAGTGCATAAACTTCCCTCAGTGC